>NW_020653726.1:8369151-8415245 GCF_003589595.1 Hyposmocoma kahamanoa
TGTGTGTGTGTGTGTGTGTGTGTGTGTGTGTGTGTGTGTGTGTGTGTGTATGTTTGTGTGTGTGTGTGTGTGCTTGCGTGTGTGTGTGTGTGTGTGTGCGTGCATGTGCATGCGCGCGGAGTACATAAATTCCACATCAATATAGAACATCTTTTGTGGTCTGATAATCGAGACTGAGTAACCAATTTGTTATTTTAT
Organism: Hyposmocoma kahamanoa; assembly: GCF_003589595.1. Classification (NCBI taxonomy): domain Eukaryota; kingdom Metazoa; phylum Arthropoda; class Insecta; order Lepidoptera; family Cosmopterigidae; genus Hyposmocoma; species Hyposmocoma kahamanoa. Next base: position 8,369,350 of record NW_020653726.1, read on the forward strand.
TCTTACACTCATGTCTAGTCAGAGGGTAATAGGCCAGTACATTATTTAGTTTATTATATAAGTAGCTTCCCAGAAAGCAAAAAATGATTTAATTTAATAATAGGGGAAGATTGGTACCCTTCGTACAAGGGGCAGCTTCGGGGCAGCTATTAAAAATCTATCGCAAGTAACTATATTCACGCTTTACTTTGCATGGAAGAGTCGGCGCGAGTCACGGCCATTTGTCAATGACGTTTGCCCCCATTGGCTCCATTGCCTGTGATGGGAATGCAGGCATTCTGTTTTCGCGTACTTCAAGTAAATATAATATCAAAGTTTTCTGGTGTTCTGTGGCCATGTAAACGGCGAATTCATACTAGGTTACTAATAAATGGTAAGTCACTGTATTCATGTTGTTAATTACATTATAATTTCTGTTTTTTTTTAGTGTTTTATCGGTAGGTTAAAATATTTTGTTTTCTACCATCGCGACAGATTCATACACATACCTAAGGGTTAGGTGTGTTATTGAATTATTATTTTCCATGGTGCGGACTTACAAGAAGAAGGAGAGTAGGAGTAAAAAAGGCAACGAAGGAAATATGAGTTTAGCAATAAAGGATGTAATTGAAGGCAAGTTGTTATTCCGAAAAGCAGCCGATAAATACATTAAGGCTTCAACTTTGGAGAGTCGTGTAAAAAAAGTTATAAATACATTATGAGCACTGAAATAGTTTTCACTTGTCAGGGTCTACAGTCACTGCAAGATACGGGTACTGACGCAGTGCTCACTTATTAGCTACCACAGAAACAATTCAGCCCTTATCATCTTCATCAAAAAGTTATGTAGTGCAGAAAACTCTCCTTTCACCAAAAATGGTTCGGCATAAGGCCGAACCATTTTTGGTATATGATAGCTGAAAGAAAGAAAAAAACAACGAAGGGAAAGCAACCAGGAAAATCCAGAATTTGTACACCAGAAAAAAAAGATTTGAGAACTTGCAAACAGAAAGAAATCTGAAAAAAGCAGAACAAGAAAGAAGAGCTACAGCGAGAGAAATGAAATGGGTTTTAAATATTTCGACGTGTACAAAGGCTAAAAAACTAAAAAAGAAAGAAGAAAGCAGTTAATCGGAATCTGAAAAGTCAGAAGTAAATTTTCAGGAAAGCTCATCATCAGATCTCTCGGATGACGATGTTGTTAGCGAATCAGAAAAAGAAACCTGCGCTGTGAAACCTGAAAATATTAAGGACAACAGCTTTGTTTTAACCAAATTTGCGAAGAAAATGTAATTTGTTTACTACGTGGGCAAAATTTTGTGCCATTATTCTCGTATGAGTTCAAAGTCTCCAATTTGAGAAAAAATCTGGATCATCCCAGGATCGTTTGTATTTCCGAATATTGAAGACGAACATAGTGTGGGCATTGCTGATGTTGCGTTGGTTCTACCCGGAGTCACCCGGAGTAGCAATCGCTAGAACAGCCAAACTGTTCACATTTCCTACTGATTTGACTAAATTTAATGTTCAGTAGTTCGTAGTTCCTAATTAGGTCATAATTATAATTAACTGATCTTTATGTGCAGTAGCATATACCATATAGATAACATTTAATTGATCTCCTATGGACTGATTAGATGATTACTAAATAAGTATAACCTGCACCATGTATGGTTTTAAGCAATTCGTTAGTTTAAAAAAAAATGATCTATTAACTGATTACCAAATGAGAGTAACCTGCACCATGTCGTATGGTTTTAAGCAATTAGTTTTTTTTAAGAATGATGTATTTTTGTTGAAAGATTTAAAAATTAGTCGTTGATTTATGTTTTCCTAAAATAAATGATAATTTCTATAATTATAAACCATTTTTGTGAACTTGTATGAACCTACCCCATACCGTCCGAACGTACCCCACCCCATGTACGAAAGTACCCCCCATGTACAAAGTCATGGGGCGGATTCATACATTTACCATTTCTCACGAGAACCGAATTTATTCGATTATGATAACCATTAGAGCACCGTATTTATTGTTCAAGGACGCTAAAGGTATGTGTAATATGTTGATAACTAATTCAAATCTCTAGGTTAATTACGCAATTACTTAAAAATCGAACTCTATATTCGAATGGTCCCAATCTTCCCCTACATTTCTTGGTAGACGAGTTTGTCATGGTACGAATATGAGTAATATTATAACAAGCTTACTTTAAGCTTACATTGAAATAAGATTGTTTTTGGAAAGGTTATGGTAGGCTAATTTGTTAGCCTTTGGCTAAGGCGGCGCGCTATAATATTTATTTACTAAGTGCTGTAAAATCACATGTCAATATTGATTTTTTTTCACAAAATTGTAATAAACTTGACATTGATATAAAAATGTTGAAAGTAACGGAAATTTTAATTGTGAATGTTTTTCGAAATACAATTAACAAAAATTTAGTATACCCACTAAAACCCAGCGATTAAGTCCACTGCCACTGAGAGGCGCCCCAGGATCTGCTTGCGCATACTTCTGGAACGTCTAGTCAGATGGCCCGCAGCGAGCGGGCCCAGGCCTTTCGAGGAAGCCCCAGGTTAGACTTACGGTGTCTCTTAACACAGGCCTGTCAAGGTTAAAAGGAAACATCAGCCCCTGAATTAAGCTTATAAAACATTAAATAAAGAAATAAAACATCTTTATTTATTATTTATATATTTTCTCAAAAATGCCTGGAACTGTTTGCATTACTTTCGAAAAACGAACACATTGTTATTTTTATTATATTAAAATGTTTTGGAATTCTTTTGTTTTTCCGTCTTTTTTGAAGTTTGGTCGCCAAAATGAGTGCTAGTAAGAAAGCGATAATGAAAATGCAGTAATAAATACATATTGGAACACATCATAAGAGGTTCAGCAAGTGTGCTGAACAATAACATTTTCTTTTAGCAATTGTCCTTAAGACGTCAAATATTACTTTTAATATTAATTAATTTTTTTCTATTACACATCTTCCTCTCTTTAGCCTTATTTTTTAATACTGACAATGTTTAAGAAAAATACCATACATTTACATTTTAACTCACATTCGTCCAGCAATCCCTTACTTCCCGGCCTCTGCAATATTGTACTATTCATGTTGTGGTCTATGGTACCTACACAAATAAGTGTCACAAATTTGTTAGTAGATCAATGTACGAAATCGATTTTTTGGCGTTAGACATGTCCACTAGGCCATATACTTTTTGTAATGTGTCTCTTAGCAATCGTCTAATGGAATTTTTAGTTGTCACAATGGGTATTCTTACAATGTTTCAAGTCACCTGGTGCCAAAGTTTCAGATAAATGTTCTCAAGTTTAGTCGCGAGAAGTAGCAAAATTCTACTTTTTTAAACTTCTACGTTACTATTCAGTTGCACCTACATTCATTCAGCACGTCGAACAAGTGCAGTTTACCAATCCTCGAAAATATTTATTTATACGTTTGAAAAAAGCTCTTTTAAAGTTAGAGAATTAATATCGAGTTCTTAGGTTTTCGCGATTGTTACACATAGGAAATTAAACTATTTTTCCGGATTTAAATCGCGTATATTTGTTTTTTCAAACAAACCGACGTTTCGGGCCCTTTACAGGTCCCATGGTCACGGTTGACTGAAAGGTTAGGTTAGAATTAAGTTAATTAAGTTAAAATTAGATAGAGAATTAAGTTAATTGTTAAACTAAAATTGTTAACAAATAATGTTACATACATTATTTGTTAACCCACGTAATGGTTTTAAAATATGTCTTTAATTTCTAAGTTACGTACATTGGCGAAGAAAAATATCTTTTTTTGTGCTATCAAGTGACGGGAAGAACAACTCGTGTACCTGGCGGTAAGCGACAAGCCTGTCGATAACAGTTGTAGTGCAACTCAGAGCTTTAAACCGCGAAGATCTGAGGGGCACTGCCACTCCGCCCTTCTCCTTTAGACACAAGTTGACAAGACTCATGTGCTTGTAATTTCACCACCTTACCATTTAAAACACGATAATGCTCACATTACATTCTCGCAGATGTGCACGGTGTACAGTACCTGTTAAAGTGATACTTTTCAAAACATTCTGCCAAACCTTTTATATGTGTAGTCTGTAAGTCAACTGTTCGCAGAAGACAATTAACGCCCTGTGCATTCAGTACAACAACGCATTTAGAGTATTGCTGGGGTTGCCGCGGTACTGCAGTGCATCAGGCGTGTTCGCAGAAGCTCACACGGATGGCGTTCATGGTATTCTTAAAAAGAGAGCTGCGTCGTTGCTAAGCCGTATCCGTGGCAGCTCTAATGACGTTCTTTGCGTTGTGGCTGGTAGGGTTGACTGCCTGATCATGAGACAAGCCTCTAATTGAAGGCGAATGCATCGCCTTCAATTAGAGAACTTGTCTTTTTTGTTTTTGAATATTGGTAGATCCTGATGGGACTACATACATACTTGTGTACTACTACAAGAATATGGACTGTATCTGTCTGAAATAAATGAATTTTGATTTGATTGCAAGTTGGCGTCTGAAATAGGCATTATTTAGGTGTGCATCTACATCGTCGACCTCATCACTTTCCATCAGGTGAGATGGAGGTCAAATGCGCACTTATTTTTTTATGAAAAAAAAAAGGAAAAAGAGGTAAGGTCAAGGCCTTACTTGCCTGGACGAACTCTTTTAAGGAACTCAACTGCTACAAAAACATGGTGAAACCTCACCGTTCGCAACCTGGGAGCATGTGAAGTCCACACCGCCACGTTAGCCCAATCCACATTGGGCTAACGTGGCGGACTATAACACGTGTTCAGTAGTGTGACGTATTTTTTTGGTTTTGGTTGATGGTGATAATGTTAACTAGAAGATCGAGTCATTCAAATTACAATAGAAAAAATAATATTACGTACCACGCTGATTGTACAAATATTTCTTTAATATTTCAATAAGTAATAAGATGTTTACTAATTCATTTTCGATGAAGTAAGACAGGTTAAATATTAAGTTCCTTTCCGAAACACGATGTTATTAGGCAGGTATCAAGATATGAACTGGATATTTTTAAGCTGCATGCTTTAACGTTATGTAAATAACGTACAATTTCCAAATAAAAAATGCTGACAGCTAGAGTTATACAAATATGTAACTCTAGTAGTAGTTCACCGTACCTTACCTATGTTATACTTGTCAATATGTAAGTTGTTATTAGAATTAACTAAATTGATTGATTGTCGGCACTAATTGAAACCAACTCCTTTAAATTTCTCCTTACAGTTAGGTTTAATTAAACCAACAACTACAGTTGTTAATTATAACACGACTGTTGGCTTGTCATTATCTCTACTACGTAACTGCCTCCGCGGCCGAACGGTTCTCATGCTGGACTGCTACGTAGAGGTCCCGGGTTCGATTCCCGGGCCGGGAGCAATATTTGTATGGCCTACATTTATTTCTCCCGTGAGTTTGGGTGTAATATGTGATTGTCTATGTGCATGTCCATGGCACCAACGACACAGGGTTTTGCTATTGCGAGGCTATGAGTGTGCGCGCGTTATGTTATGTTATGTAAAATTGAAGAATACTTCGACTGAAATATGGTATGATATGGAAACCAGTCCGTTACACCATACTATATTTCAAAGTGTACCTTTGAAAAGAGCTATTTTCGGCCCGTTCGGCATCAGCACTTATCCCGGTGATGTCGATGTTTAATCGCTATTTTGTTTTAAAACCTCTGGTCATTGTAATTTCTATGAGACTCCACCGAGATTATATTGCAATTATGATAATATTTGTAATTCTGCCAAAATCTAGTCGTAGTGTCTCAATAGAATGTCAGTTAAATGGCAGTGACGGCATTCATTCACTCAATCACTAGCGATGGATGTTGCCTTACTAAAACTATCACGGAAGTTAAGAAACAAAGAAAATAAATTTATTCAGCATAAACACATGTTACAAGTACAATATGATTTTATGTTTAACGTGTATTGCACTGAAAAGGGCCCAACTCAGCAAACACTACGGCGCAGTCACAGCGCTGGTTTTCAGTGGACCGTTTTTTGAAAATTGGCTAATTTAGAAATAAAAATTAATAAAAAATAAAAATAAAAAGTTGTGGACGCATTAAAATAGCACTATGTCTTTATGTATTTTGTTTATTTTTGCGTTATACAAGTAAAATTTCTCCATGCGTATTTTGCAATATTAAAATGTGCTCTCTGAGTTTAATTTTGAAAGTATAAACGGATTGTTTTTACGGAATTATTATACACATCTAATATTATATCTCATTTAATCAGCAATTTCGTTTTCAAATTAAATGTATTTTTTGTCACATAATTAATTGACGCCATCGACGTATCATCGACTCGCCATTGAAGAGAGGAATACATGCGGAATACTAAAAAATGCAATGACAGCTGAATAGTACTGGCAACCCACTACTCTTCATTTTTAGCAGAATACAAACGTACAAAATTCTCCCATTGACAGTCTACTACTCGACACACAACTGAGATATTTAAAATTCGCAGAATTGGAGCCAAGGTCTCTATGCCAATTTGATGAAAAATACCGTTGAACTACTTTATAACATTTTAACAAAAAACTACTAAAGTTATTACTCTAGCCAGACTCGTCATTAGTAGAACAAACATGTTCAATAATTCAACTAAAGGAACACCAGTGTTCAGCGAGTGGCGTAAAACCGAAATCAAGGCTGGACGGGATTTTCTAACCAACGCTCTTCTGGGGAGTCACATTAAACTTTCAAGCTACCAAGCCTGTCTCCCTGCTCCTACATAGTGAGGAGGTGCATACATCTTTACTTAGTACAGTAATTGTTACACTTTTGTTATTATTTATGCTTAAAAAATTAAGGGAAAAATGTCTACAATAATATCGATACTAAAAAGCATGCCTGGGAATATTTACTAACTTACTCTCCGATAACAACATATACCATATCGTTCGGTACTGTGCCAATTCCGACCATTTGTGCACATTCGGCTCCTTCAGGTCTTTGGCGACCCCATCCTTCCAGCAATATCTCGGACGGCCCACTGGACGATGACCTGTAGATTGCGCCAAATGTGCTCTTTTATCAGCTTAATCCTTTGCCATTCTTGCTACATGCCCTAGCCAGCGAAATCCGATGGATTTTATCTCCCCGATTATGTTCGACTCAGACACTAGCTCTTCTATCTCTCTATTGAATCTGGCCTTTTCCAGTTCCCAAATTCTCATTTTCAAGAATTGGGAATACTCAGGCTAATACTTCATTACATGTAACAGTAGCTCCTTTAAAAAGAGTTCGTTCAGGGAAGTACTGTCACCTTACTTATTTCTGCAAGCAAACAGAAAAGCTTCTGGCCTCTACGGACAGGTATGTTGTTCACCATCAAGCGCATGACTTGTTCGATCTTGTGTGCGTTCGTACACGGTGTTCGATACACATACAAAGCCGCGCTGCTACTTTGTACGAAGTTACCATGCTTATCTTATTATACTATGCCGAAACGTTGGCTACTTTGAAAAAAAAAATCGTCCAATGTGTAGCAATCCCGAAAACCTAAAAATTCGATGCGTGGTTTTATTTTTGTACTTCCAAATTATTATTTTTTAAATATATTCAACAAAGTATTTTCATAGTTTTGCACAGAACGCACGTGTAACGTGAAAGTTTTCGTATCGACACGTCAAAACATTATTAATTTCCCATGTGGGGCAACCATGTTTACTGGTAATGCCATTTCAAAATACTGTCAGATACTATCCTGTTACTGCTGTTAATAAATTTTAACAATAGTGTTTTCCCCCATATTTTTACTCTATGTAAATTTTAAATAATTTATAAATTAGTGTTACATGTTTATGCTGTCGTTTGTTTTACATTCTCACCAGAGTATTTCTGTAGACCAACCTGTTAACACCGCTTAATGTCGCAACCAAACTCAGTGTTTTTTTTTTCAATTAAGACATTAGCAAAATCATCATGTCATATAATAATGGAACAATATAAATAAAAAGTGAAGTGAAGTGCTGTTAATAAATAGTCGTACATGTTGACTTGGCAAATGTGCCCCATCTCTAGTTCTATCCGCGGCAGATTTTATACCGTGTAATTTCACACTACAGATTTTCAGGTAGCCATGTAATGACGTTGCTGTTCGTTTATTTTGCTCACGAACCTGGTTACAAGGTGTTAAGTCATTTACGACCGTTCTTCATATCCGACACCTGGTAATTTATTTTTGTAATTTGTTTTTTATTCAGAATATGAAAGCTTGTAATTATCGAAGAATGATCGATGGGAGGTTGCGGATTTGTTTCTTTTAACGAGATTTTGTAGATACAATGCCGTGTAGATTTAATGGATAGATATAGATTATTAACCTTTTTTGTTACGTCTAATTTATATAATCTCAATCTAATCACACCTGTTACGCTAATCGGAGAATTTTTTTTTTTTTATTATATCAAGTGACGGGGCAAATAAATTGTGTGTCCATAACAGTTGCAGTGCCACTCAGAGCTTTAAATTTCAAAGATCACCCCGAGACATAACTTGATCCCACTCCGCGTGCCTGTAATTTCACCCTTACCCTTCAAAACCGAAACGCAGTAATGGTCACATTACTGCTTGACGACAGAAGTAGGTAAGCCTTCGTTCACACGCCATTACCCTGCACGTATACGATTATAAACGGATAGACAGCGAGGTGTTTAAAAAACGGATAGTACTTTATTTGCCGCCGGAAAAACAGAAGGTATTGGGTTAATCTAATGAATCAAGAAGAGGTGCGCACACATATTTGAAAAATGGTACGAAAATCTGAGAAATGATGAAAAAAAATGGAAACTTTGTTCCACTAAAGATATCAATATATCGTTGTCCACAGAAGATTTGCCGGTCATTTTGTATTAATTAAATTATGCGTGCCCTCCTTCCAAAAGATACTTCAAAACTAGACGCCGCTTGTTCGGTGACTATTTGATAAAAAAACGTATGACTTCGCGCCGTGCACACCGAATACGTTAAAGTTCATACGATTTACTTGACAAGTCCGTAGCGTCTTCGATAAACGTATAGAGCTCTGTGCGTTTTTTTGCAGGACAAACACTGTGTGAATGGTTCTATATCTAATGTATGCGTTACTGTTTATTCGGTAAGGTTTATACTGCAAAATAAGTGCAGTATGATGCAGTGTGAACAGGGCGTAAGGTGGCAGTACTTTCTTGGACGAATTCTTTCACAAGGAGCTCGCTACTACAATGACAGGTTTTCAGTTGATGTTCTTAATAAGTTTTCCGAACGATTGATAATATTTTTGTAATTAACATTATTCTCAAAAGAACCTATCAACTTGAGCACAAACTCGACAGTAAAGCGTCGCTAAATGCAATCGCAGGCCAAAATGCTAGCAACATTGCTCATGCTTACCAAACCAAAAGGCTACCTATATTTTTGAAATACTAGAATAAGACAGATACTGTTGAAATACGAAGCTACTGCAAAATTTGTACAAAGTAATATTGGTTTTATAATATTTACTCAGAGTAAGTCCTTCTCAAAATATTTAGGTTGAATCCAGTAGCGTTGTAGAGGTTTATTGTGCACGTAACAATGTAATAGGTAATAATTTTGTAGCATGCCAACTTCATATATCAAAATTGTTATAAATTCGGAAAATTGGTGTAGTCGTACATAAATATAAATAAATAAATAAATAAATAACGCACACACTCAACATAGCCTCGCACTAGGCAAACCCTGTGTCGCGGGTGCCGTGGACACACACATAGACAACCACAAATTACATCCAAACTCACGAGAGAAATAATTGTAGGCCATACAACTATTTCTCCCGACCCGGGAATCGAACCTGGGACCTCTGCGTGGCAGTTCGGCATGGTAACCGTTAGGCCACGGAGGCAGTTAAATGGAAACATAGATTTAGCAATGTGTTTATTTCAAGTGAGTTTCATAGCCTGTGTAGGTTCATTCCTCAAATTCTCAATAATAAATCCCCACTAACGCTATTTGCCACGCAGTACCGGCACACTATGATGGCCGCTTTGACGTTTGTCTGTTCATAAAGTTTCGTATTCATTCATAACTACGTCGAAGGAGCTAATTGATGTACGTTGTTGTCTATAGTGACGTGCAGTAAAACTTATGGATGTGTAATTTTAGGCCACAACTCTCCATTTGTTTTTCCAAATTTTGAAAAATGAAATCTAATATTAAAAAACGTAGTTTTCAAAACGATTATTTAATTTCAATAACCAAGATATCATCACGGTCTTTTAGCTAAGTCTCTATACGAAGCCTTTATTTTAAATAAAATCATAAGTTCACACACAAAACTAATTAATTAGAAATACTTCGGTATACTTACTGACAATTTAACAGAATGTGGTATCAGTCAGTGAGAGGAACGTTATAATATCGCGTAGTTCCGAGCGCGCAAACAATACAAACTTTCTGAATTATGAGCCGCACTGACCTACCAGTATTCCGCTACATGGGGAAACACGGTTCTATGCATCACCTAGTACGAGAATAGTCGACCTGCTACGATCCACAAAATTTTAGGCCACAGCTACAATCAGCACACTCTCTCTCTCTCATTTACTGGAACCAGTTTATAACAAAGAAACCAACTATTGTATTTATACACCTATTGAAAGGAAAAAAAAATATTTTACTGCCACAAATGACACCACATAACAAAAAAATCAAAACATAGGAACAAGGAAAGAAGGTAGCCATTAACATAAAATATTCAAACGTGTCCAAATAATCACAACACAAATAAATAATCACAAAACAAAAACGCAATGAAAACATAAATATTTTCATTTTATGTAGAATATTAAAGCACAGATTATTTGCTACTGCCTCCGTGGGCAAACAGTTACCGTGCTGGACTGCCACACAGAGGTCCCGGGTTCGATTCACGGGCAGGGAAAAATATTTGTATAGCCCACATTTATTTCTCTCGTGAGTTTGGGTATAATTTGTGGTTGTCTATGTGTGTGTCCATGGCACCCGCGATACAGGGTTTCTCTAGTGTGGGGTTATGAGTGTGTGCATTGTTATTATTACATAATGCATGTCAACTTTTAAATAGTACTAGTAAGTATAGATGGCAGCATATCAAGCTACACATTGACGGACTTTATTCCGTTGCACTGGCACTGGAAATATAAACAAATATTTGAACAAAAGTGTATAGCTGATATTATGACGTTGACTGTACCTAGAATGTAAATATTATACTTGGGTGCAGTCCTTTTTAGTAAACAGCAGAAATCTTTTTTTAGTTTTTGTTGTCATTTTGGACAACAATAAAGTAATATTCTGTCATTTATATTTTCGAATGATTTTTGTTTTATTTATTGATCAAACATGACATTTAAACATGTATGGAGACTAACGAATGGATGCAAATAATCCAGCATAATGCTATTTGCTAAGTAATGTTATTGCATAAACTGTTGCATATTTGAAATTTCTCACTAAATGACTAGTGGAGTTTGAAAAAGCTTTTAATGTAGAAGCGCGAAGACTGAAAATAGTATGTATCTGTCATCGCTCTGTAATGCTGTGATAGGAGTTTTCATAGAAGTTTGTAGCTGTGAAACAGGATCTCCGACTTTTCTTTCGTGGCTAAAATTTGGACGGACCTCGGATGTAGAGAATTTAACCTATCAATCAATGGAACACAGGGGTCGTTTATTTTATTTACTCGATCCAGTCCAAATGTTTAACACTGCTTCAATCTGCGCACATTCCACTTAATTGTCTTTAAAAAATACAAACTTACCTCTCTACTGTACGTAGTATTTTATTTCTTTTATGGATGTAGATAATGCTGTACCGCCTATAATTGAAGTGTTACGAGAAAGAGTTATAACATGCGCGCGTGTAACTTCCGTCACATTTTATCAGTTAGTTTTGTATATAACCGAAAACATTGAATGATGTCACTGAGAAAGCAATAGGCATGCAGTATAAATTTTGAAATAACGCATTTGTATTTGATTAGGTTCACTGATATTACCTTTAGGATATAAGAATAAAAATTCCAAACGCTACATTACATTCTTTCGATATTGTCTACAATATTTCACAAGAGAAAACGTAGGGTGAACATATGCTAGGACAATATCGTTCGATTAGAACCAGCCACCGGGTAATGCGAGTTCTCTAGAAAGGACCTGCTCCATGAAATAAAGTTGTTTGAAGCAGCTGGCATCGTGGACAGTTGTAATGGTAATACGATTCAACGATTATAGCGGGGCTCGGGGCATTGGACAACGTTAGCTGCAAGCACCCGCGGCAGTGTAACCGAAGATAAGGGGAAGAGCAGCGGGGCGGAGGGGGCGTTGACAAACGGTATGAATTGCCGCTTAGTTCCAGTTTTTGCCACGTGAAATTTTATCCATGCACGGGTATAGAGCAGGGTCCCCGCGTTCGGTCCCCATGACGATGTTTGGAATAATGAAACGCTTAACGGTTTCACTTTCAAAATTAGTTTCAGTTGATACTTGCGTATGCGGAGGTGAGCTAAATTTAGGGAAGGGTCTAAATGTTGTTTATAAAATTAGGGAAATTGATCCTTCCGCCTTTGGAATGTTTAATAAACATCTAGAGTTTATAACTGACTCCGTGGCCGAACGGTTACCATGCTGCCACGCAGAGGTTCTGGGTTCGGTTCCCGGGCCGGAGGAAATATTTGTATGGACTACATTTATTTCTCTCGTGAGTTTGGGTGTAATTTGGGGTAGTCTATGCGTGTGTCCATAGCACCCGCGAAATAATTATTATTATTATATCTATTTTAAACTCTCGCCTATCCCTAGACCTAAAAGCTTAATTTTGAAGTTTTAAATGGAAGAGGCGGTACTCCTCGGCAATGGCACTGTCAGCTGGTTCAAGAACCGGCGAACAATACGTGCTGTATCGAGCAGGACCACCTTCTGCACTTGTGCTGGAACCGATATGCCACAGAAATCCAACCGACTCAAGCTGTTAACAAGGCTGACTGGAAATAACCCATTTGCGGACTAAACAATTGGGATTATTATTATTATTATGTAGAGTAGCTTTGATGGTTGTTTGAAATTAATTAGGCAACAAAACACATTTCTAAGACAAAAGTTAACTACTAACTTATCAAAAGGAATTAAACAATTTCTAATCTATTTAAACCTTTCTAAAGCCGTTTAATTCCCAAACAATCGGTTTGCTATTTCATAAAGAAAGAACAATAATTTAAATTGTTTTTCTTTTACTATATTCTGTAGAAAGTGGCAGAAAAAGACTTATAAATGTTTTAGTTTAGAACTCTACATTTGCTGTTTAGGGTTTTGTTTGGAAAAATAAAAATGGAAACTAAAATCGTAATACGGAATTGAGGTGTAGGTAAGTTCGTGATCCTGCCACAAGTAAATGACAAAAAATTTTAAAATTAGACAATACATTGTTGTATACATTGGTAGTTCAATCACAGCTCTATAGTTTTGTAAGTAAAATTCTCATTTTGAGGTTTTTGAGAGATTTATTTTTGTCATCGTGCAATCATGTGTGAAAATACATAAAACAATTTTGAATATTCCCCATAAAGTGCAGAAAACATAACTCCTTCAGGCGGTGTTACGATACTGAATACTTGTCGCATAGTGCGAATTGCACTTATAGGATTTATACATATGTGATTGACAAAGACGACCTCGGTGATCCAGCGGTTTGCACTGTAGGTTTGGATGTGGAAGTCCCTGGTTCTATTCCCGGGACTAATTTAAGAATTTTTAAAAATTGTTTCTAGTCTGGGTGTTCTGGGTAGTGTCCCAGTATGAAACCCGTTACTTTGGTACTCAAAGAATTACTGGGTAGTTTGAGACCAGGTAAAAATAATATTATCTCTAACTGTGGTAAGCTGTTCCATTCAGTGGTGTGTGAAAAACAGCATACCATCTAATTACAAAACACACGGAATCACATTTCATCGGTAATTAAACATTAAATATGTAATTTTTCAATTTTGGTCCATTATAGCAATTTCGATTTAAACTGGTGGATTAAAGTGAAACAATTGACGACACCCATCAATTATTTCGAATTCGGGCTGGCCAATCGGAGTGCAGTTGTCACCGCAATGATTTGGCAGAATAGTTTTCAAATAAAGTAAATTTAATTTCCTCTCTTATATATTCGATGGGTGAAGGAAAACATCGTGATGAAACCTATACGTCGAAGAAGGTTCACAAACCTGTAGTCCTGTCCTGTACACTGTAGCCTAAACCCTGGAGGAAACCCGTACTCAGCAGTGGGTGGTATAAAAGGGATGATGAAATGGTGATGAATACTTAAAATGTACATTAATTATCTACTGTCCTTTGAAAATGTTGCAATATACTCGTATAAATACGCAGACTGACTTCTTATTCAGAAGAGCTACGATCGCGAAGTCGTATCAAACCGCCGGAACTTTTAAAAACTTCTTGGAAAATGACTTGGTAATTTTTAAAACCCACAAGACAAAAAGAGAACAAAAAATAAGATTCAATTTTGATCCGATCTGTTGTTTGCCTAACGGATCGGAATCTGCTAAGTAGTTTTGAGTACTACAGGTTTCAAAACTTTTTTAGTAACGACTGCACGACTGTTTAAATGTAGGTTTTTTAAGATACCAAGTAACGGAACATGTCGTAAGTGACACGCCTAATCCAGACAATAGCAGTGCCACTCAGAGCTTTAAAACACAAAGATCTGAGAGACTGCCATTGCGCCCGTTGCCCCAAAACATTTCGTAGCAGTAGAGCTGCAATGCTGCGTTTCGGTTATAAAGAGTAAGGGTTATCACTAATATCAGGTTTCTTACCACGGTATGACTTTTTTTTATTTTCGCGATATTTCCGAACGGTTGCACGCTCCATGGTCACGGGTTGACTGGCCATGGAGCGTGCAACCATTCCGAAATATCGGGAAAATAAAAAGAAGTCATACCGTGGTAAGAAACCTAATATTAGTGATAATCATTTAGTGAATAACCACGAAAGTCTTAAAATCTATATTAGTGTAAGGATGCTGGTGAAATTACACGAACATGGGACTTGTCAACTTGTGGCAGTGCAATTGTTATGAACAGGCGTGTTGCTTATCACCAGTCACTTGGATCATAAAAAAAACATACGTTGATAAGTCTTAGAAGTAAGTAAGAATTACACGCACATCCTAATTTCACCAGCACCCTTGCCCTTCAAGACCAAAACGCTATAACGCTCACATTACAGCTTGATAGCAGAAAAATGTAAGATGCCAGTACTTTCCTGGACAAACTCTTCCACAAGGAGGTGCTACCGCTACTAAAACTTAATCTTAATCACTATATACTACATTATTAACAGCTCAGAAATGATACAAAGGCTTTAGAAAACTTTTATTGACTTCAGACATTTCATTACTACTTATTGTTAATGTACATAGGTATTACACAATAACATACGCTATCGGCGCAACAGTAGGAATTTCATTAATTAATTACAAAGGGATTACTACATATGTAATGCAATGAATTAAATAAAGTCAGAGATTAGCTGTCTTAAAATAAAATCTTCAGGCTTCTAAATTTAAAATTTTCGTTGTTAAGCATTCGTTTTTGTTTTTATCATTCGTTTTCATGAAACCAAAATATGAATACTTCTAAAACTCGTTTAATTTTTCAATACGAGCCCCGAAGTGGCACTAATGCAACGCAAACGACTCGAAACATTAACGATGTTAGGGAGCGGATACAACTAATGAGCGTTCTGTGCGTTTTTGATTTGCCCGATTCCGCAGTGGAAATTTTACCTCGGCAAATGAGCCTCAAGAACGACCGGGGTTTGAGGTTAATAAAGACGACTTATGAGCTATTCTTGACCCCGTGCGCCGATCCATCGCTAACGATTTATTAATTAGCGGCATACTTTTATGTAACTATACCCATAATACTGATTTAGTATTATCAAATTATTAAAATAAAAACTGAAAAATAGGTATCATACGAATTCTCCGAACCACAGAGGGCAACGCATGTTCAAGCTTAATTAATCCACTTAAGCGCTTAATCAATCGAGACAGGCATGAACTATTTTTGAACAATGAATTCTTTGTGATAATCGCAAACGATCAACACATCGGTTGAATCCTGGTGACTGGCTCAATGAGTGTCAAAAAAGACACACACCTACAAAAAATTCTTGGTGACTTGGTGGTCCAGTGGCGGAGCAATTCACCATCGCTTCCTTAACTCAGGTGCCAATCACGATCTAGCAGTTGATCGCTAATGAATGGTGACCACGATGGCAAGACTCGCAGAGAAACAACAGTTAAACTTTAAAAATTGAGAACCGACAGAGGTGTTTACATCCCATAGTGTCAAGCCTAATTTTGTCACTGCAAAAATGTTCCATAACGATCTTCTTGTTGTAGAGTCGATGACAAAACCAATAAAATACTAAAAAAGGTGTAAAATGTCATTGGACCTGTAAGCAATCACCTCTATGGCCCTATCTGTTGCGTTTAGTAGCTCTTAGAGAGTGCAGCTCGTCTGGCGTACTTTGTGTGTGGGCTCCGCAAGCACAATAGTTTTTAGGCGGATTGACATATCCCCATTTCACGATATTCTATCTACATCGCACAACTTATGGCCGCGATTCAGAGACTTCCATATGAAGGGGGAAAATTTTCTGGCTGGCTGGTGTGATTGAATCAATAGGAATAGCGAGTTTGGCTTGCTAAAGTATGCGCCTTGAATTGGTGGGGCTACCATCTATGGCGGCAGTACATGGAAGGAAGCTCTTGCGGCTTGATATTCGTGCTGGTTGGAGCTTGTGGCCGAATAAAGAGTGCCGATATGGAAACCAAACCAATTATATTAAATGATACAAAAGGCGTTACAGTTACCAGAATGGTCCTGGTCCAACAGTTACCACAAGGACTCGACTCCTAGGAAGCTTACTCATAGTTTGGTTTTGTTTTATTCAGGCAAAATTCGGCTAATATCTTAACACCAGACAATTCAGACATTGACAAAACTGAGTCAACGCCATCTAGTGGATTTTTCATGAAACTACAAAATGACGTGTTTCGTGTAACTTTTGTCGTGCAAACAATATTCCTTTTGCTGGTTTCACTTAAGACAAAATTTAGTTTCAAGCACAAAGTGCTTAACCATATCATTAGTGTTTTGTTGTAGTTACAATAAATGTGTAACAAAACACTTCTTGTCATTTTGTCGGTATTTTTTTGTCTGAGAATACTTTATATTGTTGACTAATTTTGCAGCCAGTGATATCTTGAACCACTTACAACCAGCAGTCTTTACCAAGTTATGACTTCGCTTTGAGGGCCAGGTGTTACTGCCCAATTTACTTACTGTTTTTATCGCTCTATGTTATTTATGACATGCTTGTCAATAGACTTATAATTGATATGCTTGTTGTAGTGGCATACTGGAAACTAATTTTGTTGACATTTGTTTTTAGCTACTCCAACTCCCTGTATATATATTATCTGTGGAGCGCAGATAGCGGGGGTAAACGGCAAGCGTTCCCTCCAACAAATTGAAAAGCAATAAACCGCGGAATTCAATTTCATATTGAAAGCCATTCATCTTTGCCGCTTCTTCGAAACCGAGTGTTACAGTACGACTTTACCACTGCCGAGTTGCTCACAAAAACTTCACCTTTTTACTCCGTTTTCGTGGACTGATAGTGGATGGAGAGATTGATAGCAGTCAAATTTGGAGTAGTCGAATTGGGAGAGGCCGCTGATTAATTGTTTGAGGTACAATTTCTCCTTAAAAATTCAACTCAACAGGTAGTTTTCTTAGCTTCATCGGTGAAGGAAAATATATATCTCTGAAATTAGATCTAAGGATGTCAAATAAACTGCATAGAACATGATGAAATATATATTTCTCTCTGATTACTGGTGATATTTATACATTTCAAAGATATCAGATTTCGAACGTCCAGAAATCCAAAAATCGTCCATAATCATTTTTTGCACTCGAAAGAATATAAAATCATAACTGTGTTCTGTGGTACGGGTGAAGATAAAAATAATTTTCATGCCCTACATTATTCTCAAAGGGATCGCAATCAAAGAAGGATGCCGTTCGCCAAGGTATTTCATCTCTCATCTCTGTTT
Organism: Hyposmocoma kahamanoa; assembly: GCF_003589595.1. Lineage (NCBI taxonomy): Eukaryota > Metazoa > Arthropoda > Insecta > Lepidoptera > Cosmopterigidae > Hyposmocoma > Hyposmocoma kahamanoa. The sequence continues at coordinate 8,387,532 of NW_020653726.1, forward strand.
GATCACTCTTGAGACGAAAATATTTTTTATATATTGCTTATAAGCTGTACGTCCTGCGGAGACGTTTTCGCTAAATTAATATTACATGTAATTATTAAGCATGTTTCTGTTGAAAATATTGTATTGAATTTATACAGAAAACAGTTGGTATTGGTTTGATCAAGAGGATGTCGAACACCGTTACAAAATTTTGAATTCCCGTCCTGATCCGAGTCATAAATTTTCTGAAATTTGTAACTGAATAAAAAAAAATAAAAATGAATTTTTATTTTTTTTCTAGTTTCGTCATACGTCTGCTGTTGGGCATGGGTCTCCTCTCAGGTGGGGGTTTAAGCCATTATCCGCCACGCTGGCCCAATGTGGGTTGGGGATTTTACACGTTTTCCGAGGGTTGTGAACTTTCTTCGACGTGCAGTTTTCCCCACGATGTTTTCCTTCACCGAAAAGCTTATGGTATAAATTTTAAATTAAGTTTCGCACATAAATCCGAGAAACTTAGAGGTACGAGCCCGTATTTGAACCCACGGCCTCTGCTTGAGAGGCGGTAGATCGAGCCATTAGGCTACCACGGCTTATTATTGTAGCATATTAGTAATTATTAACATTCAGAAACTTTTATGGTTAGGAGAGCTAACGAGGGGAGAATTTTTTATTGCGGTATCTGTTGTTATTTTCACGGGACACAAACTTTGTGGGTGCGAACATTAATGGGTACTAATGGCAGCCGCAAATGGGTAATAATTACTCAACACAACACTTTTATATTACCGAAAAGGTGCGGCGTCTTCTATATGTGAGGCCATTTCGTATAATTTTATTTCGCTATTACAGAAAAAATAAAGAATAGGGTCCGTATACAAATGGCAATCAAATTAACACCTGTAATATTTCTGAACATTTTATAGCAAGAAAATACGTATTGCCTACCATTTTGCCCTGTAACGACCCTTTTCACCTCGACCGAGGTAAATGCAAACAAATAAAACAAACGTATCTAGATGTTAAAATGTTAACATTTGCAGTGTAGAAAGAAACATTTTAACCATAAATTACCGCAAGTTACCTCAATCAAAAAACTCTTACTGTAAATTTGCTCTCATCTTCATACTTGACTATGAAAAAGCAATTTTAAGGAAAATTATGAACCTTGTTTACCCTCACGAGTGACCCTCAAAGATTTACTCAGAACTTGAGAAGTAAAAATTACCGGGCCCAAATTTTTCGATAATTTCTTGATCATGTTTCTTAGAGATACATCTGTAAAAATCTTATAATAAATTTATTTTCATATTGGTAAATAGTATGTGGATAATGGATATGTAAAGAGACCCCCATTTTTTATTACAGCAAAAGGGGCTTATTAATAAAGCCCCTAAAAACGATCTGCCGGCAAAAATGAGCCATGAAAGAGCTAGTGGCAGTTATATCGTGTACACAAAGGCTTAGGGGGTACAGCATCTAACGTTTCCACCCATAATGAGTTGAGACCACCATTCAGGGGCTCAAATGAGTCTTAATGAAAGGTACGATACCATTATGAAGGCAATTGTGAGCTCATAAAGGAAATTAAAAGGAGACAAAAAGGCTCCGTTCTTTGGTATAGGTAAGACAAAAAGGTTGGTGAAGCGGATGTAAAAGCAACGCGTTTTTTCTGTCAGATGTACCGAAAGAGACGGTCTTTCTCTAAAAGAAATAAATGGACGATGAGTAACTAAATTTAGTTTTTGCTAAAGTTTTATGGACATAAAGAATTTTAAAGCTGCAAGCAAATGCGGCCATCCACACAATTCGCTTTAAAATCAATACCGTTCCCAAACCAAAAAGTCAACTTTCGGGAAGTGGTCATTAAAGTTCCTGAAAATAAGTTTATATATTTTAATATACGTATATTAAACGCGAGATTTTCATTTAGTGACTTTATTGGTTTTAACGTGCTGTATATATACGTATATATTACGATCTCTATATTCGACTGGATGTACAACCGATTTTCATGGTGTCACCACCTATGAGGGCCCAGGTTCGATCATCGTAAGGATCAATGACGTAGAGAACTAACTTTTCTTCATTGTTTTGGGTCTGCGTATTTCGATATCACAAGTGCATAATTACTTAGTTTAGTAGTTTGGGATTAGAGCAACGTATGTCATGTTGTCTAATATTTATTATTTATATATTTGTATATGTTGCGGTGTACAAGACAGTTCTTGTGGAGCATGGCGTTCTTTGAGAGAGGCCTATGTTCACCAGTGGATGTCTTTCAGTTGTAACGATGTTGGTGATAATGACGTATGTGAATATATATTATTAAACTAAAAGTATTTTTTGTAATTTTCGTCTTATATTTCTCATCATAACTGCCTTCGTGGCCGAACGGTTACCATCCACGCAGAGATCCCAAGTTCGATTCCCGGGCCGGGAGAAATATTTGTATGGCCTACAATTATTTCTCTTGTAAGTTTGGAAGTAATTTGTGGTTGTCTATATGTGTGTCCATGGCACCCGCGACACAGGGTTTCCATAGTGCGGGGTTATGTTGAGTGTGTGCGTTATTATTATTATTATTAATTACATTTAAACAGCGGAAAATAATGTATGTTTAAGTTAATTTTGACTTAATTTATAACCGACTTCAAAAAAAGTTTCGACTAATTCTAATTTCTAATTTAATTCGACTCTATGTTTTTTTTGTATGTGAACCGATTTTGATGATTCTTCTTTCAAGAAATGGAAAGAGGGTATCTCAGTAGTGGTCCCATTTAAATTTAAAGAAAATATTCCACGTCTAAGAGTGGCAAACTAGGGGATGAATGACATTTGAAGTCAGTTTTTTTATATAACAGATTACGAATATCCCTCAACTTTATTCCTATGAATGATCTAGTCTCTAATAGATTTAAGAAGTTCCATTTTTCTCCGTCTAAATAATTAATTGAGTACGATTAGTTTTAGATAACTTGAGGTGATAGCCTTAATTAGAGCCCATTTTGAATAAAACAATAACTGTAGAACAGTTTCAAACATACAGGTAGCAGTGTAACAAACAATATGTATGTTTGTTCGACAAAAGTCTTAAATATGTCCTGAATGCTAAAGTCTACATTATTGTTCAAGTTGGGAGATTCTTGTTAAACAAAGTACGAACACGAGCTAAGTGTAACATAAGACAAAACTTTAAATCAGTACCTTATTGTTAAAATACTTTTACGATAAAGAAATTTAATAAACGACTCCAACTTTACCCTTTGTGTACTTTGTTTACATTACAGCATGTACTATTGTTTTTTATGAAAATGTACTGAAATGGATGTTATTTTTTTTATAATACCAAGTGACGGGACGAACAAGAGACAGTCCTATCCATAGCAGTTGCAGTGCCATTCAGAGCTATAAATCACAAAGACCTGAGGGGCACTGCCACCGCGCCCGTCACAAGGAAGCATAAGTTGAAAAGTCCCATGTGCCTGTATTTCACCATGTTTTAACGAATCATCTGATGCTTAGCTTGTAGTCCACTATTGAACAATCTTTAATATCTAAAATATCTTTCCAACTGACTATTTTCATTCCTTGTCACCATACTGGTTTTCTTTCTAACTCATTTACTGTTCAGGCAATACGTAGTCTGACATGTGTACACACATGCACATATATGTATGTATACATAATAGTGTCCTATCTCAAAGGCCTCTAATTTGTCAAGAAAATGGTTTAAAAACTGAGACGTGTCTGCTACGCAATACTTACGTACCAAAGACCATCCCAAGGCAGTCATGTCAATATTTTAACCATTAAAAAGCTCGGTGTCTCATTCACAATAAAATTTAGCATTTTATGAACAAAGCTGAGTAATAAGTCAAGAAAGGAATTATAATGGATTGGGTCACTAAAAAGCAGCGATACATGTATATAGGTTGCTTATATAAATAAATATATAGTTAGTCATGTTATATTTATATTGTGTTTAAACTACATATATATCATAATTATCTTTAAACTTGTTCCTGTTTTTAAATATTATTTTATGCACCCCTGTTAATTATTTTGAACCCAGCTCTCCGGTTAACTGCTAGAGAATGCCTAATGGCATTAAGTTCGCCATTTGTGCTGTTTTGTGTATTGCAATAAAGTTCAATTAAATAAATATATAAATAAACATAACAATATATGTATATATATATATACATTTCCGAAAAAAAGTGGAAGAGAGACTCAACTTTTTACTGGGTAACTTTTTAAACGGAGGGATTATTAATTATCTTTTTTTACAACTTTTCCTAACAATATATCCAAGTTTTTATAAGCTATATGTTATAACATATTGTATTTCGGTTTTATAATTTTTTTATTCGATAAAAGTCGAAAATCTCCGCATCTTTCGCACTGAGAGAGGTGGAACGCAAATGTTTGCCGCAGTGAGACCAACCCGGCTATTTAAACTTTAACCCGATTGCCGTTTTTCTATTGTGCCCGTAAAAGGGTTGTGACCAGTCGTTCTAACTTTTTTAATGAATTTGTAATTCTCCCAGTCGTGCACTGATGTAAGTACTGTGTAATCCGTTGCGAAGTATTTTTTAATATTTTTGCCAGTTTTTTATCACGCTTTATAGATTTTCGATACAAAACAACACCAGTCATAGAATAAATTAATTTAAATGTCGATCGAAATATAACACGAATAGTAATTGTTACAACTAGTTCATTCTGTTGAAATTCATGTCAGTCAGGGCGCTGTGACTGTAAATATCTGATGTATGCTTGTTATAAACGATAAACAAATGAATAGAGAGAACTTTGAGGTACACAGAATGTTCTGATAAATTTATTCTTGCCAAATGGTAATGTGAGCTTTACTGCGTTCCGAGTTTGAAGGGTAGGAATGGTTACAGGTATATGGGACTTGGCAAAATAATAGCGAGGGCTATGTAACTAGCATAGTCCTCAGATACAGAGTGACCAAATGCCTATGGGCCCCTTTGACATGTTTTTATTATAACTTGAATATTTCTTGTTTGTGTTTTCTTTTATGTTATGAAATTATTACGTAATTTTCTATAATTGTTTGTAATTTATGTACTTTTCATGTATAATAGCCGATGTTATTTCATTATATGTTTATATCCCACATTAACATCCCATGCCTACCATCTATCGTCGCTCATAAGCATTTGTGCCTTCATATTGAAGACACACAATGTTAAATGTCCTAATATAGAATTTGTATCCAATCATATGTGCATAGGGCTCATAATTGATAATATAATTTTTTCTTTTAATTTTGTATTATGTCAAGTGACGGGATGAACACGTCTTGCCCCTGATGGTAAGCTACACGTCTATCCATAACAGTTGAAGTACCACTCAGAGCTTTAAATTGCAAAGATCTGAGGGGCACTACCACTGCGCCTGTCACTCTGATACATAAGTTGACAAGTCCCATGTGCCTGTATTGCACTAGCACCCTTACCTTTCAAAACCGGAATACAGTAATGCTGACATTACTGTTTTGCGGCAGAAATAGGTAAGGTGGCAGTACTTCCCTGGACGAACTCTTTCACAAGGAGCTCTACTGCTACTAAATTTAATTGACTGAATTGGGGCCCATATATTCCCAGCATGCAGCCCTCAACGTCTCCATCCGCCGAGCCTTAGCCACTGTTAACGTGCCCACTATTCTCGAGCGAACAGATGGTAAACGCTCGAACGGAATGACTCTCATCCCTTGGAGTATGGGCTGGGCCCTGTTGTGGGACGCCACATGTGCCGACACACTTGCCCCATCCAATCTCCAGCACACCAGCAAGAGGGCTGGCTCCGCAGCTGAGCTGGCAGAAAGAAGAAAAAGTAATAAGTACCAGGATCTCGGCTCCGACTACCTGTTTATAGACTTTGGAGTCTTAACCCTTGGCCGGTGGGGTCCGGTGCCCTTCAATTGTACAAAATTTTATCGAAAAAATTAATTGACTGTCTGGGAAACCCAAGGGCATCTACCTTGCCCAACGCATTAACAACGCATAGCAATACAAAGGGGAACGCTGCCAGCATCTTGGGCACCTTGCCGCGGGGACCCAATTTTATTCATATAATTTAAAAATGCTAGTTTTACTTTCCAGTAGTTAAGCTTTTATTGTCTTTTTTAATTTACCTGTGTATGATCTTAATTAAATACGTTCACTATATTTCCGAAAACTAAATGCCATAGCGGCAAATCTTTCTATACTGTGTCACAAACTACCATATAGCACTTTAAGAACATTATATTTGCCATTAGCCGATAGCATAATTGGTTACAGTATAAGTAGTTATCGGAGAACATTTAAAACACGTATAGAAAATATTTACACATTACAACTAAAATTGCTAATTGTCTAATTATTCCAAAAAAGATTCAAAACAAATTTGTAGATGAAACTCAATTATTTCAATAGGTACTGTAATAATATATTAACTGTACATAACTAACTAAACACTGCCCTATTAATAGGTGAATATCATAACTTCACAAAGATTACGCTGTACTCTCGTCACACTACATTAAGAAAAATAATTCGTCAAAAGCAATCACACTCTCTAAATTCAATAACTTTTAAAATAGTTAAATAGAAAAAGAAATTGGAAATATTTGTTACCCGCATTAAATAACAAAATGAGTGAGGAATTTATATGTAATTATCAAAACAACAAATACAATAAATCATACGTTAAGAAACATCTTTTGAAAACTGAAGATATAAACTTTATTTTGTAAATTGCTTAATTGTTGTTATATGCTTATGTAAGTGAGCATGTTTTTGTACCTGTCTTGATGTAATTAAATTAGTTTTTAAGATTTTTGCTCTATTATATTTTTACTTAAATTAGACTTAACTCCTTCACCGCGTATGAAGCCGGAAGGGCTTTTGAGTGCGAAACTTGTAATTTGTAAAATAAGTATTTTTCTGTATTTTGGTGAACTAAAAAAAAATAATTCCGTAATTGAAACCAATTTAAGGTCAATCATGCCATTCAAAAAGTTGATTCCCAAATATCTGAATAGCAAATTATTGGAACACAACATTCACTAACAAAGAGAGGCGACACAATGCCGTGAGTAATGGTTGGCCAGCAGGTAAAAAGCAGGTAATAAGAGAATTCGACGCAAATGGGTGGAACATCGTAGCATTAGTCATCACAACGTTGACTTGGTGACATTTAGACAGCGGTGACAAATGATACCTTTTATTGAATAATTATCACCAGCCAACGGCGTCATGGATCTAGCAAATCTACGGGAAACAGTGTTATATACAGAAATACGGCACGGAAAACACGAACCATTAATGACGATTCGGAGAAAAATACGAATGTTAATTTGGATGACCAAAAAGTGCCATTTGGAAATATTTGCACGAATTTGAACGTTACCGTGTCACCTGATTTCATAAGTTAGTGAGATTTGGGGCGCTCTTTTTAAAGCCATAGTAGGGTATGCTTACCGCCTTTGAGTTTTTGGAATTTAGGGTAGAAATTTCATTTGGAATTTACCATGAGGTTTTTGGTGACAGAAAACGTCGTGAGGAAACCTGCACGTCGAAGCAGGTCTCACAACCCTCGCATAACGTGTGAAGTCCCCAACCCGCATTCATTCACCTGAACCCTCGCCTGAGAGGAAACCTGTGCCCCGCAGTGGGACGATAAATGGGTTGATGATGATGATGTTCTCTTGGAATACGAGTTTCTCTTAATTTGTTTCCTGATTTTTGTGTAATCGGTTGTTAACGTGTTTAATGTTCCTTTGCAGCCTAAATGCTTCAACATGTGTAATGAAGAGTTGGTGGATTCATATGAAACCAGAACTCATGTAGGGTATATGGCATCAGCAGTAGTTCAACGTGGCTGACGATGGATCTCAGAATTCGAAACAGTACGGATTATCGCTCGGCCAAACAAAATACATCAACGTTGTCACATTGCTATATGTAATATGTGGGTAATGTTGTTGATTGTACGTGTACTTATGCTAGAGAATTTCACATCGAATGTAATTGTACCATCTACAATTGTTTGTTATCCCTGAAAATAGATAAATAAATTGCTGTCAAGATTTGTGCTATTCTGAGTAATGACAAAAGGACTAATAAAACAAAATGTTTAAAAAAACTAGATTCCCCAAAACTATTTAATGTATGTTTTAAGTTATTTTTTCAATTCCGTTAAAAAGATAAAAGTTTCGTTGCACGCCTCTTTATCATTTGATACCCATACCGAGTGAGCCAATTAGGGTTAACCACGCCATATTGGCGATTCTCCAAAAATGTATAAATCAAAGATTGATAATTTTGGCAACCATTCGACACTTATATAGCAGAATCGACCCTCCGGTTGCCCACGGTACATTAAACTTCAGTCAAATCGTCATTCCGGATGAAACAACCTTTATACTGCGTAACATACGGTATAGCACATCATTGGAAAAGCGTCAATATTAAATATTGTTCCCTCGAAGCTTTTTTGAAAAACATCCATCCAGATAAAAAAAAATATTGACGAATGTTCGTAGTTAGTCATAGCATGTAGTTTTCATTCCATGACAGCAATAGGTGTTGAGTTTTTATGAACGCTGAAATCTAATTAGCCTCTGTTTATTTTCTGGCAGCTTAATGTAAACCTTTCAACTTTGAAATGAATTTAATTACCCTCAACCTGTTTATAAAGTTCCTATCTTATTACTCGAGTGTAACGAGTAATTTCCACTCGCGAATCAACGCTAATCGTCCTACAAATAAAGTTTACATTTCAAAACCATCGTAAATAACTCCTAAAAGTAAAAGGGGTCAGTACTTAGCCCAGCAAATGTGTTGTATTAAAAGTTAACGACGCCACAAAGCAGTGTCTCCGAGTCCAAATTGCTTATTTCGACCCGCTAGCTAGTTTATTAATTATGCATACCGCCGCTCGCTTCTGTCCTCGCCAAACTCAAATCTCTTGTGTGTTAAAAAATTACTATGAAAATGAAGTTGCGAAAAAAGTTACAGGATTAATTTAAACTAAGTTCTCCCACGTAGAGTCTCCAATTACGCCACGTGGCACTGATTAAACATTATTGCCGTAATTATGAAGATTAATTCTAAACAGCTAGTGTGGAGCGTGAAATTGCAAATAAATATTAACTTTGAACACGGGAGACCTTAATGTGGTCCATTTTGTCTCTAATGCTTATGTTTTATGTACATTGTATTTGTGTATTTACCTCGCTTATATGTGGGTAAATTCCAGCATAAAGAAATTAAGTCGGGTCATAAAATAATTCTTTATACATATATCTAATTTTTTTTCTGTTTACTAACACTTAGTTCCTTAAGACTTTAATTTTGTTTTACTAACAGTTTTGTATGGACCACCTTCAGAAGTCTGAGATAAAGTTATTTTAATTATTAATACAAAGATCGAACACTCAGAAAAAATTCCTTCGATCCGGCCGGATTCGAACCAACGTCTTCTAGCATACCGCGCCAGACGCTATACCAACTAAGCCACGGAACGAACCAGCGGACCTCACGAATTTTTCTATGTGCTTGTCGTGTCTTTGTATTTGGTTTTTCAACGACTTTTTAGTCGTAGCGCCATCTATGAGAAATCTATGAAAGTTTTATCACCAAGTTAGATACCTTTACAGCTACCAGCCCTGGCGAGAGATGTCGCTATTCGCTATATTTTAAATTTTTATTGAATTGATATTCAATTATTTTTGTGAAATGACTCCACTAGTTTGTTATAATTATTAATACAAAGATCGAACACTCAGAAAAAAATCCTTCGATCCGGCCGGATTCGAACCGACGTCTTCTAGCATACGGCGCCAGACGCAAAAAGTAATTGAATATCATGGTGTTGAAACATTCTGACATTCAATAAAAATTTAAATTGTGTGAAATTTACATTACCCAGTGTTAGACAGACGATTGCAAACATCATAGTTAGAAAAGAAACAATGAACATAAGAGATACAGTTGTATTTTTAGATAACTTTAGATGCTAAATAGAAATAGGGTTCACAAATAACTAAGTTATCGAAACGGCTTAACTCTGCAGTGCATACGATTTAAATAAACTTAAAGTTTCAGACAGGAACGGCTAGACTGGTTGTTGGACAGTTGTGGGTGGACAGTTGGATAACATACGGCATTTTGATTTGGGATAATGCCACCGATATTAATAGAATCTTCATCGTGCAACAAAGTCCAATTAGGGATTTTATGATCTGGATCCAAAGGTGTCCGTGAGAGAGATGTTGAAAGAAATTAACATTCTTACCTACCACCACAGTACAATGTAATTTATATTAAGAAAAATATTTTTTGTAATTTTTTTTATAATACCAAGTGACTGAACGCACAAGTCGTGCACCTGGTGGTAAGCGACATAGTAGTCACATCCATAGTAGTTGCAGTGCCACTCAGAGTTTTAATTCGCAAAGATCTTTAGGGGCACTGCCACTGCACCCGTCACTCTGAAACAAAAGTTGACAAGTCCCATGTGACAATAATTTCACCAGCACCCTTACCCTTTAAAACCGGAACGCATTAATAGTTTCATTACTGCTTGGCGGCAGATATAGGTAAGGTGGCAGTACTTCTCTGGACGAACTCTTTCCCAAGGAGCGCTACTGCTACTAATAATATATGGTGAATAATATACATAATAATATAAATATATAGTGATACTAACATACGTACGTAACATTAATACAAGAAATAGAAATAAACAGGCTGTTCTTGATAGTCACAAAGTCACAAAATTTAAGGGACTATTTATTGCGCTTCTATGTATTACGGTTGATATTCAAAATTTACGAGGCTTAAAACTACAGTGGGACAAAAAATCCATGGAGGTGACCCAGGTTTAACTCTTACAGGCTGTACTGATCTTATTATATTTGAAATAAATATGTAAATTATAGAAGAGTTTCTTACTCACTCTTCTTTGTTTATGCAATGTGCCTATTTGAAGTGATTGATTTTATTGGTAATTTGTCACCATATAATTTATACAGCTATTTTCTATTTAATCTATAAACTTTTAAATTGAAAACCACTGTGAGACTCAGACATATTAACTAAAAAATAACGTAACTCACGTATTTAAGTCGAATTTTTGCTCGACATGTTTCGAACTAATTCGTGGTCCTTAATCTTGAAATTCCGCGGCGGTGACTCGACGGAAACATCAACAACATATATATATATGCATGTATGTATATATAAACTAGTTGTTTGTATACATAATCAAGAACCATGGACTAAAATTCTTAACATTGCGATAATTTTCTTATGCGAGGAGCTTATTTTTTTATTAGTGGGTTTGTTACCTACATTAATTATTATGTATATTATATTATGTTTCATTGTAATTTTTTATTTGTTTTCCCTCATAGCCTATTAAAGTTCCTACCACCTATCTTACCTCAGGCTGGCTACACCATGGCGCCAGTTTGCATATGCCAAAAAGAGGTACGTAGAACTCTGTGGAATCTGGATGTGAACAAAGCTAGCGGGCCAGATGGAACTCCAGCAATACTCCTGCGCAACTGTGCGCCTGAGTTGTCTCCTCTTCTTACGCCTGTGCCGCCTCTCACTTAAGACTGGTGGTCGTGGAAGCTTGCAAACGTCTAAACCTGTGCCGAAAAAGGGAAGCAGAGCTGACCCTGTCAATTATAGACCTATCTCAGTCACTTCCATACTGTGCAAGACTATGGAACGTGTACTCAACAACCATCTCCTGTCATACCTTGAGGACAACGACCTCCTCAGTGATCGCCAGTACGGATTCTGACGAAGGCGATCTACTGGGGATCTTCTTGTGTATGCCTGTCACATATAGAGCAAGGCTATGGAAGAGCGAAGTACTTGCAGTGTCTTTGGACATTTCTAGAGCCTTTGACAGGGCCTGGCATGCAAGCCTTTTAAGTAAGCTTCCCTCTTGTGGGCTTCCCACTGACCTTTGCAATTGGATCTCGGATTTCTTGAGTGAAAGCGTTCGACTCGAGTGGTCTTAGAAGGCTACTTTTCCGAACATATGGCGATAGAGTTCCACAGGGTCCCATACTGTCTGCTACTCTCTTTCAGCTACATATCAATGATATGTTAATTCCAGGTACCTTTGCGTATGCTGATGACAGCACAGTTGTGGATAGCTAGATAGGTACTTGACCAATGCAAGGGCCAGTCTAGAGGAAATCCAGTCTTGTCGTGAGCCCATGGTTAGCCGTTTGGATTTGACGCTCAAGGCAATCTCTGAATGGAACGATGCTATTAACGATTATCGTTACCAAAACGCAGGCGTGTCTATTCTCCACAAAACGGAGCCCCTTTGAGCTGACTCCGACTTTTCGTGATATATCCATACCGATAGCCGACTGTCTCCAGCTACTTGGAATAGACCTGTCGTCCTATTTGAACTTGGGCAGATATATTGAATCCATGGCCAAAAATGCAACAAGGAACCTTGGCATCCTTTCCAGGGTGAGGCGTTACTTTACGCCGGGACAGTTGCTTATCTGTAGCAAGCATAAGTCCGGAGTGTTGCTGCCACCCTTGGGATGGCTCTGCTACATATTAACTGGCCACCTTGGATTCAATTGACAACCGTGGCAAGAAGCTTATAGGCGAATCGCAATTAGTGGACGCGAAGCTGCAGATCTTTGGACACCGCCGTAAAGTTACCAGTTTATCGGTATTTTACAGGATATATCACGGAGAGTGTGCGATGAAATTACACGATTTAATTCTGCCTTTCCATGACCGGGGGACTAGGCGTAGGCTTGGGTTCCACTCATGTTGTGGAAATTCCAAAGATTCGCACGAAGCGTTATACTTCCACATTTATATGGCGAACGGCTATGGAGTGGAATTCCCTGTCTGCAGTGTTCACTGAACGTTATAACTTGGGCCTTTTCAAAGCGAGCGTGAATAGGCATTATTTAGGTGTGTATGCTCCATTGTCGACCTCATCGTCACTTTCCATCAGTGAGAATGAGGTCAAATGCGCACTTATAATTCATAAAAAAAACTTCAATTTAGCGACCTCGTGGTTCAAATGTTTTAGAAGTCTATAATAATTTATGATAATTTATGCTTTATAAATACAAAGCTTAATAATTATTGATTCATTTCATACTATAGACGTTTGAAGAAATCTCAAAAATATATGTTTAAGACGCGTTTGAAAAAAAATGTCCAATTTAACAGACTTTTCCCAATACTATATTGTTTGCACATAAGTCAAAATTGATAGAGACGTTTCAGAGTATCTAAAAAAATAAAAATACGATAGCGTATCGCTCTCGTGCCATTGAAGCGTATACGAGTCATTTCACGATGTTTTTTTTTAACGAACCTCGCGATATGGATTTTATAATCCCAAGCGCTATTATAAACCCAGTTAGGAATGTCTCAATGATATTGTCTATCTTCTCTGCGATGGATATAGCACCGTCTCTCTTGAGAAATTTTCTAAACAAGAAACAGCAATTTCCCGTGCCTAATTCATTGCTGTTATTAATCATGTTCATTGTCTCCTATTTTTCGCAAAGAGAAATGGTTCCTTACACTTGGCTTATTCGTGACCGCACTTTTATTTGCCTTAGTAAACGTGATGTATACAAAAAATCTTAATCACGGACTCTTCCAACTTGCGACAAAAATAATTAGTATAAAAACTAATTTCCGAAAATACCGAACTTCCGTGTTGTTTAAAACAGAGAGAACACGAAATTCTTGTCATAATTAAATAACTGACCCGGCTTGTTGAAAACAAATTTAATTTGTTCGTATTCAATTTCTAAAAAAAACATGGCTGAATTAAAAGAATAGCCAGGAAACAGCAGAAACTTGAAAAGCTATGAATTATAAGCCGACGCAAACGTTGAAAATACTTAAAAGTTGGTATTTCCTGGCAATACATCCCCTCGTAAATAAAAAACTCGATCAATTTTCGGGCACAATTTATTTATTATTTTCGTTTTGGAGCGATCAAGTGTGTAAAGAAACGAGAGTATCGCCAGAGATTGTGGGCATAAATCATTTTTCAATTCAATTTAAACGACACAGAATGTTGTTGTTGCTCGATATGGGCGGCGTCAGGCGAGAGCCAAGAAGGCGAGGTGAGGGATGCGGCATTAGGTGTCGGTTACTCTGATGTAGATACATCTTTTTAATTTTATTAAACTAATTTTCAATGTTACTTTTTAAATAAAGTTATCAACACAATTTGTCACTGGAAAGGCGAAAGTACTAAAGCGCCATTTTGGCATTTTGGATGTTAGTAATTTCGCCTTTCCAGGGACGATATAATTTGTTTACACCTAATTATATAAACAACATACAATCCATCAAAAATCTTAAATTGTTCTCTTCATCGTTAACATGACATTAATTAATTTTTTAGTTTAAAAAAGATTTTTACTAAGATACAAGCAACCAATTAATCAACATTTCACTAGATGGTAAATGACGCAAGGATAGAGCCATGATATCAGACTGTACAACGAATGAATCTATCTATATTTATAATTTGAATTAGCAGAAATAATAATAACTTCACACTCACACTTCACTATAACTTCAAAATGTAATTGCTTTATTGATTCATTGCCTTTATGTACAATTCGTCGTTTTTTAATTTTGAAAATGTATTGTGTTAGTGTGTGTATAAATGTGTTGTCAATTTCTATTGTTTCCGATTACAAACAATTCTGAATGGGATTCTGCAGTCACAAATATCTAGAAAATATTTTTTTCATGCGAATAACACCAAAATGAAATTGCTCTTGTAATTCTAAAAAGACTTGCGTTCAGTTATATACGTATGGAGTATTGAACAGATATTAATTACATAATTCGAAATTTGAAATAAAAAAAAAAACAAATAAACAAATGACATGGAATTAGGTTGCGGCGAAAATATATGTTTACGGATTTACGGTGCAGTTTTAGAATTACAGGCAATACGTATTTCGGAAATGGTCATGAGTACGGACGATGAACTGCGTGAAAAAGACGCCACCTGCAAGTTATAACGAGCATCGCGCGCTCCCTCTACCGCTGGATCTCGACGGAGTCTGGGTGGGGACCTGTGGTGGTAGACGAGAGAGGAGACAGACGAGGTCAGGACTCTCGTGCTGCACACACGCTACCTAAAAACTGGCCGTGTCTCGTAGCTTTCTCTTGCATTAAAAATTCTTTAGTGTTTTATAATTGTTGAAAAAATATGAACTTCGATGTTTTTTTATTCTATTTTATGACATCTGCTCTCAGTCACGCTTTGTCTTAACAACAAGAAGAGGCTCTAAATAAAGCTTCTCCTGTTCTCCCGTTGTCAAACACATCATCGGTGTTTTGTATAAAGAGCAAAAACACCATTACGAAATTTTTTTTTAAATATTTACGTCATTTTTTAAATCCAATTTTGAAACTTGAACTTAATTAAAACCAAAACTATTTGTTTTAAATAGGACAAATATTTTAAAACAGTCGTTAAAACTTAAAACATAGTCCCATGAAAAATTTTTCGAAATGGCGCTTTCGCCCTTTCTAGTAAACACCGACGACATGTTAATTTGTCTTTTTTCCCTCTCTATTTGATTATACAGTATATAGATGTTGAGATATTAGTAAATAGGGTTTCGTATTCAAACTCCTGTCGGGTATATATTGAGGCACATTTGAATCATTGATTAAATCAATTAGTCCGGAAACTCTCAACTCATCTTAGTTTACGTTTCAACAGTGTACGGTACAGTGATGAAAAGGTACGAACTAACGTTTGGATTAGTTGTGAATTGAGTATGCGGTGGGTCATAAAATATTTTCTAGTCCATACAAATCCAATTGTAATCGCCTTACTGTAAACAATTTATAATATAGCATTGAAGAGATCATTTATCATACACACGTCGCTAGAAATACAAAGTGGATGAAAAAACAATAAATTAACCATTTTACCGCTTCACGTCTCACCCATGTAATTCCAATGATATTGCTTTTCTTTACACAGTATATCATATCGCATTAAAATAACCCTTTGCACATGTCACTAGAAGCTCATAATACAGCAATTAATTTATCATTGCTTTATACCTTATCCATAAAATACCAACGAGCAGGAACCAATTTCAGTAGGCAGTTTATCAAAAGCAGCATTTAAATGACTGAAGTCGGTTCCGTATAACTTGTTCGGTTGATAGGAGAGAATCGACTTTGCTAAAGCACTCGTATTGCGTTTGTTTGAACCTATAAATCTGTCCCTAACTCCTTCTTAAAGCGTTCCAATGGGGGATTGTTTACTGGTGAGGAGTTACTACTCTGACCACAATATGGAATTTCGACATTTCGGTGCTAAAATTGTCGCAAGTATGGAACGTAGCAATATGCGCTTATCATACGTAGTCGATAGGTCACATCTGCAAAATCACAACTTTTCGATTAGAGACGTTTAAAGATACTACGAACGAAATTATTCGCTAACTTTTGTATACATAAATAGAGTTATAAATTGTCACATAGTACATTCATGCAGTTCATATTATTTTTATCTAGTTTCATCTTATAAAAGCACTTTTGACGAGGCTTAATAAAGCCCCGTGAAAAGTGTTCTTTTTTTAGTTTAATAAAACCAAAGGTATGAATATCTCGCTTTTTGCTATCATCGCTATCTGTGCCATACAATTTTTTTATGATACTAAGTGAAATAAAAGATTTGCGCATTTAATAACAAAACGTAACCTTTAATTTCTAGCTTTGAGATTTTTTAACCGACTTCAAAAAGGAGGAGGTTCTCAATTTGACAGTATTTTTTGTGTGTATGTTATGCGATTACTCCAACATTTGTTAACCGATTTTTGTGATTCTTTTTTATTGGAAAGGGTATACTTCAATGGCGGATTCATACAAAATTGAAGAAAATATTCCACCTCTGAGTGTGGCAAATTAGGGGATGAATCCGTTTTATTGATTTTCGTCCACTTTCCGTTACTCGATTTCAATAAACCTTGGCAAATACATAGATGTAATTCCATTACTTTTGAAGTCTTTTTTTTTATAAAAAAGTTATAATTGTTGGTAAACCTTATTGACATTATGTTATGTAAATTCAAATTAAAAAGTTCTATACCTCACCGCTTAGTCCAAAAGGCTAAATATTGCCAATGTCGTGTAGTGTTTCGCTGTCCCGCTTCGCAGACTCTCTGGAAAACCAATTTCAGTATATTGCATTAAAAGTTGTTGCCAAATGGTGTTTGTGTGTTGATTCCCGCATTTTCTCGCTTCTTTTATTGCGTCCAGACATTAAATTATGCACTACAGAAAACGCCTGTAAAAGATTGTCTTCCGATTAAAATTTTTGTAAGAGTGTACTTACCAATAGGGCACCGTGGCAGTGCCCCTCTCATCTTTGCGACTTAAAGCTCTCAATAGCACTGAAACTACTATGGACAGGCGTGTCGCTTACCACCAGGCGTATGGCTTGTTCGTCCAATT
The DNA here is from genome assembly GCF_003589595.1 of Hyposmocoma kahamanoa. Classification (NCBI taxonomy): domain Eukaryota; kingdom Metazoa; phylum Arthropoda; class Insecta; order Lepidoptera; family Cosmopterigidae; genus Hyposmocoma; species Hyposmocoma kahamanoa. The sequence goes on from NW_020653726.1 coordinate 8,405,045, forward strand.
ATAAAAAAATGTATAAAAGTTACTAAGGCGTACTTTATTTGTATACATTTCATGAAATATTTACGATAAACGATAAAAAAGTAGGTATATAGTATGTATATAATAGTAACACAGAAAAAACAATATTTATTTCAATATATTTCAATAAGAAAACTCTATATTTCTTTTTACGGCATGACGTTTTAGTATTTTGCCTATATTTAAAGTAGCAAAAATGGATAATGATAGATATTTTGCATCTCGGTCATCTACGTGTTGATCCCATGTCTCCACTTTTTCAATAAACCCGACCTTTTTTGTAAAAAAATAATAATATAAAAAATGAAACTATTTTTCGGATCTCAATCGCAAATATTTCTTTTTTCAAAGAAACCAACCTTTTTTGTCCTTTATAGGTCCCATGGTCACGGCTAATAATGGTAAAGTCATGTTTTTTTATGATACCAAGTAAGGGGCGAACTTGTACACCAAAAATTTCATTAGTGCTTTTTAAGTGCAGGATTTGCGGTGTATTACTGCATTTTATTTGAGATGTTTTTGTTGTAGTACGGAGGGTATTTATTTAGCAATGCAGAATAATAATTTTTATTTATAAAACTTGTATTTAAACTGAATCCTTTTCTGATTTTCGAAACCAAATAGCCGCCATTTTGCGGTAGGATGCGCGCATCGCGTGAGCGGTTATGCATGTTTGTCTTATTCTTGACTCTGTGATAGAGTTCTTGGAAACTAAAGATACAGAATTGCGCAACAAGCTCATTATATCAAAGAATGTTCTAGATTACATGACAGACCTATATAAATTGTTCAACTGCAAGGCGATGAACTAAATTTAATTAAAACCAAACAATGTCGTTGCTGCTTTCGCAGTCAAACTGCTTCTACATAAAAAGAATAAGGGCAGACGTGAGTTTCACAATTTTCCGAATTTATCAGTATCCTGAAGTAACGACGACTTGTTTGCCTACTGCCAACATTTGGAAAACCTCCACATTGACTTCACCGAACGATACTAGGACATTTTGAACTTGGAAATACCAGACTGGATGTTGGATCCGTTTTCAAATGTCAACACAGCAATATCACCTCGGCTAGGAAAAAGAACTTATAGAATTGACAACGAACGAGGAAATAAAAATCAAGTTCAAAAATGGCTACCAAGAATTTTGGCTACAAAAACCGCTCCCGCAATTGTACCCTGGATTGCGGTCAATCGTTCAACGATTCTTGATAGCATTCCCATCGTCATATTTGTGTGAACGTGGTTTTAGTGCCGTGACAACGCTGCTTACTAAAAACAGAAATCGTTTGCATGTTACCGAACGTGGTGACTTGCGACTGTTCTTGAGTAAATTGGAACCAGATATCAACAAACTTATTAAACAGCATCAGATTCATCCTTCACATTAGTTTTTTAATAGAATTGATTATGTTTGTTTTATTTTGAATAAAAGATACTCTGTCTGAATACTATAAAGTTGCGTTTCAATAATCATTCTCATTGGCAGGTGTAGCCCGTAAGAAACTTGAGACCTGGGCGCCGTTGTGTACTATCTACTGCGCTCAGGTCTCAAGTTAACTCTTGCGGGTTATAGTAAAAGTCTCGTTTAGAATGAATGTTTAATCTCCGCTAATATGGCTAGCTCACAATAATTAATTTTATTTGAAGTAACAGTAGTTTTTAAAAAGGTGAAAAAATGGGGGCGCTAAAAAATAATTTATTCTCAAAGTGGGCAGTAGACAAAATAAGTTTGGGAACCCCTGTTTTAAACAACAGGTCTTCTTCTTCTTCAGCCCATAGTCACCCACTCTACTTGAGTGTAGGCGTCCTCAATTAATACGCCATCCTTTTCGATCTTGGGTTATGTGTTATGTACATGAAAAATCTGGACAGATTTTTCACTTTAATTTACTTTTATAGTCCGCCCATATAGCTTTCTGGTGGTCAATAATTTTGTTGCAAGTCCTAGGCATCCATTCCAGTACACTTTTGCCCCACGGGTTAACGGTTCTACGTTCTTATGTGACCCGCCCATCGCCTTTTTTTACGCTATGGTACACCCTACGTCAGTTGGCTTAGTGCGACTTCGGATTTCTGCTTCTCCTTTTTCCGCACCGTAGGTAGACTATTACAGAAAACGAACTGTTACGAATAAGTTGTACGCCTGGTGACACGCCTACCTATAAGAGCTTTAAATCGCAGAGATTTGATAGGCACTGTCACTACGTCCGTCACCCGGGGACATTAGTTGATAAGTCCCTTGTACCTGTAATTTCACCAGTACAGTAACATTGCTTACATTACTTGTTGGTGGCAAAAATAAATATGGTGATAGTACTTGCTTGGACGAACTCATTCACAAGGAACTTTACCTTTGGTCATCTATCCAGATGATAATTATTATGAATTTCTTCCTCTATCTACAAGAAAATTGAAGTCAAAATTATACTAGTAGAATCACCATCACTGTTAGCTGAACTTGATTGGGATTACTTTCATTTCATTCTGTTCAATATTTTGTTTTGTTGATTTTATTTAGAACGGTATCAATAAAGTTGTCCTTTAGAAAAAGGTCCTCTGTATCCAGTTCGACAATAACATTCAATTTTAGGGGGTGTGTACAACGCGTCCTCACCAGCCAGGCAGATATTTATGGAGGTCTATAGCAGCGGCCCAAATTGAAATACATTAATATTTTACCATAAATGCGACACTTTCGTGCTACACACAACGCTATCGTAATTGGATTCTTCCATTGTATGATGTGCTTGTGGTAAATACGCTTTATCATCACTGCATTAAGTTCAACTGAGTTGGAAATAACCACGAGCATTAAGACAATAACGACACTATCCCTCAAAGTAGAGATTAAATGAGCTGTTTTATATATAGAGAAGTCCCAAACAACAAAAATACTATCGCCCGCTCGACACATAATTCTTCTCTATCTTCTCGTTTGAATCAAGTTCGTCGAATATTCGTATCAACAACACGTAATAACGTAATATCGTTATATCCTCATATCCTCAAAATGCCAAAATGTTCTCTGAGATTACAAATAATAACAAAGTGCAAGAAAACCACACTAATCACCTGGTCTCCTGTATTACGAGTATCAGAGCAACAGAATTAACTTTGAGGCATTACCATATCAAGACTAATTTAGAAAAGATATTTCCCCAAATTGGTCCAATTGGGTATCGAACCCTCATCCAGCGTCTGTAGTGCAAACCGTTGTGCCCTCGAAAGTTGTCAATCAGGGTAAAACTATAACTGCTAAATCGCCTGGTCTTCAATGCAATAAATGTGCAGTTATAATATACGTATGGACTGAATTTGCTGATCGTACAACTAAACAGCTTACCGCGCAAAGAGAATCTGAAAATGTAGAATAGACATACAGTGACTGCAATAGTAGCAATATATGAAGAAATTCAATAGTGTTTCCTGAGGACGATGATGGAGAAAAGAATATAGTGAAATATATCGTAAATAAATTATGAAAGCTTTGGACAAATTACTGAAAATTGAACTAAAAGTGAATCTAACAAATCTAAGTAATAAAGTAGTTTAATGGCTTCAGACAATGTAAATATTTAAGCAGGAAATTAGTAAATGACAAAATGATGACCTGGTCAACAAATCAGTAAATCTTAATTTATGATAAAACATTCTTAATTACCCTAGATCAACGTTAATCAGGTCACAACGGGAATATTAGTGCGCCTCACCTGTGTGAAAATCAAATTAATAAACTAATTTTAAAGCATTAATACCGTTCATTAAATATTGTTTTTAGTTGGACGAAATTCACTTCTTATTGCTTAATTTCATACAATTCTCGTTTGATACAAATGTTAACATTTTTTAAAAACATTTACATAAAGCTCTGTTTATACATAATAATCATTTCATATATTGTCAATTTAGATAATTTTTACATGGTATGGCACTTTCGCTGGGGTGCTGGTGACATTACAGGCACATGGGACTTGTCAACTTGTGTCTCAAGGTGACTGGCACAGTGGTAGTGTCCCTCAGATCTTTGTGATTTGGAGCTCTGAGTGCCTGCAACTGTTATGGACAGGCGTGTGGCTTACCATCAGGCGCACGACTTGTCCGTCCCGTCACTTGATGTTATAAAAAAACCCAAATATTTGGTTTTTCCAAAAGTCTATATATAATAAGTCACATTTCTATCCAAACCACCTACATATAAATTACTTCGATCAAATAAGGGAAAAGTTAATTGTGTCGTATCTCAAAATTAGAGACGGTTGGTGATTACAGCACTAACAAGAGCCTAGGTCCTAAATAAGAAGATATCGCTTACGATGGCCAGTAACGTCGCGACATACACAGAATTTAAACGAAAAGAAACCTGTCAGAGAAATCATTAAAACTGTTAGATAAAATAATCGAACATAGGAAGCTCTGAATGTAGCTGTTTAAAATAAAGTACTTGAATAAGGTGCGAACTGTAGAGAGCCTTGAATTATACCAAACAAAAAGTAAACTTACGTAGTTACTTACTTGCGTATGTAGGTATTCGATACATAACATTATTGTCTAGATAGATTAAATAATTTTCCTGCATGTGTACATGCACCATTTTCTGAAATGTATCATTTAAAAAAATTAATGCACAATGTCCATTGTTGAATAACTAAATTTATTAAACGTTGACAGTAGATGCTTGTAATGGAGTTCAGCATTTTCGGGCACAATGTTCATGAATTTTAATTCAATTTTACAAACAGATACGTAAGTAAGTTTAACGATATTCGTTTATCCACATTCAATCAATTTGCTATAATTAAAATATCAAAAATGTTTTTTCAAAAGTTATGATGATTACGTAGAAATGCTGACTGGTAACGGATGGATTGCATGTCTGCAGTCAAAGCATGTAGTCGAAATTTCAACTGCAAGTGTCGGCTGCAGTCGAAGTGTCCAGTAATGACATGATTTTTATCCGGAACCGCAAAAGTAAAGATTACTTAATTAACATATTGGTAAAACAAAGAAACACGGTTGGAGAAACTTTTGAACAGATTTATTCACATTTGCATAATTCTTAATCTTTTTTTTGTACTAGTAAAAAGTTACTTTACATTTACATTTTGGATCGCAAATTCCACCACAGAGTATCTGTGGTGAAACTAAGTCAGGGATTACGGTCGTGAGCTTGTTGACCAATTAAAATGAAGGGTTTCGATAGTGATATTTCCTGACTAAAAAGTAAAAGTAGAGTTAGCATTTGGAATAATTTCTAAATGTTCTTAATACAGTGACAAACTACAAGTAATACCTGTGCTTCCATTTCGACCTCAACAAATACATTGAGCTCCTGAGGTAGGCGCGTGGCGACAATTGTTTGTGTCAACATGCAGTTGATTTTGAATGCAAGTGGTTGTACTCGTATGTAGTATATATCGACTTCACGCACGCCGTCTGTTGGAAGCCCTATAAAAAAAAATGGGTTTGAAAAACCAAACTAATATTTACGATTATGAAACTTGTGCATTATGCATATTGCTTTCTGTATTTGTTATATTTTAAAAAGTAAATAAATGTTATTATATTATATTCATTCACACAAATTGATACCTATATTTTTGCGGAAAATGTCACATTCCGCCGTACTTTTTTAATATCGTAATGGTTGGCTCATCCGTCAAATGCGCACGGCAAAGGAATTTGACTGAAATAATTTATACAGACATAACACATAATGTCAAATACGACATCTGTTTCGGCAAAATGGAAAACAATCGTAGTCGTCGATAATATTCTAAATATTACTATAAATAAATATTCCAAGAAACGCCTCAATTAACATCATATTAAATCGTTAGAAAAAAAAAGAGGGATGAGGTCTATAAGGGTGTGAAATGCTAATGCATCGGCTTACGGCACCATAAACGTCAGAAGCAAACATGAAATCATATATAAGAGTACAAAGACTTTCAGATAGAACATTGCTTATCTATATCGCACACCATCATTGTGAAAAGAACTTTTATTCAGCGTCGAAATCGAATTTTCGCCGGTCGGGATATTTCACAAAGATTCAAGCGTAAAATTCTTTTGTGCTTGCCGCAGATATGCTGATATTATGGCATTTGAGAGACGAAACTAGCGAAGTGAACGTACCACGAGCTCTTATAAGGCTATTTATGTGTACTGAAGGTAGTATAGTACCTAACTGTAGCTCACGCTACACTCATATTTCACACACTACATAACTCATTGCTTAGTTGCCGTACTTTTAGATGACGTTTGTATTTTTTCGTGGCGAAAAATAACTTGATATAAAATATACTCTGCCATAATTTGGAATACCGGACAAGGTTCTAACAACAATAAATAACAACACGAAAACAACTCTATACGATGCTGTGGAAGGTGGTGGAATTCTTGCCCAGTATTGAGACAATATTCATGTTTAGTCTTAGAGTTGTCTTATTATTTCTGATACAAATTAATTTTCCGAGCTTTTAGTTCTTAGACATACTCTATTTTTATTACTTGTGGTGGCGTTATGACTAATGTTTAAACATGTTAAAGGTATAGGAAATTAAACTATTGTTTTCGGATCTGAATCAAGTATATTTATTTTTTCGATCAGACAGAAGTTTCGGGCCCTTTGCAGGTCCCATCACGGCTGGCTATGTACCGTGAAATTCTACGAACTGTAAATTCCTAAGAACAGTAAAAAACATAAGAATGTAACCGCGAAAACCTAAGAACTCAAAAGTATTTGACCAATAAGATTTCTGCGATCTTAGACAGCAGTAACCTATCTAATTTGTGCCAAGTTGTTCTTAGTTAAGCATGAAGATAATTGTTATACTTATTGCACCGAAAAGTACCAAAGAGTCCCCTAAATTTCAACTTTCCAGCAATAAATCTCAAAAGACTTGAATACTTACAAGAGCAATATACTTAACGATGTCTTCAAGTCTAATACCACTTCTCTTGTACTTCTTATTCTTCGAAATTAATGACTGCGTTCTTTCAAGATGCTATCTTTTTGCCTATTTGCTTTTAAAGGCGAAAAAGCTGTTTTAATAAATTAAATTAATGGCAAATTACGTATAAAGGTAACAAAGGTATATATACACACACACACACACACACACACACACACACACACACACACATATATATATATATATGTGTGTGTGTGTGTGTGTGTGTATATATATATAACTTTGTTTGTTGTTCAAAATGAACAACTTTTTTCTTACATTCGTAAAAAACCATTGCATATACAAAACTGGGACTGTGTGATTTTTTCTTAATAAGAGACTTATCTGAATGCATATTTAAGAAGTTAAAAACTTTCTTTGTTCTTCGTTCGTTAAATAGTTAGTTTTGAAGACAATTTAGTATTCGGTAATGGTTTACAATGAAATACCTCGGTTCTGCTCTCTAGTCATAACTACAGCATTTGCATTTCAGTAACTTTCGAGATAGTGGCACCTAATGCTTTTGCTAATAAAAAATTCCAAATACGCTGAGTATGCTTAACAATAAAACTGAAACTAAATAAGATACAAAAAACCGATTACATGGAGTTGTATATATATAAAATAATATGTTTCGCTGATTCCAAATATTGATGTACGCGGCGTAATTCACAAACGCGCGTCATTTGTGCGTATACGTGTCGCAGACGCGCTGTAGTGAATCGATTCCAACACGCGCAAACATCGCGTTGCAAGCAAGAAACTTATATACTCTACTGGAGTTCACATTTACAATTTCATGTAGTTGCTTCATTTCAAAAACTAACAGAAAATAACAAACAAAACTAAAATTAAAACTGTCTCTTATACAAATCAGATACATCGGCATGACTACAGCACGTCTGCGGTGCGGATAAAATGCGCGGTGTGGGTAGGCTCTTATGTTAATTACTGAATTCCGCTAAAATGTCGATTACGTTAATTATTATGACAAGGAGGACTGGGTTGTTCTTTCTTTAAATCGTGAAAATTTACCAATATCATCCATGCTAAAAAAAAGTAGCAAGAAGGCTGTGGTGTGGTACCCCGAGGGGAAAATGGCGTGGGAAAAAAAAACACTCATAGCCCCGCACTAGGGAAACCCTGTATCCCGGGTGCCGTGAACATACATAGACGATCACAAATTTCATTCAAACTCATGAGAGAAGTAAGTATAGGCCAAATAAATATTTCTCTCGGCATAGGAATCAAATTCGGGATCTCTGCGTGTTAGAGCAGCATTGAAACTGTTCGGCAACGAAAGCAGTTATTGCTTGAAATTTAGTTAATAATAAAGTTTTTAAAAACGTTTCTTTAATTATTGTTTGGTTTGGTCGTAATAATTAAAATAAAAAAAAATAAACAAAAATATATAGAAATGAAATTTGAGCAACAAAGCTGAAAGTCACGTTTTTAACGTGTACGAGATCATCAGAGAAAAAGCCCGCGAGAGGGGTTGTCATTAAATCACAATTAGTGTGGCCTGTAACGTGTGAAGGCAATTCTCTCGCAAAAATTATACCAGCAAAGTCCTCATAATTTTCATACTTTTATGTTTTACGGGTTAAATTTTACGGTGCAACACCCTTTGCGTGATAATAGCACATATTTACATGAAACAGCCATTTACTTTTTTGTTAAATTGTATAATGTATTTACTAAACGGTGGTTCTAATAGCGTATACTTGCACTATGTTGCATATTATGTTGTCTACTACAATAATTCAATTTCTGTTATAAGTATTCGTAGGTTAAAAAGGTGGACTTTTAGAAGCAGTAGAGCTCCTTGTTGAGTTTGTCCAGGGAAGTAATTTCACCTTACCTATTTTTCCTGCCAAGCAGTAATGTCATTATTGCGTTCCAGTTTTGAAGGGTAACGGTGCTGGTGAAATTACAGTCATACGAGACTTGTCAAGTTATCTCTCCGGGTGACAGGCGCAGTGGCAGTCTCCCTCGGGTCTTTGCGTTAAATTTCTGAGTGGCACTGCGACTGCGTTAGATAGGCCCGTGCGACTCAGTTCTTCAAAGACTTCCGAATATTTTTTTTATAATACCAAGTGACAGACGGTGAACAAATCATGGACCTGGTGGCAAGCGACAAGCCTGTCCATAACAGTTCCAGTGCCACTCAGAGCTTTAAAAATCAAAGATCACTTCCACTGCGCCCGTCACCCTGAGAAATAAGTTGACAAACCCCATGTGCCTGTAATTTCACCAGAACCGCTACTCTTCAAAATCAGAACGTAGTAATGCTCTCAGTACTGCTTGGCGGCAGTAATAGATAAGGTGGCAGTACTTCCCTGGACGAACTCTTTCACAAGGAGCTCTACTGCTACTAAACTATAAATAAAACTATCTTAATACGATGGAGATGTTTTTAAAAAAGGCCCGAAAAAAGTTACCAGAGTAATATCTGCTAATCTAAAGTTGCTGTCTAATTTTATGCCAATTTTGTTGTAAACAAAAATCTCTAGATAAAACTTAATTATACAAACAAGTGTTTGGGCAAAACGGTGGCAGAATGACAACTGCGTGCGCACGTGTCATTTTCCACCCCGTCCCACTCCGAGCTTGTTTACGGACAGGTATAAATCCCAGAGTTGCACAAGTAAGCGCATCTTTCTGCCTCTGCACGTCGAAGGGAACACACCTCTTGCTAGAAGCATTTATACTCGTCGTACATAAAAATGTGAGTTAATTTATGTTATAATACTGTGTATACGCTGGTTTATATGTCAAATTATTGTTAAGTAAAAGGATGATTATTCGTTAGGAATGAACTTATTATGCTGTTGCAAATATATGAATTTATCCAATTTAAGCGTGTTTTAATTTAAAACCCTTCCTTTATGAATAGAGACAGATAAAATAACCTTGGTCATTTACCACTACATACTTTTATTTATTTCATACAAACAAGTCATACAAGAGAACATAATACAATTTCTCACCAAACTGCGAAAGCAGTTTGTTGTCGAGGTTACACATACAATCACAAAACTATAACATACCTAGTACGAGTAAATTTAACAAAACCAGTGTAGAAATTACTAAATTTACATGCTTTCGATTATAAATTATAAATAAAAAGTGTAAATTTTAATTTTTTCTTCAATGTAAATTTACTTAACAATTCTCTGCCTGTCAAAAAATCGAATTTATTAAAGGGAAATATTTAAGTGGATAT
>NW_020653726.1:8455245-8460771 GCF_003589595.1 Hyposmocoma kahamanoa
TAATGGAAATAAATTTGGTTTACTAAAATTATGCTTTTGAATTTCATAGAAGTTTAAAGTCTTTATAATAGAATCTAGTAATTAGTAGACACAAATATGATTTTTCTAACAAGTGCACCCAGTCCGCTTTACACGCATACGCACAGGCCAGGGGGTCTCTCCCATTCTTCGTCCGAAACAATTACGGTCAAATAAGTAATATTTACACACATGACGCGAATAAGCATCATTATTTAATTAATTCCATCGAGTATTACTTATTTGCCAGTAAATGTTTCGGACGGGTGTCAGACGAAGAACCTTAAGTAGACCTCTGGTTGCGCCATGGCGTATTGTTATGAGGTCATAACACTTATACACATGAACTTTTCATAGTCCAAAAAAAAGTGTTCGAATAGTTACAATTGTACCACAATTTGACATCTGCAAGACGCATTTCATAAATTTCCCTTTATATTAACCCACCCGATTTATTTGTTCAAGAAAACGTCAATTTCTAAGAAATAATCTTAATCTGTTTGAATTCAACAAGAGTTTACGTCGCAAAGACTAACTGATCCTTCAAGAACCGATTCTAGAAATTGATATAAAGGGTCCATATAGAAATGCTTAATAATATAAAAATGTAACAAAAAAATAATTCATTCACTTCCAAACTATAGACCTTTCCTGTAAAAAAAGCATACTTAAGATTTAAGTACAACTTGCTGTAAGCTGTCAGGATTCTTGTGATGCTATTATTTATTTGTAACAACTGTATTTATGCCGTGGTTGCAATAAAAGATATTATATTCTATTCTACTGTTAACACTTGGTATGCAACGAGTAGTTGGAAGCAGTAACACTGCTCTGCATCAGATATCTGATAATGTTATTATATCTGTCCCTTGTTAAAAAAAAAAACAGAAAAAACGAAAAGCTTAAAAGCATTCCGATTTTTGTAAAGACTCCTTTGTATTATATTATAATGAATTACATTTCATGTTTTGTAAATTTAAAGTCGTAAAGCAGACAATTTTTTTTTATTCTATGAGCTGTTACACACTGCGACTTTTAACAGCGATGCAAACACGCTGCAGAAGCTAATCGCTACCTTTTACACACACGGCTGACTATAAGCAGCGATACAAACGCGCGACTGCATCGATGCAATCGCGTTTCACGAACACGGATTTGCATCGATGCTAAATGTCGCCGTATGTAATCACTCTATGTCTTCTTCTTATTGTATTGCTGGCATACACTATATTATCGCGGCCCAGAAGCACGCCAACCATGCCCATGCCCATTAGTTGCTGCCTTGCTAAACTATGCTTGAGATTTTTGCCATCGTGATGAAAGGTTTTGCCAATCGACGTACGGGTACTCGCCAATTGTTGCTCAGGTTGCTTCAGACGTACTGGAAATACGGTTCGTACGTCATTGCGAGGAGGCTCCTTTCGTATACCCCATTTTATGTCAAAAATAGTTCTTCAAAAATGCACCAAGCCGAGTGGTGTTGATAAACAGAGATGCACTACTTGATGTTAAGTACCTCTTTTGGTAGTTAACTTTATTGTTTAATAACAATATGTTTAATTTTAACGTCAGTATTCGTATCTATATTACCAATTATATAGTTATTTATATAATATGATCGTTCATATAATGCATTCGTTACTATGATATCGGAAATACTGCCGTTCATATAAAAATATTACTGCAAGTAGCCTGTTTCCTTGTTTAGAGATAATGATAGTGTTGGGCCACTAAGCTACAATAAATTACAACGATTCTCTGAGGGGAAGTAAAAATACAAAACCACATTGAGTGGTGCCTATCTTCGGCACCGCAGTTTATCAGGGAATAGACGGTCGCAATCATTCGCCGACACCTTATCGTCAGCTAGTTAAGCGTTTCGCTGATTGCCGGATTGAGTTATAAATCTTTGCAGGCACGCGATACATCCCTTAAAACAAATGGATAGAGAAACAGGAAGTGACTTTATATAACCAAGCTTAATTTAGTAGCGTTTAGTAGCACTAGAACTCCTTGTAGTAAAAGAGTTCGCAAGGAAGTAGGTACTGCTACCTTACCAATTTTCCCGCCAAGCAGAAACGTGAGCATTACTGCGTTTCGGTTTTGAAAGGTATGGGTGCTGGTGAAATTACAGGCACATGGACCTTATCTAGTCCTTTCAACTACCTTACAAATAACTTCTAGACTTAGTACCCCTCGTTGGTTCTGACTGAAAACCAGCGCCTCTGGGAACTTAGGCGTATGATGAGTCAGCGTCATTTCACTGCCATGACAAAAAATGTTTTATTTTCCCTGTTGTATTCTATCTGTATTTGTATCACAAACTATCTATCTATCTAGGTGACGGGCGCAGTGGCAGTGTCCCTCAGACCTTTGCGATTTAATGCTCTGAGTGGCACTGCAACTTCTATGGACAGGCATGTAGCACACGCGCCACTAGGAGCGTGACTTGCTCGATTTGACATCATAAAAAAAGGTTTTTGGGCTGCGAGGTGTTAACAGCTATATTATATTATTAATGGGTACCAACGTCACGGAGAAAAATTATATTAAGTACATAATTCATTAGCGCATGGCAACTACCGTCACCAAACCCGCGATTTCCATACATTCATTCATGGCTACCAGAATTAAGTCGACGGTGTGGTAAAAGCTGGGAAGACATGGTTTTTGAGTTTTAAGATTAATATTTTGATTTTGGAATAAAACCTTGAAATAAATAGTTTTACGTCAGTATTATTCCTAATGTCGTAGTTCACTGAAGCTACTGAGTTATCGAGAAATAAGTATTCATTCATCATTTTAGTACAAATTAGGTAATGGCGGTGAAAATAAAACGTTTCATTTAAGTGATTGTTTACGTGAAACTCTATATTTTCTTTATTATTCGAGAAAAAGTTACTCAATTAAAATATGACGGTGTATTTTGCTGTATTATTTTCCATACAAAACATTCTAAAATCTGATAAACATCTTTTTGCTGTCAGCAAGCAACTTACCATTTGAATTTTCTTATGAATACGGCAAATGGTCTTTCTGATTAATTAAGTAAAAAATAAAATACAAATAGAAAACATTTGAGTAAACATGGATCTCTCAGTACGCAAAAATAAAATAAACAAAAGTATTTCAACAAAATATTCGTAAATTATTTAATTCTCTTTTACAACCGTTGACTTACAATTATATGGACGTCGGGTCCGCGCTAAAAAGTGTCCGCACTTGTAAGGCGCTAAAATCGTATACAGAGCGCGACACTCCGCTTTAGTCTTCATTTGTTCTACGGACAGCGCGATACTGCGATGACATTACAATTTAAATTTCGAATAGGTTGACTTGGGACATTTATTTCGTGGTTTTTGTATTAGACCCGTCGTCCATTTATTTGTAAGTCAATGTTTACAACATTTAAATTGAGATATTTCTCGTAAAGTAAACATTTTTGATGTTTATTTGCTTTTTACATTTGACACAAAGTATGAAAACTTTTTGCAAAATAATTTTCGAATTATTTTTACTCTTTGTATGTAGTTTAACAAACACAAACGTTTTCATAGTTTCACGGCGCCGCCATTATGCTTGCCTTTGCCTTTGAAAGTTGCGTAATTGTGGCTGCAACGATCTCTTCACTATGCTGTCTCCTTAATTCCGTGTTAGGAATTGTGTATTATTTGAATATTACAGACGAAATTGGGTCGAAATTACTGTTAGTTTGATGCGAAAACTTTAAATTGAAGACGTGAAGCCCAACCACAGCTCTTCCAGGGTTATATTTGTTTGCGGTACACCTCAGTAGACGTTCTCAATAATTGAGCTAGTTTAAAGCCTATGTACTCACACTTTATTGTCCGAGAATTAATGATGTAGTTCAAATTGAAATGCTCTACTTGCCTATAGTTTTAGTAAACACAGAAAACACTAGTCTAATTAGGCGACTACGGCGAGAGAAAAGAAACAAAGACAACACTTGTTAATATAGCTGCTTTTTATTTTGTTGAATATCATGATGTTTTTACTATAAGCTCTATTATCGAGAAATCGGAATTGCTTACATAGTCGTTTTTGTGCGTTTACAGAAATTCTAAATATGAATTTTTACTTTCTTTGTACCTGCTATCAGCTAAAACGAGGATTTTTATGTTTTTGTAAATAAATAAGAGTAAATGTCGATATCCAATGAAAAGTATTTTATTTACGTTGTTTATATTTTTTATGTTGTAAAGTTGTACAATTTTTAATGTATTTTTACACACCATTTGCCTAACCTCACTAAATTTAGTAATAGCCCCACATATATCGGTTATATAAAAACTGATAATTCAAATACATTCACTCCTAGCAGTAACAAAAACAAAATTCTTACCGTCCTGTCTAAAAGATAGTTGTGTATTTATTATTGGTTTATACCGTTTTTTGTGTCGAATATTCTATGAACTGCGCCAATGCGCAGTGACTTCACAGCGCTCGTCAGCTATCAATGCGTAGCAATACATTGTTTGATTTGATTGGCCCCCAGATCTTTGCGATTCTAAGCGCTGCAACTGTTATGGACAGGCGTATCGCTTACCACCAGGAGCACGACTTGTTCGTTCCGTCTCTTGTCGTCGTTAAAAAATCATTACTTGGGTATATTACTTACTAAAACTTGTGTTTACTTTGAACGACCTTTGAAATTATTGTTACAAAATCGGAGTGCCATTATTTAACTTCATTGGAACATACATTATGTGACAAATTACACGCTCTTGTCACATCGAATTGATCGTAAATTAAGGCTCGCAATGATTTATGTCACAATAAGTGAGCGTGACGAATGCCAGCGAAAATCTGCATAAGCTTCGATATACAATTTTATTCCATATTTAATGGCATTGACTATGCATTGACTCGACGCTTTTAGTATAAACTCGTGCATTATACTATTACTAAATGCTTTTCTGAATTAATGTGAGACGATTATATAAATTGTTAACTACTAGTTTATTTTATGTGTGAGCTATTGCTATTGTGCACGTTACTTACTTCTAAATATATAATATATATACAGTGTGTATATAATGTATATATAGTTTATAACGTAAAATAGGATAATTTTATTCAGGCAATTGTGTCTATAAAAAGTACTTGTTACACATGAATCGTTGAACTTTCTACTACTTACTGTCATCAACTAATTAAAATTCTCGCTGGTGCATTCAGGTCTTCTTTAAGGACAGTGTTTAGGCCAAAATCCGCTACGCTGGCCCAATACCAGTTGCGGACTTTACACGTTTTCGGAGGGTTGACAACCTTTATTTATATATTATTTTTTGCCAGTGGATCTTTTTGGTCAATTTTATAATTTCAATATGGAAATGAAATTAACCCGTGCTTGATCCCTAGACACTTTTGATGCAAGTATTTTTCGGATTTAAATCACGTATATGACGGCGGCGTCATCGTACGCTTTCTCTTACGACGCAAAACTGTAAACAACACGTGCTCGGATCACGCCACGAGACGCGTCAC
>NW_020653726.1:8460781-8481233 GCF_003589595.1 Hyposmocoma kahamanoa
AAAAAATGTTCCTTTATGAAAACCAAGATCGAATATTTGGGATTTATTATATCTTCTGGGGAAATCAGACCCAATCCTGGCAAAATAGAAGCTTTGAAAAATTTACCAACGCCCAGCACCGTCACACAAGTAAGACAACTAATTGGTCTGGCGTCTTATTTTCGTCAATTCATACCAAATTTTTCAAAACTACTCAAACCTCTATACCCCTTGACTGCTACAGGAAAAGGCAAAATTACATGGACTTCCGAACATGACAAAATTCTTAAAATCATTCTTGCTCATTTAACAACTGAACCTGTTCTCAAGATATTTGATCCTATTTTGCCGATTGAACTTCATACAGATGCGAGTAGTGACGGTTACGGGGCGGTGCTAATTCAAAAAGTCAATGGTTTACCCCACGTGGTCGCTTATTTTAGTCACAGAACAACTGATGCGGAAAGTCGCTATCATTCATATGAGCTCGAAACTTTGGCTGTAGTTAAATCGGTGGAGCATTTTAGGCATTATCTATATGGGCGTAAATTCACAGTGTTCACTGATTTCAATTCTTTAAAAGCATCCCATTCAAAAAAGGACTTGACTCCAAGAGTTCATAGGTGGTGGGCTGTATTACAATCATATGATTTCGATATTATTTACAAGGAAGGTAAAAATATGGCCCATGCCGATTTTCTTTCTCGTAACTTTGCTCTTGAAAACCAGCACTCTAAGCCTAATCAGAAACCTAAAACGGTTAATTTCTCTGAATTAAAAAAAGGATGGCTATTAGTTGAGCAGCAGCGCGATTCAGAGATCTCCGATATTATTGCTAAAATAAGATCCAATGACTACCCAATGGAAATATCACATACATACGATATAAGACAGGGTCTTCTCTTCCGGAAGATTGAACGTGGCAAAGTTTCAAAATGGCTACCTATTATTCCCAGGTCGTTAATGTGGACCCTAATTGGCCATGTACATAATGAAATAAAACATCTTGATTACGAAAAAACTCTCGAGAAATTGTACGATCTCTACTGGTTCCCTAATATGGCAAAATTCGTCAAAAAATATGTTGACTCCTGTGTAATATGCAAGGCCTCCAAAGGTCCCTCGGGAGCTCAACAAGTACGATTGCACCCTATTCCAAAACTGGCTGTTCCATGGCATACTATACACTTAGATTTATCTGGTAAACTTAGTGGTAAAAGCGAACGAAAGGAATATTGTTCTGTTGCAATAGATGCTTTTACAAAGTTTGTAGTTTTGGAACATACTATTTCTTTAAATTCTTCTCACGCTATCAAAGCAGTCAAAAATGTTGTCAATCTATTTGGGGCACCAAAAAGAATAATTGCCGATCGCGGGCGTTCATATGACAATTCGGACTTCAAGAACTTTTGCAAAGATTACAATATTCATTTACATCTCATTGCTACGGGATCCAGTAGAGCCAACGGTCAGGTTGAACGAGTAATGCGTACCCTTAAAAATCTGCTCACAATAAGTGAATCAATATCCGATAGTCCATGGCAGGATCAGTTGGGTGAAATTCAACTGGCCCTTAACAGTACGCGTTGTAGAGTCACTGGTTTTACTCCCATTGAACTGATGTTTGGAACAAAGGGTAATTCCTTAGGGTTATCTCAAGTTACTACCAATTGTCTTAACGATGAAACAAACCGTTTAAACCTTGATGAAATTAGATCTAGTGCTTCTGAGAATATCATTAAATTATCCCAAGCTGATTCTCTTCGTTTTAATAGGGGTAAAGCTAGGGTAAAACCATTTGCCATAGGTGATTACGTATTTGTAAAATCTGAAGAAAGACATCAAACAAAATTAGACAGGAAGTACAAAGGTCCATTTAAAATTAGTGCTATCCTAGATAATGATCGCTATGAGCTAAAACATATTAATGGGTCAAATAGACTTTATAAATACTCCCATGAAAATTTACGAGAAGTACCCTGAGGCCCAACTGCATTTTTAGAGATCGCTGAAAACTGCAATAACGATGACGTGACGGCGGCGGATCCACATGATGATATTGTTCATGAAATTGCCAATCAGTTCGATAACACTTCTGAAACTGAAACTGCTAGCTCTAGTACTTTGACTACAGAATCTGACAACTATGATCCCAACAGCTCACGAACCGTTTCAATTGATACCGAAGACGCTATGGCTGTATATTCCGAGCCAATAGATATAGTAATACAAGCTGATGTTCATAAAACTGATAATAGTAATAATGACCGATAAGAATGATTAATTGGTGTCTGATATTTGTCATTGTAGGGCTAAGCCGGTCCAATGATAAATTTTGCAAGCTATGAGAAACAACGATACTTAAGTAAAAAAAAAAAAAAAAAAAAAAAAAAACTGATAGTTCTGAAGGGCTAGTAGCCGGACCAGAACTAGTCTGCAGGGTCAATGTAGACCGGACCAGACCAAATTGTTACTAGTCTGTAGGATCAATATGGATCGGGCCAGAACTAATTATAACTAGTCTGCAGGGTCAATGTGGACCGGACCAGACCAAATTGTTACTAGTCTGTAGGATCAATATGGATCGGGCCAGAACTAATTATAACTAGTCTGCAGGGTCGGCATGGACCGGACCAGATAGTTTAAAATCTAAGTTTAGTTTAGTCAGGATAATCGAACGATGATTTTGTTTCAGATTACTGATTTGTGATAGAACGCGTGCGAGGACGTCCGCAAGTCAGTATGGCCGTGACGGCGGCGTCATCGTACGCTTTCTCTTACGACGTAAAACTGTAAACAACACGTGCTCGGATCACGCCACGAGACGCGTCACGCCACCAAGCACAACGCGCCACCGCGGCACCGGGCGCACGGTACGACTCCCCCGCCGCTTGTTAAGCAAACTGTATAAAAAGGCCCCGCTTCGGAACAGGCGGGCAGTCTTGGCTCTGGCGTGGCACGATGCACATGCTGTATCTAGCTATAAGCTTAACCTAGACTAATTCGGATAATTAATTTTAAGTAATTAATTATTATTTTGAAATCTGTATAAATTATAGATTAATAAACAAAGGGTTGATTTAAGTATCCCCGTATTTTAATATGTCCGTTCCCCATCCTTCATATACATATTTGTTTTTTCAAACATAGTTACGGTTCAGGGCTTTTACAGATCCCATAGTCGCAGCTGACTGAGATGATAGTCATCAACCAGTTATGTAATTCCTTAACTCTTTTTCATTAAATGCAAGTGTCAACAGTACATACCGCTACCACCGCTATATTATAAACTAGCATTATTTTATCGTCTATAGGTACCTTTTATTGACGTTAAAAGTTCCTTAACCAAACAATGTATCGACAATACGCTATATTTTTAACAGTCAAACCGTCTGTACGTCCCGCAGTTACAATATTTCATTGGTGTATGTAATAAAATAGAAATATATGATGATCAATAGTGTTGGCCAAAACTCCCAACGTGCAACCGAAATTCGTAATATATGTCCGACCGTAATCGTTGTGTAACTTATATATTGTGATTTTAGATTTTTCATAGATATAAAATACCTACACAATAATAATAATTAAGTAGTATTTGACTTAAAGATCATTAAATAAGACTTGTTGTCTACAGTAACGCATTAAGTACAATCTGTATGAATGGTAGCTGTAAGTTAGAAATAAATAAATTAATAATAAATTTTGACTAAACGAATTCTTACGTCACAACCATGAGAGGGTTACACCTTTAGCAGTCATGCAAACGCGAACGCATTGCTATACTTGCGATTTATAGGCGATTGCATAGGTACAAACGCGCGATTGCATCGATGCAATCGCCTATAAATCCCAAGTGTAGCGATGCAATCGCGCGTTTGCATCCATGCATTGCATCGCTGCTAAGAGTCGCTGTGTATAACCGCTCTTAAGACGAAACTAATAATGTTTTTACTTTATTTGCATATAGCAGCGCACTGTAATGTTCAGGATGTTACTTTATTATCTATAAACAGACCGAGACAGTCGCTTATGATGAATAATTATGTGCGAAAAATCTGTATAGGTTACATTATTTTGTGGTGTTTATTGTAAACTTAAAAGTCAATTTAATAAATATATGAAATAAATATTAATATAAAATGTGCATCGTGTTTGCATCGCTACTGCATCGTGTTTGCGTCGCTGCTAAAAGTCACCGTGTGTAACAGCTCCAAAACGTAAAATTCTTAATTTAAATTTGACGACCTCGGTGGCCCAACGGTTTATATTGTGGGCGCTGGATGAGGATGTCCCAGGTTCGCTTTGCAGGAGGAGTAATTGGGGAAATTAGCTTTTCTAAATCGGTTCTGGTCTCGGTGTTACGGGAAGTGCCCTGGAGTAGATTCCGTTGTTCTGCTACTCATAGTACAGGGAATTTCCTAGTATGAGCACGCATTTGGTGTGGTTGTTTGGCGCATTAAAAAATCGCTTATCACGTCGACACTTTTTTATTTTAGGACTATATTAATTTGTAATAGTGTGTTGGCCCTTTAACTGCGCTATACGTAACCGCTTAGGGATCTTTCCTCGTGCAGGTAAGTAGGTCAAAAAGAGCACGCGGGCAAGTGCTGCTTGGACTGTGTTTGGACACCGCAGTGACATCGGGTTAGACTAAAATCCCTGCTGAGCGTGAGCGGAAGACGGCCGACCCTGCTCGGCGACGATGTACCTTCTCGGCTGCGGGTGATCGGAGTGGAGGTTCTATTCGCCAGTAAGTTTGGCAGCCGCGAGGAGGACTACGGGTAGCGTGACCTGCTTCGTCATGAGGAGGGGAGGGTGAGTTGGTAGCTCCTTCTAGGTGCTGGGGGAGTTCGATCCCGCATAGTGAGGGCACCAGAGTATCCGAGAAGGCCGCCGTGGGATTTTAACAGGCAGATGTCCGGCCATAACCTCTCCACTGCACCCATGACGGAGAGGTATCCTCGAAGAATTTCCCTACTAAAAAAAGACTAACATGCCTGAAACCTCATTTAAAAATTTTGGCCCTGTAGCGATCTACCACTGTATGAAGTCGCTTTTAAGACTTCCACCTGGAGCATCGCTGACCGCAATCTGGTGTTATTTGCTATTGAGGGATCACGAAACCAAGTGGCAAACCAACATTTTCTGTTTCCACATTACTTCATAAGTTACACAAAAAAACAAGACTGGATTATAATTCTATCAA
Organism: Hyposmocoma kahamanoa; assembly: GCF_003589595.1. NCBI lineage: Eukaryota > Metazoa > Arthropoda > Insecta > Lepidoptera > Cosmopterigidae > Hyposmocoma > Hyposmocoma kahamanoa. Next base: position 8,465,970 of record NW_020653726.1, read on the forward strand.
GTATTACTATAATATCATTCATATAATTATATAAGTATTAATACGTGGAGCACACTATAAGTTTCCGGTATGAATAAGAAAAAAATACTATAAATGGTCAGAAATTAATTTATTGTTTCTCAAAGTATTCTCCGTTAGCGTTAATGCACTTTTTTGAAAACATTTATGCCACTCCTCCGTGACAATCTCTGAAACATATTTTTCACACTCTTCGACAGCCTCTCCAGGTGATGAAAATCTTGACAGCGTAACTGGTTCTTCATTTTTGGAATTAAATAAAAGTCACAAGGTGATAGGTCGAGACTGTAACTTTCGGCAGATAAATGGTCATGTTCCAATCACTATTCACGATACAACAATTCTTCAAAGCAACAGTAGCCACGTGTCCTGTTCTATTAAAAAAAGAAGCAATCTTCCGCTTTGAGGCACTTTGCACGCGCGCCACTTTGGTTGGTTTCGGCTCATCTCGAAAGACCCATACGCTCGATTGCTGCTTTGTTTTGGGATCGTAACTATAAGTCCATGTTTCGTCACCTGTTACTATGTCCCACACCAAATTTGACGCCCCTTTGTTGAATCTGGTAAACATGGCATTGCACCAAGTGACGCGATCCGTTTTTTGAGCCTCAGTCAAATTGTGTGGGAACCACCGAGAGCGCAGCTTTTTCCCACCCAAATGTTTGTGAAGTATTGATTATATTTGACTCATGTCTATGCCTAATGATGCCCGAATCTCATGGTGTGTCACATGCCTATCTGTTTTGATCATACGGCGCACAGCATCGATGTTTTTGTTGTTCGCAGCAGTGGACGGACGAGCATCACGAAATTCGTCACTGAGATTCACACGACCGCGTTGGAATTCAGCAAAACCAGCTATAAATAGTCGTCTTGCATGGTGCTTCATCGCGAAAAGCAGTTTGAAGCCAAGCGAAGCTTCGCTGAGCTGTTCAATTACACTTTAAGTCGTAGAAAATCATACTACGAAAATTTTCTCGAGTTAAATCCATGGTGATGTAGACAACCAATTTCTAAAATGCCGTCACAATGTAAAAACAAGTGGCAGTCAGATGAAACAAACTGTATTCTATAATAACGTACACACTCAACAAAGCCCCGCACTAGGAAAACCCTGTGTCGCGGGTGCCATGGACACACAAATAGACAATTACAAATTACACCCAAACTCACGAGACAAATAAATGTAGGCCATACAAATATTTCTCCCGACCCGGGAATCAAACCTGGGACCTCTGCATGGCAGTCCATGGTAACCGTACGGCCACGGAGGCAGTTATTTTAGTTATTCTATAACCAAAGAGTTCCGTTTTCAAATGTTGTAATTACTTTTTAAATATTGTTTATGTAAATGGGGAGTTCCGGAAACTTATAGTGCGCCCTATGTATAATTATACCTTTTATATACATTAAATTTTTTTTGTACTTTTTTAATAAAACATGTGTAATTAAAACACCGTGAAAGTTTCTGTATAAAATTTGCCTTATGCATATTTAACATAAATAAACTACTTCATTTCAAAAATAGCCGTGGTAGCCTAATAGTTTGACCTATCGTCTCTCAAACAGAGGGCGGGAGGTTCGAATAGAGGCTCATCTTTTAGTTATTCGGAACGAAATAATACTTAGTTATTCGGATACGTACGAAATTTAATTTAAAATTTACCATGAGCTTTTCGGTGAAGAAAAATATCGTGACGAAACCTGCACGTCCAAAAGTTTCACGACCCTCGGAAAATATATGAAGTCCTCAACCAGCATTGGGTCAGAGTGGTGTACTATTGCCTACACCCTCGCCTGAGAGGAGACCCGTGACTAGCAGTGGGAGATATAAATGGGTTGATGATGATGATTATGATTTGTCAAAAATATATAGTAACAATTCTTCATGTCAGAAAAGCCTAGAAAATTCTTAAACTCATTTATATCCAATATTTGAATTTACAGATTGTGCCTTTCTTCCGAATTATACAATTGCCCATAGGCAACAGGACAGGAAATAATCTAAACAAACAAAATTCGACTAAAAATTCTACTGTTATTGAAACGCACTAGAAACCGAGCGTATTGCCTTCGGAGCATGAAATATGCGTGCCAGTGAATAAATGCACCACTAGGGAGTTCTATCTACTCTCGAATAGGCCATAGAGAAATATCAATTGCTTTTGAAAACGTATAGTTCATACGGGACAGTGATATAACATGCTGCTGTTAGAAAAATATATAGAGTTACTTTTTGTGTGTGTTATTTTCATGCACTCACTCAAGCATAGTGACCTCAAGTAGTGTGCACGTATACAACCTACGTTCCAATTGCACTCGAAAATAGTAATTAGAACACAATAGGCAAGTTTTATGTAGTTGGCCAAAAAAATGTTTTTCATCACACTTGCTCGTAAATAGTGTCACATATGCAGGCAAAGTCGGCTGTAATGTGCGGAATTACGACCACGTCTTTTTCATTACATTACAGCCTTATGGCGATAATGAATTTTTCAAAATTTAATTGCACTGTGCTTCTCTTATATGTTAAGATTAAGCAAAAATATTTTAATGCTCGAAAAATCGGAATTATTTCATATTATTGTATTTGTTTTTTTCAACTTTTTTTTTTCGATTTTTTGTCGTAGCGCCATCTATGAGAAATCTATAAAAGTTTTATCAAAAAGAAACCAAATACAAAGATACGACGCAAGCACATAGATATATTTCATATTAGCTTGAAGTATGTAAAAAAACTAAACTTTTGCCATATTAATTTTATAAATTCAAATTCTGCATCATTCTTAGTATTTGGGAATTAATTATTTTATACCTTTACCATTATCATCATTCATCATTACCATCATTACAGTTAGCTTTTTGCCTTTTACAACACTTTAACTAGAGTTATAATATCTATGATAGAATACCTAGCCTATCTATTTATAAAAAAAACCGCCATTTGCAAAATATGTAATTGTGTTGTGAAGCGATATTTATTCATACAAGAAATAAATTATTATAATAATAAATCATTATATTTAATTCCTCGCAATTTTGATGAAAAAAGATGTATGTAGCACGGGCGGTAAAAAATTCCAAACCTCGAGTTATTCAATTATTCTAATATACTCTCTTTAGTCATTTCATATTTACCGCCCTTAATACACAATGTACTACAATGACACAGTACCGAAAATAAAATATGAATTTAATTATTCACTAAAATATAAAACAGATTTATACCTGAGCAAAAACGATAATAAAAACTCAATAAAAAAATAAAAATAAAAACCTGCATCCCGAGGATACTTGTCAATTAGTAACGTAGAGTTCCCTGTGAAAGAGTTTATCAAGAAAAGGAGCATTAACTGACGAAATTACAAGCACATAGGACTCCTCAAGTTATGTCTCATGGTGACAGTGCCTCAGGGTGCGTTTCCATTATGTCGTGACGTTTTATTTATCGTTGAACGACTGTCGTGTTTAGCTGTTCCCACTAGATCGTGACGACAATTAATCGGTTCACGGCAGCCGCCTTGTCGTTTGCACAACAGAATCGTTTGAATCTACGATTATCTGTCGTCACATTTTTGTCGTGACTTTTTTTGTAACATCTGATGACTGTCATTGTAGCTCTTTCCATTGTCACGACAGCCTGTTGTCGTAACGTTAAAAAAGTCGGGAACTATAAACGTGTTGTTCTATGTGTGAAAAACTTCATTTAAATATACAATGACAACACTTTAAACTGCAGGACTATCTGTCGTCAGGACATAATGTGAACCCGCCCTCAGATCTTTATGATTTAAAGCCTGGTACTGCAACTATTATGGACATGTCTTGCTTACGACCAGACGCACGATTTGTTCGTACCAGAGAAAAAAATGCTCCGTGTACTACCCAAAACATCTACATCGGTACGGTTCGATCGAGTTTGGTTCCCGGTCCTAACGGAATCAAATCCGGAACCTCACTTTTAGCGCCTGTTTTTCAAACCGGGTCACCGAGGTCGTCAAATAAATCATATTTTAGAAGATACTTTTTATTTGTGTTATTGTAAAAGAGCGTAAAGTCTGTACTGAGCGAAGGGAAAATTAGTTCTGTTTGGATAAGCCATTAAAAATTCATGACAAAACTTTCCATCACGTTTTCTGTTTTAATATAAGTTTTAAATACCCAGCAATGTTTAAAAAGTCATTTTTACGTCATTCATTTTAATTAAAATTTTGGTCAAACACAAACACGAAATAGTAGCCTACTGTACTATACTAATTTTCATAATTGTATTGGTTCTTCATACAAACTTTCATCCTGTATTTCACCCCTTTTAAGCTTATTTTTGTAACAAGAAGTGGCCTATGTCTTTATTCTAGATGTCGTCTATCTCTACACTAAAATTCATCAATATTGGTTCAGCATTATGGGCGAAAACGTAACCGACAGAGTTAGTTTTGCATTTATAATATTAGTACAGATGATTCCATAATTGAAACAACACGTAAAATAACACTATTCGTATTCAAGTGTTATATGCACAATATCAAAATTAATAATAGCGTGAAGAATCGACTGCGATAAAACTATTGTGTTGGAAAGCTCTCGTATCAAAACATACGTAGCTAGCTATAGGTAATATGATATTTTCGCTTCGGTCAACCGGCGGCCATTCACCACGTTATTCGATAACGCCGAGTGGAAAGCGTTTTACAGGTATTGTACGGTCTTTCCTATACCCATGTGTTTACCAGGGACTCGTACCCACCAAAAATGTTTTTCCAATATTTCTATCACTTTTATCGTAGGTGAAAAATGTTAAAAGCTACGTGCTTACTGAAGAGAAAAAGGTGCGGGGACAATTGGAAATCGTCATATTCGGGTCGGAATAATTTTATATATATGTACGTTAACGTGGAAAACCTAATGTGCAAACAAAAAGGCATTTTAAAAAAATATTGCAAAGAGTTAGACAAGTTGGTTTTTTTATACCAAGCGACGACTATATAGTATATACATACATAGTATATACATTTAAACATGCATTAATATTTGACATAATTGGTTGATGACTTTACCACCTCCATGAGACCTGTAAAGGGCCCGAAACGTTAGTGTGCTTGAAAAAACAAATATACGCGTTTTAGATCCAAAAAATAGTTTCCTTTCCTATGTGTAACAATCGCGAAAACCTTAGAAGTAGTCACGTAAGTCGAATTTTTTGCTCAACATATTGTGAACCAGTCATGATTAATCATGAGCTTTTGCGGCGGTGATTCGAAGTGGAGCACAAAGCTCATGATTAAGGACCATGGACTGGTTCGTAATAGGTCATTAAATTATCTAAATGTTTTATATTTTTGTTTGTGGTCGAGCAAAAAAACCTTTTTTTATATGATACCAAGTGACGGAACAAACGAGTCGTGTGTCTGGTGGTGCCGTTCAGAGCTTTAAATCGCAAAGATCTAAGAGGCACCACCACTGCGTCTGTCACCCTGAGATAAGTTGAAAAGTTTCATGTGCCTGTAATTTCAACAACACCTTAACCCTTCCAAACCGAAACGTAATGGCAAAATGACCTTAAAATGCAGCTCTAACATAGTACGGTTGTCGAAAAAAATACAAAGTTAGCAAAGCTGTTTTTGATGATATGTTACTCAGAAACTGGCAACTTGTGAAAAATTCATGAATCGAGGCTCTGCCTCCTTATTATCCGAGCTAAATTGTGGATACTCTAACTTTAGAGCTTGATTTTGAGCCATCTAAATTGTGTATTGTGCCCGCAACGTAATTGAATTTCGATACCGCACCATTTGGCGGTTATAGAAATTTAATATTCGTTGTATTACCTTTAAATATTTTTTGTAAACCCTTTGTATCATGCAGAATGAAATATTACCGTGTAAAAATTTATTATGTAAAGTTGATATACATACTACAAACACGTGTTGTTACTTTGCCAAAATTAGCATTCTATTGTGCACGGACTCTTAATTATTCGCCGAAACTCTACCTGAAGGAACACAAAGACATTTGTAATAATGCTAACCACAGTTCACTTGAGTTGTAACGAGCCATATAAGTAGTAATAGTACTATGACGATCCTAAATAATGTCTATTCACTTTCGCCTTGAAAAGGTCCAAGTTATAACGTTCAGGGAACAATTTACAGGCAGGGAATTCCACTCCATAGCCGTTCGCCATATAAATGTGGAAGCGTAACGCTTCATGCGAATCCTTGTATCATATATATATTGATTGTACGAATATTATGATATTTTGCTACCATGATTTTCGTATATATTTTTTGTTATTATTATTGATACAACAAAAGAACATGAAGAAAAATTCCTTCCATCCGACTGGATTTCAACCAGTGTCGGTTGCCATGCCGAAGCCATCGCCTTTAACGAGTTCTGCTACATACAGGTTCAGCAGATCGACAGCAACACGAATTGGAACTAACGGCGAAAAAAATCAGTTTAAACCCGATACAAAGATCTCTAGAAAACACATTGATATCTCCAATGAACACAAGTTGACGTAACTTTATTTTTGATTTGATGAAGAGTCATATTTATTTAATAATATGATGCTCCTCGAATATTGCTTGAAAAAATATAAGAAACAAAAAACAAAATTCGAAAAAAGCAAAAGAAAACAATTTTGGAAAAAAATAAAGAAACAAAAAACAACATAAAAACAAAACAGGTCGAAAAATCAAGTTAGCATAGTATTTGTTGCAGGTATCGGCATAAAGAAATTCATAAGATCTGCTGTTAAATGCAGGTCCCGGCATGGCAACAGACACTGGCTCAAGTTATGGCAAAGTCACTCAAATAATAATAACATTAATAAAATTGTTAGCTGAAATGTAGTCCGTACCTAACGTGACCATATGCACCGTTTTGAACGGAACAATCCCCCTTCAAAGTTTCGTGTCCCGCTGTCTCTAAAATACTTTAAAATGTTCCGTTTAGACAGAACAGGACACACGTGACGTTTAAAAACATGGCTCGAAAGCGAAAAATATACAAATCCAGCCCACCAGACTACATAACATTAGTTCTTTTTAAAATTTTTGATCATTAAACGTTTTTAGTTCTATTTTACATTTTTACGTATCATGAGCATGTTTTTTATTTTTAAAACAATAAATTACACATGTCCCGCTCTGAGGGAAAAAAATAATAGTCACGTTATCCACATCATAATGTGAGTAATTACTAAACTGTTCACACCGTGGATACAGCTATTATTGTTGTCAAAGAGAGGGCGACACTTTAAAATATGTATTAAATGTATCAATTTCACATTCAATCACAAACGAAAGTCACCGTAATAAAGTTTGATGTGCCTCGCGTGCTGGCAAAGCAATATTGCTAACTCGAGTGAGACCTCGTAATATGAAATTGCGTATGATTTCCATACGTGCTGGCTAATAGCCTATTCAGTCGACACTGTGCCGCTTATCACTCTCTGATCTCTATGATCGATAGTGTGTGACTAATGGATGCTGATTGGCTTAAAGACTATGGTGATCGATGTTACCCTAATTTTAATATGTAATTGGATCAAAAGGCAAGAGCTACATGTTGTGTGCCTTGGTGTTTATTTACGCGCTTAAGGACACAGCAAATTTTTTAGGCTCAACTCATACTAGCGTAGAGTCGTCACGTCGACGCGTCATGTTTTTCTCCTATAGCATATTCATCTCTATTTTCCCATTGTTAAGGTACAAATATCATATAGAATTGCGTCGACACGCGACGACGCGCACCTACGCCTTCGCCTTTTTGTAGTTGAAAACGACGTGACGCGACGTTTCGACTCCGCGCCAGTGTGAGTTGAGCTACACGCATACACGACACGCGTTTCACGAAAAAGTACATTAAAAAAGCAGAATGTTGCGTCTAATATATCGATTCAAAAGCGCGCACAAAGTTATATAAACATGCGCAAGAAGCGCGTTCGAAGTGCGTTTGTACCGCGGTTTACGCGAGTTTGAATCAATTTGAAAATAAAACTGTCGCGTTCCAAGACTGAGGAAAGGGGAGGAGTGCGCGCGTGTGTTTACGTCATTGCATCACTCAGCCACCTTGTGTTACCAACGCACAGATGATGCACGTTTCACGAACGCACGTTTACGGCGTCACTGAATATCTGAACGTGTGTTAAGCCCGGTGCCCATTGGCGGGACGGTTTGGCAAGGCATCCCTACATGCAAGCGTAGACTCACGGCAAATATACAACGGTATTTTTAGGCATGCAGAAGCATATCGTTACGACATCGCACATCTCGCCTCTATTCAGATCAGTGAAGAGTCGATACTACCTCACCTCGAATTCAAATTTTTCCGTACTAATACTATTCATTCTGCTTGGGTCTGAATGACAGGGACACTGGTTTTATTTCAGAATTCGTTTTTTTAAACGAAATTAAAACCATTTCAAACATGTATATCGTATAGTACTTATGTCTTATATGTGTATTTCAGTTAATATATTAAAAAAAACATTGGCATGTGTAAAGTACCTATTGAATATGTCGGTTTACTTCATTGTGTTATTGTGTGCGTTATTATTGACTTACAAATAAATGGACGACGGGTCTAATACAAAAACCACGAAAAAAATGTCCCAAGTCAACCTATTTAAACGTAGTGACATGTAAAGGAATATGAAAAAGCTTTTAAATTGTAATGTCATGGCAGTACTGTCTAATTTTGCTTGCTTCGCTGTCAGTCAAACAAACGAAGACTAAAGCGTGAATGACGCTCTGTACACGATTTTAACGCCCTATAAGTTCGGACACTTTTTAGCGCGGACCCGACGTCCATATAATTTTAAGTCAATGGTTTACTTGTAAAATTTCGAGGTAAATTTGTGTTTTCCTATCGTGAAAATTTTTAGGAATCGTGTTTTCACACCATTTATTAATCGGTGTATATTTTCAATTTCACTTTATATTTTTTCCACAGTGATTGATTCAACACTTTCACTGCTATGTCGAATCAACCAAAGCCATTTGAGGTTGTATAGACTCTTACACGTAAAAGCCTGCTGAAGCATTCGGAAGGCAGCCGAAGCATACTGAAGGCTGCCGACTTGGCTTCCCGCATTCCTAAGCCTACCGCAGTTTCGTTTCGTAGCTACGACTATTATTACCATTGAAATTTCAACTATAATGTCGTAACGTTAAGGAATACTACCATTCGTCACCTAAAGATCCCTTACCGTGCCATCCCGTCATTGGGCATCGGGCCTAAAGGTTTGTTAGCTTCCTTGTGCACTAATTCGTCCAGTGAAGTACTGCCAACTTACCCATTTTTGCCGCCAAGCAGTAACGTGAGCATTATTGCGTTCCGGTATTGTTGTGTAAGGGTGATAGTGAAATAACAGGCACATGAGACTTGTCTTAGGGTGAAGGGCGCAGTGGCAGTATCTTTACCCTCAGATCTTTGCGATTTAAAAAACTAAGTGGCACTACAATTGCCATGGACAGGCGTGTCGCTTACCACCAGGCGCCCGACTTGTTCGTCCCATTACTTGATATCATAATAAAAAAAAGCTGCGACTGAATCTCGTTTGAATCGCGTTAATGCGCGTCATCGTATAAAATACATCGTGTGTATAGGCTCTAATAATTACCGATACGGAACAATGTGTCTGTCAATGTAAAGCTCATTATAAATGTAACGCTCATTATGTACCCAACCGGAGCAGAAAACGAGCTGATGTTTCGGTAATTTTAATAAGTGACGATATAAAAATAACGACATGTTTTGCTCTATTAAACACCGTTTATTGTATACTTATTTGTAATATACAATATGAATGTTTATTTCAAGGAAATGTATGTTTCGGATTCTTAGGTCATTCAACCGTGACCATGAGACCTGTAAAGGGCCTGAAACGTTGGTTTGTTTGAAAAAACAAATATACGCGATTTTAATCCGAAAAATAGTTTCTTTTCCTATGAAATGTATGACAGCATTGTATTATAAGCCAGATTGTAAGCTGTTGTACAATAAACCACATCTTCACCAAGTTTCTTCGTTTGATTCCTAGACGTAGTAAGGGGGCACCAGCTAGCCGAGCGAATCTCTACTACCTTGTACACTCCCTCCTACTACATTAGTCAATTCTGTAGTAAATTTATCATGATAATTTAAAAAATTTGCAATTTCTGTAGTTGGATTAGCATTTTAAATCACTAAACTTCATTGACAGTTAAACCAAATACATATGTATACCGACACAGCTGAAATCAACACTCGCTATCAAATAAACAGAATACCCATTACCTGCCCGGCTTATTTGCATCACAACTATCCGGCTGGGATGGAATGATCTCAGTATGAATGGACCCTTACATTTTATGGTAATCACATATTCAATGGCAAGATTGGGAGGTGCTTATCAGTCGGTGTCTCTGGAAACAGACTCGCTAACAATAGACGATTGGCTTGGGTAGTATGGGAATAGATGTCTTTAAACGTTTTGTTGGTATCGAGTTTCAGATCGAACTTATTAAGTACCACTTGTTACATATCGCATTCACACATAGAAAGTGTTTCTTTTTTCTTTGCGTTCGTCGAGTGGTGTAGGTGAATTTGTTTCATTGAAATGTTATATAAATAATTGTATTTAAAACGAAAGTTCTCTTGTCTATGGAAGTTATATATATTAAAAGAGAGTTAAACGGTCATGAAGAATGTGTATTTCATAATTTAATTCCATCTATTCCGTAATACAAAGTGATCGCTTCCACATTTACATGGCGAATGGCTATGGAGTGGAATTCCCTGGTTACAGATTTATATCCTGAATGCCGTAACTTGGGCCTTTTGAAGGCGTGAGTGAATAGGCGTTATTTAGAATACTTCATCGTTGACCTCATCGTCACTTTCCATCAGGCGAAAATGTGCACTTGTTTTTTTTTATAAAAACAGACGAGTCTAAATTTCATAGACTGTTCCCATAAAATCTCTAAATAAGGAAGCTACAAGGAAAATAAAAACTTTCTCTAAAATATAATAAATTAATATAAATAAATTGTTATATCAGCTCATTATGTTACTTATGGAAGAAAAAAAGGAAACTGGCTTTGATTGAGTTCCTTAGGTAAAGTTGCTTGACAGAATGGGTGAAGTCATTCGAAAAAATTTAAAACCTACGTTTTTTAATACCTTGTATACCGCAGGCTAAAATTAGTTTTTGATGCGTTGAGTATATATTTTTCATAGATTTAATTTTCTAAGTTGCTTTTGTAAGTGAAAATAAATTAACGTTATTGTGTTATTAATGTTCGGGCGAAATGTCGCCCTCTGAACACAATAACCAGAAAGGTCTTAATTTATATCCTAACTTCCTTTTAAGGATATGTATACACAAACCTAAGCCCCCTGATACATATTCTAAGGTATGTATGAATAGTCTTCATACCTAGTTTATGTATGCAACGCCATTTTGTTTTTCGCGACTTCCTCCATAACATCCATGATAAAAGCTGTGCGGTTTCTTGAGCTGAACATGATCTTTTATATAATTTCATTTTAGCATCAAAGGTGCACAAGCACATTCCATCATAATTCAGTATTATATTACCAAAATTGCACCAAGCCTTTACGTTGTAATGCATTTCGTACATCAAAGCGGTACGAATAGTTTTGTACCCGAGTTCCAGATTCCGGCGAGCTGTTAGCTCGAAGTGATGTTAAATTATTAAAGACCATTTATCGCTATGTTATTAACACAAATGTATGAGCGAATTCATAATATACGGCAGACAATATTGTGAGCAGGTGTACGTTGATATTTAAAAATACTTCGTCTTAAATAGACACTTGACTTCTGTTGTCTAGTTATCTGTTGTGTTTTTAAACAAACCTCAGATATAGAGGATAAATTATAGTTTAACTACATTTAAAAGGAGGATATGATGAAAAAGTTACTCATTATCTATCGACATCGCGATATAGTTATAATAATAATGTTAATAACGTTAGTAACAATTGGGAAGCATTTTAATATAATATATTAATGAGATTTCCCTGTCGAATTGTAACTCTGTGTGATTGACATAAGGATTAAATATGAAATGTTCTGTTCGTGCAATTGTTGGTTTTGTTTAGTGATGGCTTGCTTTAGTGCAAGTGGTTAGTGCCATACTTAATCAATTAAAATTGTAGAACCTCGTTGATAGTATGGATAGCTGATAAGAATTAGAATTCTTTAGACGCAACTTCAACATTGACCCTTATCCGTCTGAAGATACAATGCTCTTATTTACAAAATAAAATCACTCAATAGAAGACAGAACGATCCGATGTCTATAAAGACGCTTAAGCGACCAACCTTTCTGATGACTAAGATATTTAAATCTAATCTAAAACAAAATAGGCAACAACATCATGTTAAGTTGAGAACAGCGATCTGAGAAACAAATAAGGGTTCCGCGATAAGACACTCAGTTTATATTCAAGTACTTTCATTGTTAGAGAACAAAGGACCTTGAACGTGTTTTGTGTAAAATGGCTAACACGCCGGAACTCGGAGAGGCTATCCTCGAAAACATAATTCTCTTTGTCTGAAAATGAAATCCTTGCTGCGCTGGTTATGAAAAACATTTACAACGTCATGATAGGCTTCCTTGCGGTCGGATTGGGGTTAAAGGAGAAGAGAGCTTCAGATATATTTACAGAAAAAGTTCGGGTTACACAGAGATAATTTGAAAAAATAATTACTTTAGTTATATACTCATAAGCCATTTGTTGGTAAAAATTCGATTGATGCTTGCCAGCCGTGGCGGCAACAGTACTATCTGTTAGCACAGGTGAAATCCTCTTGTGGGGTCTGGATATTGCCTGACTAGTCAGCAAACAATAACTAATAATTACTGTCTTATTTCTATAGTATTTTTAATGAGTATCAACAAAGTTATTATTATTATTATTATTATATGGTATCAAGTATTTGAATTTCAGATGTACCGCTATATTATAACTTATGCCAGAACTAAGGGCCCCCATATACACACTACGCCTCGTTTCGATCGACTTTCACAATAATAGCATCGGTCCATAAGATTTAGTTATTAGGTAATTAAAATAATTTATTATAATTGTTGTACTATATACTAGGTTAGGTCATTCAAGAGCTTAACGCTAAATTATTCTTTCTGCCATGACATGTGTGTAAAAGTATTTTTGTAATGGCACAAAAAAAATTACAACAACTTACCGAACGCACTGAGGTCTGAAAAAAACCTTATGATATTTAAAAAATAATTAAACAAGTCATTGACTAACAAAATGTACTATACAATGTCCGAATTTTTAAATAAGATAAGATAAGATAATATAAATTTATTTCAATATGACTTAATCTAATACAATTATAATGAAAACAATGTAATTGAAGATAAAATATTAAAATAAACAGTAATAAACAAATTAAAAAAAAACTAAATTATATAAAATAATCATGGTAAAATTAAACATTTTAGTCTTAGTGCCTGATAGTGCAATTGCGATGCCTAAACTAAGTACATGTGTACCTGTATTTTAGGCATAATAGTGCAATTTTCATAACAAAGCTAAAAAAAAAAGATTTTATAAATTTAACAAATAAAAGATAGGTAGTTATAAGCAGTTATAATTTATAAAAGATAAGTAGTTAAACATTACTTATTATATAAATATAAATTATGAAATAACTTCCAACAAGTCCTCGGTATCATTGTAGGTTTTACTCTTAAGCCAAAATTTTACGGTCTTTTTACATTCAGTTTTATTCATATGAAAATAATGCAAAGTAGAATTTATTTTAAAATAAAGGAATGTGCCAAGGAAGCAGAAGAATCTATGTGAGTGTGCTGTGCGGAGTTGTGTACGAGATGAAAAGGAATCATGTCGTCTTTGCTTAGTTACAGTCATGTAATCATATGGAGTAATTGAGTGCTTTTTCAAAATTATTTGCAGGATAAACAGTTGCCGAACAGATAGAACATCGCACTCGTTTAGTAATTTGTAGGTTGGGTAATCGAAAGAACGAAAGTTGATCACTTTAAGAACAGCTCTCTGCGCTCTTTCCAGGTGTATCAGAGTGGTCTTATGTGCACCGCCCCAGGATGTAACGCAGTAAAGTAACAGTGATTGACAAAGGGCTAAATAAACTGATTTGAGAAGGGCGCTGCTGGCCGAGTATCTTAAATTTTTAAAAACATAAATCAATGTTCGAACTCTAGAAGTTAGCGCCACTATATGCTGTTTGAAATTGAGATGTTGGTCAATTATGACACCTAAATATTTAATATTGCTTGTGCTGTCCAGTTTTGAGCAAGTACAGAGGCATCCAAGAGATCGAGGGCCAACACAATTGTGAACTACTATTGAGTAAGCATTCTCAACAGGTTGTGAGGAAATATTGTAGGAGAAAGTGATGTATTTAGTTTTGGTAGTATTAAGTGTCTCACAAACTGTCACACAAACTGCCTCCGTGGCCGAACGGTTACCATACCGGACTGCCACGCAGAGGTCCCCGGGTTCGATTCTCGGGCCGGGAGAAATATTTGTATGGCCTACATTTATTTCTCTCGTGAGTTTGGGTGTAATTTGTGGTTGTCTATGTGTGTGTCCATGGCACCCGCGACACAGGGTATGTTGAGTGTGTGCGTTATTATTATAAAAAAAAAATTCTAAGAAAAAAATACTATTCATAATAAAAGTGTCAGGGCATTTGCTCTAAGCCAGTTGGTTACCGAGTTAAAACCAAATTGAGCTTGTGTAAAGATTTCATTCCAACTTGGGGCACTGAATAATAGGACTGTGTCATCAGCGTAAGATATGACCTTGCCACCAGAGAGGGGGAATAAAATAGTCCCTATGATGCTTCCTTGGGGAACACCATATTCAACCGGTAATTCAGCACTCGTTATTTTGTCAATAGTCGCGCGCTGTTTTCTGTCAAAAAGATAGTCCTGTAAAAGTTTGAGCTGTATTCCTGTAATTCCAAGTGCTTCTAACTTGTTTAAAAGTATTGGTATGTTTACAGTGTCAAAAGCTTTTGCGAGGTCAAGGAATATAGCCAAACATTTATTCCTCAAGTCCAAATTTCTTACGATGTATTGATGTATGATAAATCCCTAAATTCATTGTCTAATTTTAACATTGGACGTTGTTAACCATATTCATATTACGATATTATTTTGACATCTAATTACCATTAAAATTGACCCATGTAACTATCATTTGCCAATCAAT
>NW_020653726.1:8481633-8497917 GCF_003589595.1 Hyposmocoma kahamanoa
TCACCGTCCGTACACGAGTAAAAAGTATATACAATACATGCCTTTAAATTCGGACCGACTTATTAAATCCATGTGTAGCACACATGGATTTAATAAGTCGGCCCATGTAATATTATTGAAAAACGAAACATGTTACACCTGGTTTAGACTGTCGAAATGCGTGTGAGTGAATGTATAATATACCTTCAATATTTGTATGCCTATGCCTATGTGGGGTCCATGTTAGCTTCTACATAACCTGTGTTTTCACAAATGAACGAATTATTATTGTTATTAGTCCAAAAATAGAACTACACTGAAACGAAAAACACCAGTTACGGCGCACTTGTAAAAAAACTTCGAAAGGTCTAAGCGGAGTAAATGAAATTGTTTTTTTTTCTTTTACTTTCGTGTTCTTAATAACCCTTAGCCGGCAATATCTTCGTATATAGTGGTCTTACCTAATAGGCGTATGCCCGACTTTACCACCAGATGAACATTTAAAAGGACTCTTGGTAGTGTAATATTGCGTTCCACGGCAAGCTCATAAGCTTTACGACGTACACTTACTTAGATTTTATTAGAAAACCCAAACAGGATCCAGTGGCAATAACGTGCAGTTTAGCTAAACCTAGGATACAGGAAAGCAATAAGATGTGTGCGTTCGACTTATGTATTCACATAACTATAGCATTATTTAAGGTCCACAGATGTTGTTAACGCCGATAAATAAGACTCCATTATTAGTGTAAATCAGAAGGTTTTTAACTTTAAGAATTGTTTACAACAATCAGAAAATAAAATATGACATTCTTTTTGGAACAAAATAAAATCAATAATAATAAACGTCAAGCCATCGTAGCCAGCAGCCACAGCGTCAAAGGAGGCGCTCACAGATGTCTATACACATATGTTGACATCAATTCACCTGCTTAATGATATACGAGTATATCGTAGCAGTAGAGCTCCTCGTGAAAGAGTTGTTGAAGCTATAAATGTTTTTGTTTTTAATAAACTATGTTTTTCATTTATTGAAACTCTCCTAGCAGAAGACACCGTTTCTTAAACATCAGCTCTAATGCGCAGAAATTTGTAAAAGTCCTGTAATACGGAGAAGCGGTGTCACTTCTGAACTCCTCCCATCTCCTAGCCGTGGCATTGTCAAGTTTTGACGAAGGCATAAATATAATTAAAGTGTCCCACTTTAATTATAGTTCGCAGTTTAATATTTTTAGAGCCACCGCGCTGGTGGCTGCTTTGACTGAAGAATTCGTCCCCCTGGTGGTGGTCATCCTTGAAGGCGGCAATAAATTCTCGTGCTTGAGCAATCACACTATAAAATCCGTCCTTTCATTGATTTACTTCATCTTCAGAGTTATCCTGTAATTCTACATTGGATTGAACCTCCTCAAAGAGATTAAATCACTGTTCGGTTTTAGATAATCTCAATACACATTCATTAATTGACACTTGTGTTGGTTTCTTTTGCTCCAAAGACGGCACAAGAAACTTTTTAAATAGGGTTAAACGAGTCCTAATCGTCCCTCTTTTACGTTTGAGATCGCTTAAATTAGACATTTTGTAAGTGCGAGCACGGTAACTATTTAAACCAAATTATACACTTAAATTACTTTAAATAAAAATGACAAGAAATTCAACACTTACAGTAATGATCCCAATCTCCGTATTTTACGTTGACTTCACGTAATAAGTATGAATAATCATAACAACGAACATACGATTTTCGGGTATACGGCGATACTTTATCCCATAGGTAGCAATCCTTATGCTCACCGGCTTACACTTGAAACTTGTTGAATTTCCTTTAAAATAAAAATAGAACCAGATTAAATGTAAATACGAAAATTAAAATCAATTATTTTCGAACATTCCAGAGCTAATTTCTGCAATTCCCACTTCGACTCTCATCTATGTGCTCGTATGCTGTTTTACTTTTATATTAATGGTATGCTTATATTATTGGTGTTAGTTTTTGTATAGCTTTAAAATATCACGTCGGGGTCACCAAATTGTTGACGCCGATAAATAAGACTCCATTATTAGTGTAAATCAGAAGGTTTTTCTTTAAGAATTCTTTACAATAATCAGAAAATAAAATATGACATTCTTTTTGGAACAAAATAATAATAAACGTCAAGCCATCGTAGCCAGCAGCCATAGCGTCCAAGGAGGAGCTAACAGATGTCTATACACTTATGGTGACATCAATTCACCTGCTTAATGATATACGAGTATATCGTAGCAGTAGAGCTACTAGTGAAAGAATTCGTCCAGGGAAATAGTGCCACCTTACCTATTTTTGCCACCAAGCAGTAATGTGAGCATTTTTTTGTTTTGAAGGGTTGTTGATGAAATTACAGGCACATGGGACTTGCCAACTTATATCTCAGGGTGACAGGTGCAGTGGCAGTGCCCCTCAGATCTTTGTGATTTAAAGCTGAATGTCACTGTAACTGTTATGGACAGGGGTGTTGCTTAACACCAGATGTACTACTTGTTCGTCCCGTCACTTTATTATTATTATTATGAGCCTATACTGTCCCACTGCTGAGTAAAGGCCTCCCTCCCTCTCACTTGGTATCAAAAAAAATAATAGTACCTAATTATTCTAAATGGATCTACTAGAGTCATCTGCACATATTGTATAGTATTTTAAATGAATGATATATATTAATAATGAATGAACTGTTTATCGGTCCTGGTGGTCCAGTGGTTAGCAATGTGGGCGCCAAATGAGTATGTCTCGAGTTCTATTCTCGGTAGGACCAATTTAAGGAACACGCTTTTCTAAGTTGGTTCTAGCCTGGTTGTTCTGGATAGTACTCCTGAAGTTAAATTCTTAATTTGGTACCTATGGTACAGGGAGCTTTCTAGTTTAAGACCAGGTCATCAAATAAATGCGCCTGGCAAAATGTACCCTATTTTTATTGTTATTAATTTTTTTTTCATTTATTTATTTGTGTTCAAGTTACAAAGACCCATAAATACATACCTTATAGACTAACATACTTTATAATACAATAAAACACTCATATAATACATACCTTAAGGAATAACATACATATAATATAATAAAACACTATTTCTAATTAATCTACACGAGTTCCACTTGTCGGCGACGTGTGGCGCAATCTGGTGTCAGGTAACCGGCCGCGGAATCGCCGATACATGACACCCTTCGGCTAAAACTCTTCCTTCATGAAGGTCGACAGATGTTCGGTCGGTACCTTCACCACAAACGAATTAAAATTTACGTTGTGGCGGGACTCCAACCACTCGACTCTCAGGGTGTATTTGGCTCTAAGTCTGATGTACTCCACTATGTCCTCAGACTTCGTGGAGTAATGCAGTCGTGGCAGGTACGGCAGCGTCGTCAGTATGGCCGGACGCACCAGGTAGTTTGGTCCTGTCGGTGCTGTGCCACACTGGTTACGTCTGGTGGGCTTCCTCTTCCCCTTCACCACCTTTGTGAAGCCGTCCTCATCGCACCGGTCCGTATGCCTCTTGTTTTTTCGTGGTTTTGCTACTTCAGAGACAGGCTCACGGGGATTGTTTTTGCCCTTAGCCGATAGCCGCCGCTCGAATTTCGAAGTGGCGGGTCGGCTGGTACACGCGGCTACAGCGGCGTATGCATGTGCAGGGGCTGACATGCACGCGTGACGTTTCCGCCGGGATGGAGGTGCGGGCAGCAGGACGCGGCGCATCACACGCGACGGCAGCAGCGATTGGTGACGCAAACATTTGTGCCGACAGCTGATGGATGCATTTTGCGCCCCACGTCGCGTGTTTATATTAGAGTCTTCTGGTGACCTACATACCGTAGCAGCGTTGCTTAATAACGCATCTTGGGCACGCAGCTCACTTATGGTAATATCTGAAGCTTCCAATTTTAACTGCAACTAGGCCATACTTGACTTCAGGGAAGTAATATCCTTCAGCAGCCTGGTGATATCGACGTGATCGAACGTGACTGGAGGCAGTTTGTGCAGCTCCTTCGCCACGAATGTAGGCACGTCGTCCGGGTCAGTCTCCGTCAGGCGTGTGATAATATCCTGGAGACTCTTCCTGCCTCCATCCCTCCGGCGAGATGGCATCTTCTCAGCTTTGTCGAGGCTCTGGAACAGCAGCATCTTGCCACTGCAAATCTCATCCTCTTTGAAGTTGGATTTGCAGATCTGCACAATGCTGACTTCGTCCATGATATCAATGGCGTGTTGGATAAACGCCAAAAACAAAAGCTCATTGGCTATGAGTTGTTGGGAACCCATTGCCACTTACGCGCAGCGGCCTAATATGCCACGAAACTCGAATATAATAATAATTCTCACTGCGTAGTGCAGCGCGTCCGTTTCCGAACGCGCACCGAACTGCGCTTAATATTAGTCCGCTTTATATATATGAGTACCAATTACAAGAATATTTCATATTATTTTTAATCTGATTTTACCAATTAAGGTAATTTTCTTTTTGTTCTTCTTATTTATTATTATGTTGTATAATTTCAAAAAGTTTCTACAGGTTATTTATTCTTGATGATTTTGTTTTAATTTTCTGTATTAATAACAATTAGAAATAGAGATAATAAACGCTATCTTAAATGCCTGTGCATTCAGAACTTTGATGTATCTTTATGTTATAATAACATTAAAGTTGTGATTTTACGCTTCACGTATTTTCTCAATAAAGTTAGTTCAGCTTCTCCGGCAACTTGCGAAAAGCTGTGATAAAAAATAACATCTACTAGGTTTTTTATAAAAAGTTTCCTTTCGACCTTAGTTTGCTTCGAGTTTTATGATTGAGAAGCTGGCGAAACTAGTGGACATTAAATTAGATTTTGTAAAATTTTAAAGAAAATTACTTAAAAGAATATATTATCTTCAGAAAATACAACAAAATAGTTTTAATATACCTAGCAATAACGACTTAATTAGACTTCTAAAAAATATTCTTAATAATATAATACGTGCTAGAAAACCACACCAATTATCTGGTCTCAGACTTTGGAATTCCCTATGAGCACCAGAACAACGGAATTGTGCAACACTTTCCAGAACACCCAGACCAGTACCGATTTAGGTTTTACCGAGAATCGAACCCAGAACCTCCGTATCCAGCGCCCATAATGTAAGCCGTTAGGCCATCGATTTGGTTAATTAATGTCCTGTTCACATGTTCCTTATCAAGATATGATTTTTATTCTTCTCTCTACATTTCAGAATGGTTTCACGCTCCGGTATCACGGGCTGAATGCCAAATTGATAACTTTCAGGAGATGCATATCTCATATATATCTTCGATAGACGATAATAGTTATGTCGTAGTAAGAAAATTCAACTAATGATAATTTACAGATTTTTCACAGGTCATTAAAATTATGAAACAGGGAGCTGGTTTCTCCTTACCATCAGTTTGGGATCCAGTATTTCCTCTGATGAAAAATAACAAGCAGTCATAAGACTGCAGTTCTAATTGATACGTTTTAATTTAGTCTAATTACCATTATAAAAATTAAAAAATATGAAATTAATAAAAATTAATATTGTTAAAACAAAATAAAATAATTTGTAAAACATATGTAGTGTTAGTTGAAATATTCTTGGAAATTTTAAAAATAAGGTTTTAAATTAATATTTTTTGTAACTATATCTAGTGAAGAATAGGGTGATTTGCATTAATGTTAGAAATAACTGGTTGATGACTTCTTCATTCATCTATCCATCATTTATCTCAGTCAGTCGTGTTCATGGAAATTGGATTGTTTGAAAAAATATACGTGATTTAGATCCGAAATAATTGTTTCATTTTCTAATGAAATTATCATTTAATGACAATTTAGTTCGTGTATATTACGGAGACATTTAGTTTCAATCTCTTTTGAGCATCAGTCTTTATTTACTTTGTACCTATTGTAGTGAGTTGGCCAATAAGTCCGTGTGCTTGTGGTATCAAAAATACATTATCAAATTTTTAGTAGCAGTAGAGCTCCTTATGAAAGAGTTCGTCCAATGTAGTACTGTTTGTTACCTTATCTATTTCTGCCTCCAAGCAGTAATGTTAGCATTACTGTGTTCTGGTTTTGAACGGTAATAGTGCTAGTGAAATTACAGGTACATGGGAATTGTCAACTTATGTCTCATAAGGACGGGCGCTGTGGTAGTGCCCCTCAGATCTTTGCAATTTAAATCTGGTTGGCACTGTAAATGTTATAGCCAGGCGTATGGCTTACCATCGGCACACGCCTTGTTCGTCCCATCACTTGATGTTATAGAAAAACATAAAAACACTTAAAAAATAAATTTTTCGCCTGTCATAAAAATTCCTGTCATTACTTATAAAATACAGCTCTAAGCGAGGACGCTAATGGACATGAGTCCATTAAAAAAAATTTACAAAAATAGAACCTAGTGATAATTTGAAGGGGCTATGTCGGGCGAATACGGTGGATGAAGTAACATAACCTCGTTAAATTTTTAGGTGTGGTTTGGCATTATCATGATGAAATACGACACCTTTACTATTCGCTTTTCCTATTTACAGTTCTGGGCGTTTTTCGTTAATTATAAACTTAAAACCTTTCACGCGTATTCTTAAAATGTGCGCTAAAATATTACTTTTACAAAATATTTTAAAAGAAAAACACTCTTTTTTGTTTAAAGTTAGCTAGTGGCTAAAACCGCACTAACTTTTAATTAACTCATTGGTATCATATTTATATGTTACTATTAATAAGGGATAACCCTTGTAGTGTAGATCTACGCGTACTATATGTATACTCGTATTATTCTCAATAAATCAGTGTTATACCAGCCTTCGCTCGTTTCACTCATCGCCACCAGCTCCGATCCTTACATGAAATTACGAGCTGTTATAATGGTACCGACCCTCCGATTTCGCAACCCATCGGCAAATCTTCTGATTGCATTTTTCTCATTTATTGGGCGTAGAACGTCATAATTTTTCGAGTTTCCCTCGGATTGCTCGTAAGGTCCACAAACAATTCCGTTATTTCTTTACCGAAGTCAACAATCGACTTTTCGTATTGTCTAGCCTGTTGTAATTTTGTTAGTAAGGCAGTTGCCGATTTTTGTGGCAATAGCTGCCTTTTCATGTCCCTAAGAAGGTCGTCTATTGACTCGTAAGCGGATGAAAGTCTCAATGTTGCCGACTGCGATAGTCTGGTTTTCAAGACAAACGTAATTAATTGTGTCTCACTATCCTTGTCTAAAATAGAACTGTAATGTTCTGTGGCAGATATTAGGTCTTTAGTGTTTTGTTCCGCATCCGTCATTGCGGGTAAAAGGCTTAAAGCGACCTTTAAATCGAATTTCGCCACTTTTATTTTTTCTTCTTCTTCATTACTTTCTTCACTTATGTTTCCTTCACGAGTTTGCAAGAAAGTCTGAATGTTATGGTATATAGCCTTAAAATCACTACTGTATCTTTGTGTTAATTTTTTCTCATGCTCATTTTTGAATTGTAGCACTTTACTAATCCTATCTATATATATGTATCATATTGCGTTACTATTTCCTCAACTTTTTGTATATACTGCTGAACTTTCCCCTTTCTTACTTCTACGCTTAAGTCCTATTTTAATCAAATATTGCCGAACCGCATAGTTTCTCTATATAATCTGCCATGCATATAAATCACACTCAACCATATTTAACCAACTTATTACACTTATTTTCTTACTCTAATGATATACCTTTTTTATATATATCTAAATGAACAGTATCGTTATGCTAAAATGTTATAATTACCGTACTTTTACGCCGTAATAAATACATAACAGTACGTACATGCCGATTTTACGTTTTTACCCTTCACTGTGGTCACCTTTCACAAGAACATTAACACATATCATATTATCGCAACATCACATCACGGGGAGGTAGATAGTCTGTTTGTAGGCTGCTAACCAATCTTCTGTAGACGTAGTATGCCAGTTTCCACTCCACGTTTGACTCTCTTGTTGAAACATTTAAGGCAATAACGCACGACAATGATTGTTCCGACAATTATAAAAATTAGAATAAACGCCAGCATTCATCAAGAAATTATCCCGATGTGTGTTTCTACCTGGGTGCTGGTTATTGTGTTGTGGTGACCGATTTGGGATGTAATTTGTGAAGTTTGTGGCTCCGGTTTAGAAGCTTGGGTGTTACACATTTTAAATGATGCACACAATGTCAGTAAACGCGTATTTCATTCAATTATTGTCCGATATCATTTTTATTTCATTGGTAATATAAGTCGCGGCGCGAGCGGCAGAGTCCAAATATGGCAGGGTCGCCATGTAAGGATGGGAGCTGGTGGCGATGAGTGAAACGAGTGAAGGCTGGTATAACACTGATTTATTGAGAATAGTACGAGTATAAATATAGTATGCATAGGTCTACACTACACCCTTGAAGTATTTTTTATCCAATATCAACCCATTATAATGCTGGGCACGGATCCCCTAAAAGATCTCACCTTGAAAATCAACGTCAGTCTTTATACTGGCTTAGGCTGAGTTGCAGCCGTTTCATGGTAAGGACACATTGTTCTTTAATTAACTTATTTATTGTTTACTTATTACATAAATTATTTTTTTTATTACTTATTTGTTTTTTAGCATTTATTTATATATATTGTTAGCCGCGAATAAATTTTTTTAATATATTCTATAAGAAGAAGGACTAGGCCACAGTCTACCATGCTGGCCAAATGCGTGTTCGGGATTTCAAAGTCAGTTCATCTTTATTTCATAGCTAAGCAAATTACACTTGAAATCGTCAAATTGATTAAACTCTGCTGCTCATTCGTATGGCAGAGTCCCCTTAAAAGAATGAGGAAGAAACTAGGGGTTGCTTTTTGTAAATATACATTTGAATACATTTATCATTACAATATTTAATTTAAACATCTCAGAATGAGAATACCTGAAAAAGCTAAACGGGTCACTACCATTTACACCTTCAAATAAGCTGTGAACCTTGTTCTATTTTTACACAGTAGAGAGAGATACAAAAACAATATAAATGTACTAAGAAGGTAACGCTATGTCAACCTCATGTCATGTGTTAGCCTTAAGCCTTATAATATTATTCTGCAACGTACACCAAAAAGAAACCGATATAACAAGACAAGCTTTGTCTCTTTTCCAAACAATGTATTTGTAACAATGTTAATATCAATAAGAAAAAAGTCCATTTTTATCCATTTGTGTCATATAAAGACAAAAGACCTTTCTTTTCCATAGACAGTGTAATCTAATCACCATCATGAGTAATACATAGTAAAATATTATTGATCCAGTTGACGACAAACGGGAGAATTACCTTATGAAGCTAATTGAAAATAATTTAGTTTAAGAAAAATACCAAATTTAGTTAGGAGCAGTTTGTATTATTTAAACTGCGGGAATTATACAATTAAGCCGGATTTACATTTGTCTGACATGTCGTGTTGTGACGCGTCAGAACGGTATCGATTCCATATATTTCATATGGTTAAATTTATATTAGTATAAAATACAATAGAATAAAATTCATTTATTGTGTAAAATGAAGTGTCTTATGAAAATAATTACAGTCCTAACAATCTACTCGCTATGGGCGTACAGTGTTTACAGTACAAATAATCATGAAATGAAAGTAAACTTGTACATAATAGTAGTTAATGTGACTGTTACATAATGAAAGGCATTAAAATACGAGTGTGGGTTCGCCTGTCGGCTCGTTTTATAAAAACAAAAATTTTACGCCTAATTATGTATAGTTACGTACATTGCTTTATCTATACACATATTATAAGCTCTCTATAATGTGTTAAAAACCCCAAATTACGACCACCATAAAAATAAACTGTTTTGTTAATACAAATTTCTTATCACATGATATGTATGTAGATAAAGCATATTAAATCATTATTACGTTAATTTAATTTCATTAATATTTATTCATATATTGCTCATAATCAAAAAATCTTATAAACTGTAAAAACATTTTTAAATTAGCCACATCTTTAGTCTAGTCGTTCCTATGTAGCCTAGTCCTTGTTCTTGTCAAAAGTCTAAAAGTACGTCGTAATCTGAGGTAACGGCTTGTGTTGTGTATATGAAACCGATACTGTTCTGACGTGTGGTCGACACGTGGGACAAATGTAAATCCGGCTTTATTCAAAGATAACATAAAACCATTATAATCCTTAATTAATCATATCAGCTTTTTTGCTACAGCAAGTAAAGTTACAGAATATTATTAATGAAAGAATTAAAAAAATCAATTTACTTCGGATTCACGGGTACTAAAACGCCAAATTTAAAATAAATAACAGTGCATCTGGGACACAATTATATACCCGACGCTTTTCAATCTACCTCAAAACCTTATTTTCACTAGAACTAATTTCGGGGAATGAAAATGCCTTTTTACAGATTTGTTACCACAAGCTTATTAATTTCACTAGTACACTATCAATATAATATTCACAATCAGACTTAGGATATTAGTTCCTTATCAAAAATGCTTGTTGTTTGCGATGACTGATTCGGTCGTCGAAAGTTTCAGTGTAACGTAAGGAAGTTATTTGGCTCGGCGAATTTGACATTGAAATATGACGGCAATTTTCAAGCTACTGAATATAAAGAGAACTCAGTTTTGCCTTGTTGGAGTTTCAATTTTGCGCCTCCTACTTCAGCCAGGACATTAGCTATCTGACTATTTATCGGCATTATTGGATTTGAGCGGTTTTAAAAAAAAAGTTAATACTGCGAACATTATTTTATTGTACTTTAGTGTAGCAACTTCAACTATTCGAATAATAATTTAATAATATGGAAAGTTCTTGATAAATACCTCATATTTCTTTGTCAAGTAAGGATATTAGACCGTATTTTTCTATGCTTTCGTATTTGCGCCCAATGGATATGGTGCCTTGGGCGAGGGCGACGTTAAGCCCCTAAAGGCGTTTCTGAAGTGCCTAACGTTAGCCGAAATCACAGTCAATCCTTCTGTTTGTCGATCAGACCGCTACGAATCCGGAGAAAATTGAAAATGTTATTTGATACTGACGCGAACATTTATTATTGTCGTAGAATTTTACGCGTTGAAAAATCAGCGGTTTTATGGGACTCCATCTTCGGAATTTCGTATCTGCACATTTACGATGTTTCGGGTCGTTTGAATGGACTTTGTTGAATAAGCGGTGTATTGAATGTGGGTTATATTTTATTTCAGTATGAAATTGTTGTACAATGTAATGTTTCAAAATGAAACTTCTCCTTTTTACACACATTATATTTTTTTATGATACCGACACTTGAATACGTGTTAAGCGACACACCTGTCCATAGCATAATGCCATCGCAAAGATCTGAGGTGCACTGCCAATACATCAGCCACCCTGAGCCTTAAATTGACGAGTCCCATGTGCTAGTAATTTCACCAGCACCCTTACCCTTCCAAACCGAAATAGTTAAGGTAGTACTTTCCTGGACGTTACACTTTTACAAGGACCTTTAACTGTCACGAAATATGTATTATTTTAAAGTACGTTTCGAGTAGAAGTTACATCTTCTTAAATATTTATTAAACCTCTGAACTTCCCAATAAGAGAATTGTAATTAGTTGTTGTAGTAGTTGTTTATTGCATAAAAATAAATAGTTCATAACTGAAATAGGTAACATGTGAAGATAATATATAATCTCAGTACAGAGTACTAAAAAACCGACCTCAAACGAACGTGGAATTACATATATTTGCCATGTTTTTTTGAAATCGGTTACCGGAAAGTGCGCAAACCCGGATTCATCCCCTAGTTCGCCACTATATGGAACTTGACACAGGAGACAATAAAAATAGGGTTCTCACTACTCAAAGTATATTAAGAAGGAAAAATGCCTTAAATTAGAGAACAGCAAAATCAACCAATTAAAATAATTGCTCCTTATAATAAAATTTAGGCGCTTTAGATTCATTTATAAAAATGAATCTTCATGCGTGAACAGCCACTCTTAGAGGTGGATAGTTATCTTCAAAATTAAATGGGACCACTATGGAGGTACCTTCTTTCTAACAAAAAAAGAATCATGAAAATCGGTCCACAAATACCGGAGTTATCGCGTAACATACGTACAAAAAAAGACATACAGTCAAATTGAGAACCTCCTCCTTTTTTTGAAGTCGGTTAAAAAGTTAACAACAGGCGTACATGATAAATTGTAGTGTTAACAATAAAATCAAGTTATAACATTGTAGCAGTTTTTCCACATTTGATGTTACAAAAACTAATATCTCTGAAATAATTAAATTGACCATGTCTATATATGTATAAGAGCAATAAAAGTATAATAGCATGCACATGCTTTCCTATCGTGGTTGTGACCATGTTGTAACATAGGTTTTTATAATAATTAACATAAAGATCAAATAAACGACCGGCTGCACTCGAACAAGTAAAATTTTCTCCTAATGCATTATCGCTCTTCCAACTGAGCTAAATAAAGTCAACAGACCTTACGAATTTCTCCATGTGCCTGATGCAGATCTTTGTTTTTGGTTTTAACGGATTTATGCCATAGCGCCATCTGTGAGAAAACTGTCAACAGATGAGAGATGTCATTTTATTAGTTGTATTATTTATTTACATTATTTTTTCGTGAAAGTACTCCACTAGTTAATTTAAAGGATAAAAGATGTTTTATTTACCTCCACGTTTCGGACGTGTTGCAACGACTGTGGTCTCAAAGAGACTGAAGAGGCGTGAGTCAACATCGTCTAACCGTGAGCGCTTTCCAAACTACCCACATTTGATCTTCGTTATTTATTTGTGCACTAGGGTTATCACTAGTGAAAGTGGTGCAAGTAATGTGTGAAAATCGTGAAAGCTTAAAACTGAAATAGTTCCTTGTTATAATTATTAATGTAAAGATCGAACAAACTCAAAGAAAAATTCCTTTGGATCCAGCTGGATTTAAGCAAACGAGATTCTCGCCTAATCTAGCTATCGCTTCCCCAAGTAAACTACGAGTTCTTTGAGTTTATTCGATCTTTGTATCAATTATAACCACAAACTAGCGGAGAACTTTCACAAAAAAACATAATAATGGTTTTTATTTGTGTATTTTGTAAAATGATACAGTAAGAGCAAACACGAAATGAAATACGTCCCAATAGACTTAAATACTTTGTATTTTTAAAAGTATATTTTACATTACGACGGTACAGTAAGGAACACCGGAAAGGTCAAACCCCAAAATGTACAACGAATGAGATATTGCAAGTAAATATATAATTTATTCACCAAACTTGGATAGGCTGTCATAAACAATAAATAATAAAAAGTGCCGAGTTCTCCGTCGTAAAAAGGGTTGAGTAAGTGCGAGCTTAGTTCTTTAGTTGGTTATTTAATACCCTTTTACCTGTAAGACGGGAACTTGTAACCGAATATTCCATATATTTATAGGACGGGTTATGGTAAGCCTGTCCTACTGCGAAGATCTACTATCAGATACGTTGGTAAATTGTGTATCATGTGTTACGATGGTCTACAATATAGGATACACTCTAAAGACTGCTTCATACATAGAGTTGTGAAACCCATTACAAAATTCATTAACGGTTTTAGAAAAATGTATACAATTTGACTTTTCATTGTAAGAGATGGAAAAAATAGTCACAAATATCTTTTGATATAATGTATCTAATATGGTCCATAGAATTGTAAATTTGAAATTTATATAAAGCAATGTATTACATCTTTGTTTTACCAGTTCATTAATTCAACAACAATCCATATATACCACCCAATCCTGCGCACAGGTCCCTCTCAGGCGAGGGTTTTAGGCCATAATAATAATAATAATAATAACGCACACACTCTACATAGCCCCGCACTAGGGAAACCCTGTGTCGCGGGTGCTATGAACACACACATAGACAACCACAAATTACACCCAAACTCACGAGAGAAATAAATGTAGGCCATATAAATATTTCTCCCGTCCCGGGAATCGAACCTGGGACCTCTGCGTGGCAGTCCGACATGGTAACCGTTCGGCCACGGAGGCAGTCAAAGTCCGCTACTATGGCCCAATGCGGGTTGGGGACTTCACACGTTTTCCGAAGGTTGTGAACCTGTGATGGTCAGCTCCAGTCGGTTTGAGCGAGCATGAGACTAGTTGTGCGTGAGTTCTGTTTGACCCGGTTCTGCGTGTAAAATTTATAAGCGAGGAGAAAGAAGGGCGCCTCACACACAACTAAAACAAGTTTCGAGTAGAAATAACCAGATGCTTTATTTAAATTTAAAGCTATAACATGTTACATACGTTAAGGTTAAATATAAGGGTACATTATGAAGAACTAGTATTTTACTTCCCCTACATTACGAGTTCACAGATATGCTTTTTGCTTTTATCGGTTATACATATAAAACTTTAAGTATACTTAGATATAATACACTGCACTAAGAGTTTTTGAAAGTGCTGAGTGGCATACGGAAATGCCACTTATGCATCACTGACCTGGAGGTTACCGAATGCACTTTTAGGTTACATACCAGACTCACCGTGAAGATAGCGTAGTTTCTACAGAAGCAACGCAAATACTTATGAATATGACCACCCGTGGAGCACATGACACGTGGTCGTTCACAGCCGGACACGGTTTCGAGCCGACGTGTCAAACAGAAAAGACAAGCTTCCGCCGAATTCTTCCTAAGAGATGTTACCAACAAACGACGCCACAGACAATCTATCGATTCATCCAGATGAAGCTACCAAGTCTTATCACCCAGATCCGCTAGAATACAGGACAATTCCAGGTTTACATACATATACTTTATAGAAAGTACTTGGCAAACTAATTGGCGGCGTTCGACGTGGAAATAATAAAGAAAAGCTTATCATTTACAAGAAGCTCGACTACAAAAGTAAAATCGAGTTTATTGGTCCGCAGGACTAGTATTCTGCGTTACCATACAAGAAAAATTAGCCAATGTGAAGGGTTTAAATTTATAGATTACAGCAACACTATAGGGTTACAAATAATTTACTACATATTTTTAAACTATAATGTCAAAATGACATTTTGTACATGAATAGTGAAAAATACCAAGGAGAGATGAGAAATTTTGTTTTTTGACATTGGCGTAATCGCCATTTTTTGTATAATTTTTATAATAATAGGAAACTACCGTCATAGTTATTTTTACTTGACATTGGCAAAATCATTGATTACTTCGATGGGGCCATAACATTTAAAAGAAGAAGAAGAGAAATTTTGTTTTTCTTTCGAATTTACGAGATCTACTAAAAAAGCGTGTTACAAACCTTCTTCGACGTGCAGGTTTCATCACGACATTTTCATCACAGCAAAAGCTCATGGTAAATTTCAAATGAAATTGCGCGCATAAATTTGGAAAATCTCAGAGGCCCAGAGGTGCGATCCCGGATTCGAACACATAATCTCTGCTTGAGAAACGGTAAAATAAAAAATCAAACAATTAGGCTACCACAGCCACCAGTTGATTAATATATGCTTTTGATTATTTACACAGTATTATTTGAATACACTATGCAATGGGTAAAAGTGGAAACAAAACCAGTAATTTACCTGGTGGATTAATGAAGTAAATGTGCCGTGCAGTCAGTTTCCAAAATTATCAGAGTTTTCAAACTTACTAAAATTTCTAAAAACTTTTTATAACAACTTTACCCCTTTGAATTTAAACAATCACTGTCCAAAGAAAGTATACCTAATGTTAATGCAGGTAGGGTTGGATTCAAGTGTTCATATATTATGGTAGGCAGATTATTTTAATCCTATCGTACAAATTCATTCACGCGAAAGCGTACATAAAACAAATATAGAGAGAGTTACTCTGACAAGAACAACACTTTTAAAAGTACAATAAGAGTGTCGTAAGGGTTTGTGACCTATTTGTGGTTATATAGACATTCGTATCCACAGTAGTGTTTTAATAAAGTGAAATTGGAATATTTTGTGTGTTGGTGATCCATAGCTATAAATTATATTATTTTTATACACATTCAGACATCTGATAGGTCTGGAGCGACACTGTAGCGCTTCTGACATGTTTATGTAAGCTCGTATTGACGCGTTCCGTGCCATCAAGAGACGTCGTATAGCTTCTTTATTGAAAAGCTTGGACAGAGTAGCACAGGCTTAATTCGAGAGCTGTTTGCTCGCCTGACGACTACCATGTCGCGTCGATGTAGAACCGCTGCTATGCTGGCTCGAAATTGTCATGTAGGTAGACCTTGACTGAATCAAACT
>NW_020653726.1:8502917-8520358 GCF_003589595.1 Hyposmocoma kahamanoa
ACTAGGTACTGTGGTACCGGCCCACCAGCGGGTCTCCAACCCCCAACCTCCAAAAAAGACAAACAATCTCCCAACTGAAATATCACTGCGTTCATATGTAATGGGCGTTCAGAACATACGGTTTATTTTAAATGATTTTCCACCGGATTTTATCATAAATCAGCTCGCTTTTCATACGTATGAATACGTCAATAATAATTTAACAATTTTTTTTCACTTGATATCGTTTTAAAACTTTATCAGATATTATTGATAGTTGAAAGCATTTTTAAATATACATTGCGAACTACAATTTGCATGCTAATGGATATATGTATATTACCCATACTGTCCTTTATCATGACTAACGTGATCGATATTTATGGCGAAATTAGTTATTAACATCAACTATTTCACAAGGAGCTCTAGTGCTGCTACTAAACAAAACAAAACATGTCCTATGCCATGAATTAAATGAAAAGCAAGTTCAACATTTAACAGTTGTGTCCAAGCGTTCATATATTTTACATTAAAAAAGACGTTATAATACGCAATAATAACCTACTTGTTCATAAGCAATATCGTGCGGGTATTTGTCTGTTCCCCAGAATCAATTCTGCAAAATGATAATTTTATTCATAGAGTTCCTGCTGGAATCGTATCGCTTACTTTGTCCGTGATTTGGTTCAGAAATATTATAAATGAAACAATCGAAGACCCACCCATGACCTATTAACGCATTCCAATTTCTTTGGCCGAATAGTTTTAGTTTGGAGACAAAGAGGGTATAGAACTTTTCATCTTATATCAGCATATAATATTTCACTGGTATAATAAGACACTCAAAGTACGGTTGACAACAATCATCATAATTTTCAGGTTCTATGGTATCGAAAACAGACGAAAAACTCCTTAAAGTATGGCACAAACGCAGGTTCGTACCATATCAGATCGAAGGAATTTTTCTTTATGTTCGATCTTTGTATAACAAACCAGTGGAGTTCTTTAATGTTTTACAAAAATTAATGAATATCATGATAGTTAAACATCATAATATTCTTTACAATCTATATACAATTTATTTGGTTCAGACGACATAGACCATATAATTATTTAATAAAGTCATTATGGTGCTGCTAGCTTGCCTATTTCTGCCGCCAAGTGTAATGTGAGCGTTACCGCGTTTCGGTTTAAAAGGGTAAGGGTGCTGTAAAAATTATAGGCACATGGGATTTGTCAACTTATGTCTCAGAGCAACTGACGCAGTGGCGGTGTCTATAAGATCTTTGCGATTTAAAGCTTTGAATGGCACTGCAACTGTTATGGATAGGAGTGTCGCTTATCGTTTATAAAAAGGTAGGTATTAAAAAAATATAATAAAATAATTCCTTAAAGTGTACAATTCGCCAGTGTTTCTTGTATGGGTAATAAAGCTTGCCAGCTACATGCACAAAATGCTGCTGACCCTACACACCTGGAATGTATATTATATACAAACGTCTTTTTTTCTTAAATTGTACACGTATAGCAGTGTCTTTCCGTGTAGTTCGCCTACAGAATACTAAAACGATACAGAGAGCTAAATAGCTCTAAGCGCTAAACAATGAGCGAACCTATATGCAACCATATTAGCTCAAGAACGAGTCTTTAAGTTCAGACCTTATCATATGCCCTAGGTATTTGAACCCGATAAATACATCCAGTGTTGTCCAATTTAACTTAATACTTGAAACATCCAGAACAGGTTTCGCTTGAGCCTAAAGTATTTCAGTTCTGTGACCAACGGAATTATTTTCTCAAATGCTGATCAGTTTCTCCAGTCCACGTACTCAGCAGCACCGTGACTTCTGCTCAGCTAATATTGTTGACACATATTCCGTCACGACAGCCGATGTGTGTGCTGCTGAACCCATTCATCAGCGCGTTTAGGTATAAGTGGAACAACACGGGAGAGGTGATCCCCTCCACTACCTCACCCCGCAATGCAACCAATACGGCTCGGAATATGCTCCCACCCGTCTTACAACATGAAAGACAAGCCTCAAATCAAACACATATGAATATTCTGTGTTGTCCATTTCTTTAATTCATCTTTGTTTTTAACCGACTTCAAAAAAGGAAGTTCTCATTCGACTGTATATTTTTTTTTGTATGTATGTTCCGCGATAACTCACGGCATTTGTGCACCGATTTAGAAGATTCTTTTTTTTGTTGGAAAGAGGGTGCCTCAGAAGTCCTATCTAAATTTGTAGAAAATGATCACCACGACACAGCTAAGGATGGCAACTAGGGGATGAATAACTTTTGAAGTCGGTTTTTTTAGTACTACAGTTATATATGCTGTATTTTTTTTAAATTGCGCTTCGATGATCAGTTCCGCACAGAAAGAAAGCTAATTCCGTTATTTACGCACGTTTGCAACACCTAACAAGTGTTTTTTTTTATTTCGCTTCAGCCGTATGACATTACATCACAAGATAATTGCACTACTGCTCCCTACCTTTCAATCAGGAATATATAGCGGTGGCTTCTAGCGAGGCAAATTCTGCATAAATAACCTAGCTAGCAAATACTACTACAAGCAAATATACACCCTAAATGAACTAACAATAGCACTCTTAAATGTTCACGACTCTACTTCTGAAACAGAATACTATTCACGTTGAAATAATCTCAAATACTTTTGAAATTGAATCCGATCGACAAAAAGGGTTTTGAGAGTTGACTATGAAACATGTACCCCATCAGAGTCGGCGGTAAACAACAAGTGCCATCAGTGAGCTGACCTCGTGAGAATGTAAAGTAGGCATTATACATCAAAAAGTACGTAACAGAAGTAAAGAATGTGCTCGGCCCCAACGCTCGATGAGTAATGGTAGTCATTTCTCTCCGAGTTCCTTACGAACTCTAGTATATCCATGTCGAACAAAATTTCACTTGTTCGTCTTTTTGTTAATAGAAACTTGGGAACGAATCTTTTGACGAACGGCGAACGAGTTTGATTAATGTTTTGGTTAGAACAAGTATCTAACTTTACGTTCGTACTTTCATACAAAGGGTTCAGTGGATTTATGCCCTAATATATTCGACATCCTATATAGTACATAAGTATCAATACCATATCCTCTGAAAGTTTCAGAGTATATTTGAACAAATCACCCAAATGTCAGCTAATGTCATGATAGTAAAGAAACTAAATCTTGAAATAAATCACATTCATTTCAGTATATGCTTATATAAAACATACGCTTATATAAAATATGCGCATTTTACCAAGATCTTAAAATTTTATTTGGGTATTTTAATGAACCGGATACCAGATGAAATTTGAATACATCTGCTATGAACACCAATTATTATAATAAGGATGCGGTGTTATAGGATATTTGACAAGAAACGAGAATTAAATATTTTTTTATTAGCACTAGAAAGCCATGAATTTAAATATGAAAATAATTATAATTAGTTACTAAATAAAACAGTTACAGGCATTTAGAAATCAGGACAAAAAAAAGCGACTATACTTGTTTGTGACGTCGCAGCAGGCATCATTACTAATGATCGCTTATAAAAGGTATAGAAAATCTACGACTGACGTTAACCATTTACAACTCAAGTGTATGTCTAAATATCGAAAAACGATTTTAAATTCATAACTTCAGCATGATTAAAGCGTGTATCAAAATAAAAAAAATATTGTATAGGTCAGCGCAGTTATCCTTTTTAAATTATCGACGGTGGTAAACATGCCTCGTGTTAAAGGCCCAAATAAGTCCGAGTAAATAAACTAAATAAGGATGTTAAAGTGTCAGTAGAATGGACCTCTTGTACGTATCGGACACAGGGTTTGTCCATTAGCGTGATTACGGTCAAAATGTTCGGCCTCTCGGGAAACAGCTTACGCTCTTTTCGCACGAAATGACCCGCAGCGAGCAACTATTAAATTTTCCTGTGAGTTATTCGGCTATTTGAGACCAAGAAAGTGCAATAAAAAAGTTATTACTTGACGAGCACATTGTTTTTTACGATATGGCTGTCAAAGGACTAAACTTCAAGAGCTCTTATAGACAATAATTTCTAATTGATTGTTTGGTGAAACATGTACGTGAATAAAAAAGGCAAAAAAAATAACAATTTGTGTCATACGGTATACACTTAGGCAAAGTACTAAATAATAATAAAAAATATGTAACTATTTTTTATCACTATATCACATAAACTTTAAAGAACCCGAAATATTGGTTTGCTTCAAAAAACAAATATATGCCATTTTTATTCCGGAAATCAGTCTCGTTTGTAATAAAAATATACCAAATTATACCTTAGCTACAAGAAAATTAATGTCATAGGGGCTTTTCAAATATTCGTGAGTGCATATAGGATGCAAGAAGAATAAGAGCCCTCATCCGGGTTGTCAGCGCCAGGCGAACATTCTATTTCCGTTCCGACAAGACATAGAAATGAGGTCTCTATCATTTATTTAATTTGCACATCTATTTGTAGAATTCTTCTATTTGCTACACTTTCTCGTTATTATTACATTTATTGTCAAGAAACAGAATCGTTTTTTGTGTGTCAGTAACAGCAGGACAATGTCAGTACTTGGCAATTTAGCATATTATTCTTTAAGACAATTCCAAAATTTTAGTAATGAGATAGCCTTCAATAATTTTACTATAGTTGGAATATTATACAAAAATTTTGTTCAATTGCATTACTAATAAAAAATAGGAAATCTTTATACATATATACACAGGGTCATTCTTACACTACATCATTAGTTTTTTAGGAAGCAAATGAGTAAGATACATAACATAGTACACATATAAATAAATAATAAATAACGCACACACTGAACATAGCCCCGCACTAGGGAAACCCTGTGTCGCGGGTGCCATGGACACACACATAGACAACCACAAATTACACCCAAACTCACGAGAGAAATAAATGTAAGCCATACAAACATTTCTCCCGGTCCGGGAATCGAACCTGGGACCTCTGCGTGGCAGTCCGGCTTGGTAACCGTTCGGCCACGGAGGCAGTTGACAACGTCAGCCACATAGTCATTTAACACCAGGTGAAATTGTGCCCAAGAATTCCGTCTATTCTTAAGCCTACGTGTGTATGTGTATCTGTGTTCTTTTTATTAAAAAATAAGTGCGCATTTGAGCTCCATCTTATTTGATGGAAAGTGACGATGAAGTCGACGATGGAGCATGCACACCTAAATAATGCCTGTTCATTCTCGCCTTGAGAGGCTCAAGATGTACCGTTCAGGGAACAAGTCTGCAGGCGGGGAATTCCACTCCATAGCCCTTCCCCATATAAATGCGGGAGCGAAACGCTTCGTGGGAATCCTTGTATTATCCACGACATAGCGTTAGAGTTACTGTGTGTCTGTATGTGACGACGTCGTAGCTCCCAAGCGGCTGGACTGATCTCAGGTCAGTTTTTTTTTATTTCAAGGCGAACTTCGTTGGCATCTTAGCTATATTGATAAATATCTTCTCTGAACGAACTCTTTCACAAGGCGCTGTACTGCTACTAGATCTTTAGTCTTTACGGCTGTTACTTTCACTTACTCGATCAACTTGAAGTTTATATACTATGGAAATATGACGACATTACAATAACATGGTAGCCTTGATCTGATGCTGGAACCAGGGTGTCTGCTCTCGATCTCCGTCCGACATCCGTCCGAAACAATTACTGCCAAATAAGCAATACTGGACCAAATGAAAAGACGCGTGATGCGAATGAAGCTTCATACTTGATACTTGTCTTTTAATTTTGTCGAATATTACTTATTTGACAGTAATTGTTTCGGACGGAGATCGAGAGTAGACCCCCTGGACAGTGTGCAGACTACCCAACTCCTCAACTACTCATAGCAGAAAATCGTTTTTAATTATAGTTAATTAAATTAGTCCCCACAAGCTTACAAATAGTAACTTTTTGGCGTACACTTGGTGTCAGGGGTTTTATAAACTTTAGTTGAATTTGTACATTGAAAAAGCAATAAATTAATGACTTCAATTAAATTGAATCAATGTGAAATAAAATTAGTAGGGTTTCAGTGGCAGGTTGTTATGAAATCGTATATTACATGTTCAAGGAAATTTACCTTATAAAGGGGTCGAAATTAGTAAAACGATATGACCCTCGTCTTGCGTTAATAACCCACAATATTCCATAACTGG
This sequence comes from Hyposmocoma kahamanoa, assembly GCF_003589595.1. Classification (NCBI taxonomy): domain Eukaryota; kingdom Metazoa; phylum Arthropoda; class Insecta; order Lepidoptera; family Cosmopterigidae; genus Hyposmocoma; species Hyposmocoma kahamanoa. The sequence goes on from NW_020653726.1 coordinate 8,509,100, forward strand.
GCAAAGCCGTCCATTTATAATGAAGGGTTGGCATTCGATAAACTAGGCAAAATAATTTTAGATCTAGAAATTTACTAACTATTACCATGGCAAAATGATTGTAAGGTATATTAACAAATGACGGACATTTCTCAAGTTATGCAGATTGAACATTTAGCGGAACAATTTATGTGTATTTAACAGTTCTTAGGTTGTTTAAAATGGTAGAGTTCCGTGTTTTTTGGTAGGATAGTGTATCTTGGAATACAACGTGTGCTGAAATTTTAATTTTCTCAAAAATCTTTATATATTGATTAATTACAATGTTACTGCCTCTTTTAAAGTATCAGATATAAATACATTTGTACCACTACAAAAAAAAAAATTAGTAGCTGTAGAACTTCTTGCGAAAGAGTGTGTCGAAGAAAGAACTGCCACCTTACTTATTTCCGCCGCCAAGCAGTAATGTGAGCATTACTGCCTTCCAATTTTGAAGGGTAAGGGTGCTGGTGAAGTTACAGGCACATGGGACTTATGTCTCAGATTGACGGGCGCAGTGGCAGTGCCCCTGAAATGCTCTGAGTGGCACTGCGACTGTTGTGGATAGGCGTGTCGCTGATCACTAGATCCACGACTTGTTCGTCCCATCACTTGGTGTCATAAACATAAAAAAAAATCCTCGTAGCGTTTCTGGTACGCAATTTTCGGTAATAATTTTCCGAAATGTAGTCCTTCCTTGGGTTTTTCCTTTTCGAAAATAGGAAGAAATCACAGAGAGTTTTGTGGTGTCATTCTTAATCAAAAATTCACGAACAAACATTGAGGTGAACGTTCGATGAAATTTTGCTGCCAACGGCTTCATACTCAAAACATTTGTAAAATTTGTTTGACATGTGCCAAATGATAATCCAACCTCATCAGCAACCTCTCTGATAGCGATTCGATGTTTTTCTTAATCACTGTTTTAGAGGCTATTTGCTGGCTCGCACAAGAAATCTTATCCAGCATTTGTAAAATACGTGCACTGGGTTTTATTTTCCTATTCGACGTCGGACACATGTCACACCTTAAAGTGGAAGCTCGTCGAGAACACATTTTACTTCTTTGTTATTTGGCATAATCGAGACCAAGCAACTATTGTACGTACATGACAAACAAAATTTTTCATCCATGCATGTTAGACATGCATCTCGCATCGTATGGTCTCGACACAGAACAAGGGGTTTTCGGGCTAGTTTTCGCTATGCTGCCTTAAAATACTGGAATAATATACCTCCACCTATCAGAAATGCTCCTTTCGTGTTTAAAAAGTTCTCAAAGCGCATTTGTTTAAAATTCAAATATCTCCAATGGGTCTTGGATTGGGTTTATGAAATTGTAATCAAATTTTGAAAATTCAATGTTAATTTTTACCCTAGTTACATCACAATTTTATAAAATTTATTTCTTTATTAGCACAACTAACATTATGTTCACAACACATTTTTATCTTATTTGACTAAGGTGATCTTGTTCTCCATTGTAAACACAACAGTTATAGGCGTTGACGACTATCTCAAAACAGCAATCACAAACTAAATTAAAAATTTTTGACACATTAACATACATAAATAATGAAACTAGAAAGCAATATAATACTCTGGGAAATACTGTAGAAACTTAATTAATCCTTTTTAACATATTTTTAAATTTATTTTTAATTTTTTGGTAATGTGTATAGTTATAATCTGCTGTCTCGTGTTCTGTTACCAAATCCACCGAAAATCAACGTCATAGCACTTTCAGTGTGACGATAAATGAGCTGAGTGCATGACAGATTCTGTATTATTTGTTAACTTGTACTAAAATGAGGTATGTTGTGCTTTCGATCTGTTTTAGGTTTTGTGTTATATTCGTAAATTATTCTGAATTGTAGTTTTATAGTATGGGCGTACTCTACTGTGATTTTTTACGGAATAATTATTTCTATTTATAATTAATAATAATTTAAAGCGTAGTCACATGGTCAGGTGTTAACAATATTTTAAAATTATAGTAAGTACATGTGTTACCATGTAAGGGTGTTTGTGAATCGACTGACGCTCCATCACACAATAATGGTACATTAACTACATATCTAAAAACCTGGACTATTTATTTATTACATAATACACTGTCAATATAATAAAATTAATTAATCAATATATTTCACACATTATTTGTTTCCGTTAAAAATAGCTGTAGGCATAGTATTAATGAATATTTGTGTAAAAATTATAAATGATCCATTATTATCATTTAGTACTAAATGTTTTATATCAAATTTATCATCAAAATTACCATTAAAATATTCAGATAAATTATAATAAACCGTATTAATTCAAAAATATTTAAGTTGCTTTCGAAAGCCGTGGACTCGTTTATACACTTCATACTATTTGGCACTTGGTTATATATTTTTATTAGCATTGAGTGAGGAGCGGATGAATACTATTTTAATTTTGAGAAAGGTAATTCAATTTATTCTGATAACGATTATTGTGTTTTTCTGCTTTTTATGGCGAATACTGATAAAAGTATATTCAGTGAAGTTACAAGCTTCAAATTGTAGTATATACAAGTTAATGTCAGCATATTAAGATTACAAAAATAGGATATACAAAGATAGGATATACAAAGTGTCATTTGGTGTATATCAGGTATTTGGCTTAGCACTTCTATTCCAATATTAACGCAGAATTTAGATTAAATTTTGATTATTTTTTTTTATTGATTTGTTTTTAGAGTAATTCATTCAGACAATTAACGGCATGGCATGGACACGGGGATAAATGCGACAAAATTTAATAGGTATTTGCGCACCATCATATTATCACGACCTTTCTGCCAGATTATACCGTAGTCACGAGCTGACTACGGTATAACCTGGCGAATGCAATAGGCTACAGTAACTATTACCACGGTAAATACTCCAAGAAATGCCTATCTTCAATTGGTTCGGATAAAATTTATTCACCGAAAAATAAGCTAAATTGATTATAACTTATTCCCTATTTCTTACCACGGATTGAGAATCAACCCACGACCATGAAGCTCTAAGCGTTCCGAAATATCAAAAAAAAAAAAAAAATAAGTCGTACCGTGGTAAGAAACGTGTAGTCATTTTACGAATAACCACGAAAGTGTTAAAATCTATAAAACCTTTCGTATTCCATGTATCTTTAAAACCGTATTGCACATGAACGTAAAGTAGAATTTTATTTTGCAGTTTAGGACATCTTAACACAGATTTCTGATGATATGTCCCATAGTGTCAACTTTCCACCGGCAATGTGTTCCAATCACAAAGTCTCAGCATACTCCATTCGGGCCCAACGACCGTTGCCATTTTTTCTGTATCACTAAAAAAAAATCTAGTGTCACATTTCAAAATGAACCAATGACATAAGTTATAAATCTACCCATGTAATCACTGCTATAAACGACGTCTGTATTACTACTGGATAAACTCTTACGGTAATGAAGTGTTGACTTAGGATCTAATACGTTTGAGTAGGAGAGTAATTCTGGAACCACATTCTCTTTATATTATGTACCTATGTTCATAATGAAATGATATTGCCTTCAAAGTATTCATATCATATTAATGTGACTAATCTTCCATAAATCCAAAATATTTGGCATTCCGACCATGACCACATACTAGATCTCTGCACCTATATCAAAGTCACTTCCAAATAATATCTGAGGCATGCAGGTGAAACATAGGGTTGTCTATTGTTTGCTCTTGTACCTTGTACTTGTATCCTTGTAAATCTGTCACAATTTTCACATCGCTTGAGTAACACAGTAAAAGACAATAAAATGAAATTCAGTCTCTCTGTGAACTTATTCGTTCTTAATAATCATATTTTTATTATTATGATTAAAATGTATTACATACAGAATTACTTTAGTGATGTACTTGTTTAATGAAAAATAGACAATAAGAATATGGAAATATAGAAATATTTCAACTCCATTTTAAAACTAATATTTAAAACTCGGTGTATAATAACCGTCATTCAGTTTCTTGGTGAAATTGTGAAATAACGCGTAATTTATACAGGAAAAAGTAGGTAAAAAAATTCAAAGAAACTCTCAGTGTGATAGAATTCGCAGAGATCTGAAAATCAAGCTTGAAAAGTGACTAATCAGTCAACGTGAATAAAATAGCTTATTAAGGGAAATTTAAATATTTTAGACATGTATACTATAGTGAATATTAGTTGAAACTTTTTCAGGAATCAGGTAAAGTAAGAACATTTCCTAAAAACGCGTGGTTTCACACTATAGTTACTATAGTTTAGGGGACTGTAGTCCCCAAGATTATCGTACGTCGAGTCTAGCCAGATCAAAAGAATTTTTCTTTGGGTTTGTTCAATCGTTGTATTAGTAATAAAAACAAATTAAGTGCTTTGACCAAAAAAAAAAGGATATCATGGTTAAAAATAGCATGATAAATATAATAAAATAAACTCTTGCTCAATAAGCTTACATATTAATATAAATTTGAGTATGTTAGAAGTATTTTAAAAGTAAATATAGCCTTACTTTTCCGAGTAATCGATAAAAGCCTCGAATCGATATTGTTAACGACTTACGTACATCTCTACCGAGGTCTCAGCACAGGTACCAGTACAAACGAGGTGGCTGACGAGATAAGAGCGCGTAAGTGCCGGCATTGTTGTTCCGAACAATAACCCGAGCCGGCATTATCTGTAACGCCCTACCCTAATGGATACCCTCCGAACATCACTCGTAATTGTTTTAATTTTCATTAACTACCTTATTTGAGTACTTTTTGATCCTTTTATCCTCCAAATTCAAGCGAACTTTAATGTAAAGGCTCATTGAGGTATTCTTTTTTGTTACCGCATTTGTCCGTCTAAAAATTACTTCAACAAAAGGTTAAAGACTTATATGGAATAAATACAGTTAGAATAGCGAAAAATATCATAAGTCTTATCTTTGTTTTCAGAATTTAGTTCCTGTTGTCTGAATTTTTAGGGATGTTACAGCATCAATGCTTTTGTTGTTGTATGTATTTTTACATGTTTTTTGCAGATTCATACCAAAATTAAACGTATGTCGTGATTAGTTCCTGGCTGCGTACTGGTGCTGGTAGCTTATATCATAGATAAGTCTTAGGCTCAATTTATATTGCGGTGGAACGAAACGGAAACGAATTTTTGTAACGATATTGTACATAGCATAAAGAAACTTTATGGTCAATTGTGTATCGTACAAACTAGATACGTGCATTCAGCGAAAGATTTTGACTCGTATCTAGTTTGTACGTTACACAATTGACCATAGAGCCTTACGTCAAGTTCTGTTTTCGACGAGCACCAAAGTTACCTATTATTAAATAATGTAGACTGTAGAATTACGAGTGTAGTCACACTATTTGCATTTGCGACGACTGCACGCCGATTCCTCGCCTGCTTTAAAAAAAATGCGATGTACAGTCATTGCAGTGAATGCAATTCGTGTGACTGTGTACTTAAGCGCACCCAAAATCAGAAATATTGTAACATGTTACAATAAATTATTAAACGCTTGTATTCATCTACTGATTGTGCCATTTAATTTCATTTGTGTAATATTTCCATGACGTGTTGTGTTACATTGCACAAATGAAGTACTACAAAGACCCTGGCATACAACGAACGTGTGATTTGGTACAAATGTGTTTTTTTATGATACCAAGCGACTGGACACGTGAAGTGAAGGACGAACAAGTCGTGGGCCTGGTAGTAAGCGACACACTTGTCCATAACAGTTGCAGTACCACTCAAAGTTTTAAAATGCAAAGATCAGAGGGGCACTGCCATTGCGCTCGTCACTTTACGATTTAACAGTTTGAGTGGCACTGCAACTGTTATGGACAGGCATAGCAACTACCACCAAGCGCACGATTTGTTCGTGCAATCACTTAGCATCATGGAAAAAACTAAATAATTATGATAAATAAGAAAACAAAATTATAAAGAATACATTATTTAATACGGCTGCAGGGAAAGTCGGCGCAGGTATATGTTGCTAGTTTTAAAAGGCACTCCGCCTCACTCGTCCATTACAAACAGCGCAGGTATCAAGGCTTTCATTGACAACACAACTCACGCTAGTTTATTAGCCAACTACTCACACTGGCCGCATCTCCTTGTCTTAATTGCCAATACGTTAGTTGGACAAGGGGCGAGATTGCGGCGTAATACACCCCCGGTACCAACGCAACAATATATTCGTAAAATTGGACCTAGATTAATATCAAGCAAATTGTCCATAGGGAATATCTGTTGCGATAACTAATGTTCGGCGTAGATAGTTTTGTGAAGAATTATATTCGTACAAAGGCTTGGAAATAGTTTTTGATTGGTGGATTACGAATTCAAACTTTCAAATTATTTTCCATGACAACTGTAAAAGGGTAGTTCAAATTTCGAAATTCGTGCTTCGATATTTCTAAAATTTTTTAGGAAGAATTTTTATTTATTTTTTGTCAATTTCATAGTACTACGTAAATAACTTTTGATGACATAGTGGTTTCCAAAATAAATGACTTTTAATAGAATGTATACGGCAGCCAGAACATTTAAGGGTAAGTGAATGACGAAATCAAAATAAACCAAGAAAAAAAAACGCTATATAAACTTACTTTTAGATTTAATATTTTGTGTAAGCTTACAACTACCAATAACTTGTCTGAGTGGATAATTAATAAATAAAATCAAATACTAACTTCTTTTTACATGGTGTGAGGGAATGACTGTGAAAAATGTATGTGAATTTTAAATTAAATCTTTTCGTATTAGAAACTTTTTACACACAGAAGTTGAATTTCGTCATTTTGAAACGTTTACAGTGCTGCTAACTTTCAAAAACTTACAAAATGCATTTACCAAAGATTAAAAATGCGTTCACAAAAGTGTGAGGGAATGATTTTTTTGGTTGGGACATAAATAATAATACATTTTTCAAATTTATTTATCGTGTTTTTACCACAGGATAGCTTTAATTTTGGAAAAACATATTTTATTGGATAGAATGTTTAAAATTCAAAGCTTATTTAAAGGTTATTCTTGTTAAATGTGTTGATTTATAACACAGAACGAGTTTGATTATGGAATTTGGGACATAGTGAGGAAATGATTTTGGGGACATTTTTTTGTTATTTTTATTTATTTAAATAGACTACTCAATATTTTATGTAGGTATTAGTAGCAATTGAATTATAAATTGATATTAAATATTAATTTTATGGCAAGAATTAAATACTTTTCTTTTATAAACCAAAAGGGCAAGAATTCAGAGACTTTGTAAGAATAACCAAAAATTGTTTTGATTATTACGTAACAAATTCTCAAAAAGGTTCTGTTTCTGGTTTGCCGTATTGGTTTCTGTTTGATTGAGCAGCACGTAAGTAGAAAAGAGTAGCTATACCCCTGAAACTTTGCTTTTGTGATTGTCACCATGATATTTATATAGCTGCTGTTTTACATAGCTACTTACCAGTGTTCATATACTCTCGCAAAACTACACATTTCTAGGTTATTTGTTATCAATTTGTAGAATTTTGGTTTAAATGTTGCTACTATTGAAAAACATTGTTTGAAATAACAATGTTCCATTTTTGTGTTTAAATAAAGAGAATCCGAAAATTTGCAATTTGAAATTTCAACTTTTCGTTGTCCTGACCACAAAAGCAGAGTTTTTGCAGGGAAATGTATGTTTTTAAGACTGAACCAATTAACAAATGATATTGGTAAACCAGAAACAAAAAATCGTGTAACATGGTGTTATTTATTTACGTGAGAATTTATAATACACAGAACGTAACCATTCAACGTTTCGCATGTTGCTACAAGGGTAGCAAAATAAAAAAAGGTTTTTTTATGATACCAAGTGTCGAGACGAACAAGTCGTGGGGCTGGTGGTAAGTAACACGCCTGTCCATAACAGTTCTAGTGCTACTCAGAGTCTTAAATAGCAAAGATCTGAGGGGCACTGCCACTGCACCCGTCTGAGACATAAGTTGACAAGTCTCATGTGCATGTAATTTCACCAGCTCCTTTACCCTTCAAGACCAGAAAACAGTAATGCTGAGATTACTGCTTGACGGCAGATGTAGGTAAGGTGGCAGTACTTCTCTGGACGAACTCTTCCACAAGGAGCTCTACTGCTATAAAAACTACTCCTGAATACGATGTCATAGGAGTATGTATATAATTTTGGTTTTTGATTGAGATTTCGAGACGTGAGACAATAGAGATTCATGACTTACGGAGCCGAGACGTGGAATATGACAGTCAAACTGGCTCATAGATTATACGTCTCTCAGCGAGCTATGGAAAGGTTTATGCTGGGTATCTCGTTAAGCAATAAAGTCCGGAACAAAGTTATCTGGCATAAGACTAAAGTTGTGGACATCGTCCAGAAATGTAGCAAGCTGAAGTGGCAGTGGGCTGGCGACATCTGTCGCAGAACCGATGAAAGATGGAGTAGACGGGTTCTCGAGTGGAGACCACGTTTCGGCGAACGTAACGTAGGACTTCCCCTTGCAAGATGGACCGATGATCTGAAGACTTGGTGGATTTGAAGACTGAAGATAGGGCACTATGGCGTACGCTTGGGTAGGCTTATGTCCAGCAGTGGACTGCAATAGGCTGATTGATTGAGACAATGGAGGGCTTTTTTGACACTGACACTCTTTCGCGCGTGATACAGCAATGAGCGCGCGTATAAAGATGTTGGAAGGAAAAGGGAAAGACAGCGAAATTGCACGCATCTGTCGCGCGCGCAATCGTGCGTTCCAAAGTTGCCGTTTAAACGGACAATCTTCGGTTGTAATAAAAAAAACACGAGCACTCACACGCGAAAGAACGTTAGCTTAAAAAACTTCACACGGGCAATCACGCAAGATTGCGCGTGCAGGCTTTCCCGTGCGCATTCCTGTACGCTACTGATTGCGCCCGACAGAGTGTGTAAAGGGTGCTATTATAGAAAAGTTAGTTTTTCTATATTGACCCGCCCCGGGTATCGAAACCAGGACCTCGGAAATGGCGACACCATGGAAACTAGTGTGCAAACCACTCGACCACGTAGGTCGTCATAATTTGTAAATTAATAATAATTTCTAATTATTATTTTATTTCTAGTCAATTTTATCATTGAATCCTTGAAATCTGAGAGATTCTTATTATTTGAAAGCCACACAGGGTAATGGCACCAGTGACCGACAAGCACCACATGCGTACGATATCTTTTTTAAACTAATTCTAATAAGATTTAACAGAAAATGTTCTGTCTTAGTAACACGTTTGTTATTGAGAAGTGTCGGTTACTGCCAACTCCATTATTGCTGATTGTCGATTACTATTTTCATTAACCTAACTTAGAATTTCTCTAAATCCCTAGGATTTAGATAAATTCTAGTTTAGGTTTTTTTTAGTAATAATTATAATAATAGCTTTTTTATGAAACATACTACAGAATAATATTTCTTGAGGATTATATCTGTCAAGTAAACTAATCACTCTTGATATTATGTTTAAAAATGTTATATCAAATTTAAAGACACACGTCTCTTAAAATGTCGATCATTGGTGCCATCTTATTTATTCTACACATATGCGTACGTACACATATGAATTAATAAAATCAGAATGCACTTTCAGGTCAAGTAAATTCTTCGCTTTTAAAAATAAAGTAACTGGAACAAACGGTTCGTGTTAAAAAGCTGTCAAATGAAAAAGGGCTCCTTTCAAGGAAAAATTACACCAATTATCAGAATAAAACATGAACTCAAGGATTGGAAGTGATTTCAAGCAGATTTATTTTTATTTGACCATATAGTTTCACGTTAGAACATGTTTACCAGTCGATAAATTGCAATGCCAATGTAGCTTTAAAAATCTGTTACATGAATTTTACTTTGTCAACGGAAAATACGAACTTTCACGAATTAATGAAAAAGGTTTTTTTCATGGAAATAAATGTAAACGTTCTATTTATTAACAATCGCTATTTAATAAATGTAGGCTACTACTGGTTTGACCTACTACTACTTCTCAAGCAGAGGCCGTGGGTTCGAACTCGCAACTCTGAGTTTCTCGGAATTTATGTGTGAAATTTAATTTGAAAATTATCATGAGCATTTCCGGTGAAGGCAAACATCGGTATGAAACCTGCCCATCGAAGAAGGTTCACAGTCGTCGGAAAACGTCTTAAGTCCCCAACTCGAATTAGGCCAGTGTAGCGGACTGTGACCTAAACCGTCGCCCGAGACCCGTGCCCAGCAGTGGGACGTATAAATGGGTTGTAACGGTGGTTGAGTGAAGGAAAGCATACATAGATTTCTCATAGATGGTGCTACGGCAAAAAAATCGTTAAACACCAAAATCAATGATCTGCAACAAGCTATAGAAAAATTCGCACGGTCCGCTAGTTCGTTCCGTGGATTAGTTGACAAAGCGTCTAGCATTCTAACGATGGTTCTAACCAGCCTAACGTTGGTTCGAATCCGGCTGGATTCGAAGGATTTTTTCTTAGTGTTTGATCTTTATATTAATAATTAAAAGCTACCTTAGCAAAAAAATGGTAGAATTTTTTTTTGCCTAAATCGCGTATATTTGTTTTTGTTTAAACAAAACAAAACAATGTCAACGTGGTCACATGGTACCTGTAAGAAACTCGAAACGTTGTGGTTTGTTTGAAAAAAAACAAATCTGTCCGATTTAAATGCGAAAAAATTAGTTTCATTTTCATGACTCGCAAAAATTTTAGAACTCGATTACGAATAATGATCGATCATGATGATTTCTCTTTGGTTTTAAATATTGCCATCACAACACAATATGTAATAAATTTTATTGTAAAATGCGATATCTCTGGGAATTGAATTCGATATCACCAGATTAAATTTTAATTAACGTATAACATAGTCTGTCTACATATTCATGGGTTTTCGCTCCGTATTGTGATAAGGGTTTTATGCGTAATAAATTTAGGAGTCAAATAGCCTCTACCATTTTTGAGTAACAGATGATATTTTATGTAATAAAATTTGCAGATATAATTATTTTAAGTTCAGATTCCTATCTATAAAATTCTAAGAAAAATGTGTCAATATTTATAACAAATTACCGAAAGACATAAGAGAATCAAAAACAATAACGACGTTCAAGCGATTGCTTAAAATTTAAGACTACTTGAATAACATAAAATAATATTAATACAACGAACAAAACATATATGTAT
>NW_020653726.1:8520458-8537079 GCF_003589595.1 Hyposmocoma kahamanoa
ATATGTTTGTTAGTTGTGTATAGCAATATTCACGTTAGCGATTCAACCAACTAACTCACGCTTAAATAAGCAACTACCCACTTAATGTAGAATAATTTTTATACCCAATCTTTGTCGTTGGATATTTCAACTGTACTATATTTAGTTTTTTTTTATCATGTTAAGTGAATGAAAATTCTTAATGAGAAATAAATCTTTAAACCTAAAATTGTATGACTATTATTAACTTGAAACAAACTTTCAAGCCGCATGATTTCATTTAAAACCAAGAAGTTTTGTTTTACAGTAATTACAATAATACAACAAGATAATAATGGTAAGATAATAATAGTAAAACTAGTACGGTGTAAATATGTTAAAAAGGCGTGGTAGCCTAATGGTATGACCCCGCCTCCTAAGCAGAGGCCGTTGTTTTAAATTCGCGCTCGCACTACTGAGTTTTTCGCAATTTATATGCTAAATTTAATAAATATGAGCTTCTCGGTGAAGGAAAACCTGCAGGTCGAAGAAGGTATATAATTTAGTAGCAGTAGAGCTGCTTGTCCATGTCGTCCAGGGAAGTACTGCCTTAACCTTACCTATTTCTACCGCCAAGCTGTAATGGTCACTTTACTATGTTCCGGTTGTGAAGGGTAAGGGTGCTGGTGAAATTACAGGCACATGAGACTTGTCAACAAAGAGGTTCACGATCCTTGAAAAAATTGTGAAGTCCCCAACCCGCATTGGGCCAGCGTGGCGGACTATGGCCTATAGGCATAGCGATGGTGTAACCCTCGCCTGAGAGTATAAAATGAAGTGATGATGATTGATTATGGTAACCTGGGGGGTCTACTCCCGTTCTTGGGCCGCAATCCTTCCGAAACAATTATTGTCAAATAAGTAATAGTCGACCAAATCCAAAGACAGTGTATGAAGCTTTATTCGCATCATGCGTCTTTTGAAATGTCATTTAATTTGTTTGAAAACTAATCTGCCATATCATTAATGTGACAACTGCGCTCCGATTGGCCAGCCCGAATTCGAAACAATTGACGGGTGTCGTCAATTGTTTTACTTCAAATGACCAGTTAACTTGAGCTTTGCTATAATGGACGAAAATGGCAAAATTACATATCTAATATTTAATTGACGAAGAAATTTGATTCCGTTTGTTTTGTAATTAGATGTTTTGCTGATTTCAAGCACACAACGGAATGGAAAATCACGCCATTGTTAGAGATATTAGAGATTATCTTTATTGCATAAATACAGAATATTTTTGGAATATACGGAGACGTACACACAGGTCAGTTGTTGGCGCTATCTATATTTCAGTGCAAACGAGACTTGATATTTATAAGTGATGTATCATTGATGAGTTACCAGGAATGTATGGCCCTTATTTCGTCTCTATTTCTGGTTATATACTCGATGAGTATTACATATTTGACAGTAATTGTTTCGGACGGATACCGGACGGGGAATGGGAGTAGACCCCCAGAATGTTTTTAGAAAACAATAAATGTGCTAGAAATAAAAAAAAACAATTGGAACAAAAGCGTTACAAGTGTATTTAAAAATGGATTCCATTGAACTCAAGAGCAGTTAAGAAAAAAAAGCGGTTTAAGTACTCTGGTATTACAATTCGATAATAAGACTGAATACAGATGTACTGCAATAGCAACGAACATTTTATTAAAAAAGAGACAATTTCAGATTTAAAAAAGTTATCTATAAATGTGCCAGAAAATCAATCACCTTGTCTCTCTTTGGAACATTTCTGGTTGGAAAAAATCATTTTACCATATTGATGAATTTGTTGTTGGAGACACTTGACATTGATTTTGCATTAAAATGTGGTTGAGTTACATTTTAAAGAAATCGGGATTGTATTTTTTAAATAATTCGCACTCTCAAACCCCGCACTAGGGAAAACCATGTATCGCGGGTGCCATGGAGACACGTAGACCCACCACGTAGAACCACAATTACATCCAAACTCGCGAGACAAATAGAGGTAGGTCATACCAATATTTCTTTCGGCTCGGGAATCGAACTCGAGATCTCTGTGTGGCAATTCAGCATGGTAACCGTTTGACCACGGAGGCAGTTTATTCATTAGTAACTGATGCCCGCGACTTTGCGAGTAACTTACTGTACTATACTGATTTTCATAGTTTTATTGGTTCTCCATACAAACTTTCATCCCCTATTTCACCCATGTAAGATTTATTTTTGTGACTAAAGCAGTCTTTCTTCTCCTAGGTCCCATCTATAACTATACCAAATTTATTAATATTGGTTCAGCCGCTTAGGCGTGAAAACGAAACTTACAGAGCTACTTTCGCATTTATATTAGTAATAGAGATTATTATTGTATTATTTTTTTGTATTTTCATATTAATTTTGTGTACTACGTTCGGTCTTTTATTTGTGTCTGGTTTTTTCGTCACAATGTCTTTTGTTTGGAAATAAACAAACAACTCTATATACTAACTATAAATCTACATCTGCGATCCCCATGGAGAAGACCTGACTTGATTGCTGACCTTGGGTACTGGCAGAAGTGAACAAATTAGTTGTATCTGCCGTCATCACGCGTGGTCCGCTATCCGCGTAATTACATCACCTACATAATCAGTATTTGCTATCACTATTTAGACACCGTAATCAACAGACCAACAGTCGTCAGACGTATTTCTTGTAGAGTATTCCGACAAGAAATACGAAATCAAGAAATTATCGCCGAGGCAATCAATACCCGCAACACCCAGACCAGAAGTAATTTAAAAAACTAGACCGAATTTTTCTAAATTACTCCAATCGGAAATTAAACACGGTTGCTCCACAGGTCGCTTAACTGGTGGAAATTATAATTACTTATTATAATTTCCATTAGGCATTTACATTAGGCATTACCATTAGGCATTTGTAAGTAATCATGAAGTAAAATAATTTTTACGAAACAACAACAAGTTAGTTATTATTTACGATACACTTAACATTTTTCCAAAATGATCCAATCGCTACATCCTCGTCTTCTTCTTAATGGTAACTAATTGACCTGAACCGCAAGTCTGTTCTACATATTCAAATTCAAATAACGTTTCTCTCACCTTGACGTATTTATTAAACTTGCGCGTGATTGACAAGATCCAAAATAACATATAATTATTTATCGCGTTCTTAGTTTTCAACAATTGAAAAAAAAACCTTTTTTCGTACCAAAAACGAAAATATTTGTTTTTTTTCATTCAAACCAACGTTCCGAGCTCGTTACTGGTTCCATAAGGGTAACAAATGCATTTTATTGTAAATTTTGGTGGCGCAATTTTTTTCAGTTTTTCCAGTGTCTGAGACTCGTTTGCAATAAAATGAAACATTTCATTTATATATCCGTGACCGGGACATAACCATTTCCATTAATTTCAGAGATATAAGCAATCAAAAATTTTTCTCGCCCTAATACTTATAAACGCCACCAAAACGCTTATCGGTTGCACCAGAATTGAATATTGCTACCAAACAAATAATACAAAACAAATTTTTATATATCCAACTATTAAGTAAATTTAATTGTGATAAAAATTTGTTTGCCCCTTTAAAACGACGCACAGTTGGAATTTTCTTCTGCTTTTTCTTTTTAATACCATGTGACGGGACGAATGAGTCATGCGCCTGATGGTAAACTACACGCCTGTCCATAACAGTGGCAGTGCCACTCAGAGTTTTAAATAAGCAAAGATCTGAGGAGCACTGCCACTGTGCCCGTCACCCTGAGACGTAAGTTGGCCCATGTGCCTGTAACCTCACCAGCACCCTTACCCTTCCAAATCTAACTATGCTAACATTACTGCGTGGCGGCAGAAATAGGTAAGGTGGCAGTACTTCCCTGGATTTTAGGGAATGAGTTCATTGTTGCTTTAATTGGCAGTTGAAGAACTATGATACACGACGCCATATCTACGAACGTTTCCTAAAGATAAGTTGTAGAAACCCAAATGTTTACTATGAGGACATACGGTAGGTTTGTCCGGACATTGAGGCACTATCTATATATATCATTCACAGCCTGATTTCACCCACTGCTAGGTATAGGCCTCCCGAAGTTTGTGCCATCCATCACGGGACCGTGATAGCCGCATCCATTGACGCCCCGCGACGCATACTATGTCGTCGACCTACCTTGCAACAGGGCGCCCGACGCATCTTTTGCCCATCCTCGCCTACCAATCAGTCGATGTCTTGCTCCACCTGTCATCACCTTGCCTAAGTAGGTGTCCCGCCCATTCCCATTTGAGTCCCATAATCCGAGTTCCAGCATCATAGACTTTCGTCCATTGTTGGATCTCAACGTTCGGAACTCGTTCTACAAGGCTGATGCCGAGCATAGCGCGCTCCATGGCCCTCTGTGCAACTCTCAACCTGTATACAGTCCTCTGTGTGAGTGTCCACGTCTCGTCACCATACGTCATGGTGGGCAGAACACATTGATTAAACAAGCGGGTCTTCAGACACTGTGGAACCTTACCTGATTTAAGGATGTCACCTAACTTGCTAAACACAGCCCATCCCAGCTGGATTCTTTTTGAGATCTCTTTAGGCTGATGCTCTTTGCCAAAGGACAGAACATGTCCGAGACAGACGTACTGATCGACTCTCTCCAGCTTCTCATTTCCCACCGTGACAGTGGTATTTGACGGACTGGAGAGACTCGCCATAATCTTCGTCTTGGACATATTCATCATTAGGCCAATCCAGCATCTTTTGGAGATCGTCGAACCTTGCAAATAGCACGAGATCGTCCGCGAATCTTAGGTGAGACAAATGGTGTTACACCATTGATGTTAATGCCGCGGTTATCCCATTTAAGGGTTTTTACGACATCCTCAAGTCCTCGCCGGATTGGAACGGGATTGGTTAAATCGTGAACTCGTACCTGCAGAGTGGCTGAACGGTAGAGCTTCCGGGGCACATCCACGTAGCGGGAATCGATGTGGCAGCGATGAAGAGCGTGGAATACGGCCCAATGTTTGATACTGTCAAAGGCCTTCTCATAAAGACCATGACAAGGGGCCGATTAAATTCGAGTTCGAGACATTTCCCCATCAGCTGATTAACCGTGTGGAATATGGTCGTTGGTTGAGAAGCCGCTCCGAAAGCCAGCTGGCTCAATAGGCTG
This sequence comes from Hyposmocoma kahamanoa, assembly GCF_003589595.1. Lineage (NCBI taxonomy): Eukaryota > Metazoa > Arthropoda > Insecta > Lepidoptera > Cosmopterigidae > Hyposmocoma > Hyposmocoma kahamanoa. Next base: position 8,525,620 of record NW_020653726.1, read on the forward strand.
CGCTTCGTCAAGTTCACTGGTAAGCCAGATGGTCAAAATCTTAGTAAAAAGTCTATAAATCTGAGAGAGCAAGCTAATCGGCCGATAATTGCTAAGTTTTGTAATGTCGCCTTTTTTTTGGATGATGGTGACGATGGCATTCTTCCATTGCTCTGGTGTTCGGGCTTCATGAAGAACCCTAGTATGTAACCCTAGAACACGGCCGCACTACTTTAACAGCGAATATTAATCGAACGCACAAACGATCGGTGTTGATCCGACGCGGTACACTTGAATACTTTTATACGTAAATTTTTTCAAAGTTGAACGCAGATCGTATCAATCTGTGCTGTAAGGAGTAAGGCAGTCTCCACTTTCTGTCTATGTTCCTCGAAGTTTAGATAAAAAGACTCTACCTATTCCGAACACTGCTTCTTACACATAGAGGTGCGAATTAAGTATATTTTTAAAGCTGTCAAAACAGGTAGATCTTAGCATAAGTTAATTTAAAATATTTGACTTAATTGCAAAAAAAGCCGTGGTATCTGAATGGTTTGACCTACTGCCTCTCAAGCAGAGGCCGTGGGTTCGAATCCGGGTTTGCATCTCTGAGTTTTCTGAATTTATGTGCGAAATTTAATTTGAAATTTACCATGAGCTTTTTAGTGGGAAAAACATCGTGATGATGACGATTATGGCCAAAACATTCATCTGAGAGGAGACCCGTGCCCAGCAGTTGGATGTATGAATGGGTTGATGATGAGTTAATTGCCAAATACAAATTACCGAATAGTCTGTCCAAAGACCAAACTTCTAACATACAGCCGAAAACCAAACATTTCCATTAACCTATCTTGAAATGATAGTCCATTAGAGTAATTACTTCGTTCAGTGCTCTGTGCATTTTGAACACATCTTGTCATTATTAATAAATAATGACATGCGCAAAACTGTTTTCCTGTTATACACGTTCATTTGCTAACTGATGGAAATAGATTGGAATAAGGAACCATCGTAAGTCCAATTATTTTCTGCAATATTTTACACTAAAATTTGCAAATAAATCCGACGTTTACTATAATTCATTAGTTTTTCGTCAGTTAAGTCATTAATGTAATTAATCAAATTGTTATCAATGTTAATATCCAGAATATGTCGAATGATTGTCAGTAGCTAGTGTGACGTCGTCTTTTTTTTATAATATCAAATGACAGGACGGACAAGTCGTGCGCCTTATGGACGCCTGTCCATAACAGTTGCATTGCCTCTCAGAACTTTAAATCGCAAAAGTTTGTGGGGCACTGCCACTGCGCCCGTCACTCTGAGACGTAAGTTGACAAGTCTCATATGCCTGTAATTTCACCAGCACCCTTACCCTTCAATTCATCACCCAGACACGTAAGTTGTGAAAAGTCCTTGTAATTTCACCAACGTCCTAGGGTAGGGAAAAGACCCTTCAAAACCGAAACGCAGTAAGCTCACGTTACTGCTTGGCGGTAGAAATAGATAATGTAGCAGGACTTCCCTAGACGAATTCTTTCACAAAGAGCTGTACCGCTACTAAAGCTTAGAGCTACTGAAGCTCAGTGCGACTCCAGATTTCTATCTCTCAGAGAGATGCCCAACATGACGCGGCGTATATTTTTATCACCTAAACGAAAATTAATACACCATCAAAATGGCTACGCATTTACTCATCTACCTTCAGAGTTGTGTGTCCGTTCATTCATTCGGCTAAAAGCACTCGATCTCATAAAAGACTAGTACGTTACTATAAGTATTTCTGCACATTTCTTTCCCTTAATTCAGTTTAAGTAACAAGGCGAACCTTTGTTTTGTTACAATGAACTCAACGGCTTCGCAAATTCTTAAAGGGTTCGTAATTGTTTTCTCCAGTTTCTCTACCGAGAGAAGTTATTTTTTGCTAAACGTCGCGAAATCGTTACTATTAAGTTGAATTGCTTTTTTGTCATGTGGATGTTGTGTTTATTGAAATATACACAACACAAAGGTTGTGTATTTATAAAACGTTCCTAAATTTTATCGGCCATATCTAAAAAGTTTCTGTGAAAATCCTTTGAAAACAACGCAAAAGCTAACACTATTCCACAGAAAGCACTTCCATTAAGTTAGTAAACATTAAAGCAAACATTTCTATTTCCACCTGCACATAAGTGCGGATATTAAACTATACATTCGCAATATTATAGTCGTTCTCCATTTACTTGACACCTAGTTGATATGCACGTCACAAATATCCAGGTAACGCTCTAATAACATCATTACCTCTCAATACATTCGTATCTACGTATACAAACAATGCCTACGAGGAAATTAGAAACGCAAATTCTGTGTGCAAAGCTCCTAGTTTTGTGTGATTTACGATGTTTACTTAAGCGACGGTGTGTTTAATAACGTACGAAAATGTACGTGTTTATTTAAATTGGGCCAAGTACCTAATTTACATACATAGGTGCTGCTCTACCGCTACAGTTTGAAAGAGTAATCGTTACTGTATTTGTAGGGATCCGAATAGGTTTATGGTCTAACGAATTTGTATAATTTTCTATGCTAATTATCATCTAGCTTCCTATGCAAATTTCTATGTTATAAGGTTTGGTATATATGTATAAGCATGACAACAATCGATGCCTGGGTATTGGAAGTCTATTGATATTCGGTATCTGTATATGAACATTATCTAATATAAAGTTTATTAAATATCACAATGGTTTTAGTACCATGGTATTCAATTATGTTTTATGCAATCACTCTACTAGTTTATTAAAATTATTAATACAAAAATCGAACACATTTTTCCGAACCGGCTGGACTCGAATCAGCGGCCTCGTAACACCGTAGCTGACGCTACGGATGGAACCAGCAGCTTGTTGCAGATCTTTGGTTTTGGTTGCAACGACTTTTTTGCCGTAGCGCTACTTGTGAAAAATCTTACAATATATATGAATCTTAATTCTATTTAACTGCCTCCGTGGCCTAACAGTTACGATGCCGGACTGCCACGCAGAGGTCCCAGGTTCGATTCCCGGGTCGGGAGAAATAGTTGTATGGTCTACAATTATTTCTCTCGTGAGTTTGGATGTAATTTGTGGTTGTCTATGTGTGTCTCCATGGCACCCGCGACCCAGGGTTTCCCTAGTGCTTCCCTACGATTTCCATAGCGGGGCTATGTTGAGTGTGTGCGTTATTTATTTCTTAAGATCTCCAGTTGAATCGATTGACATTTTATTTGTCAATTATACTTGACTACAAATATAATTGAGTAGTTACATGGGAAGTTGTCAATGTCTGAACCAACAACGCCTATGAAATACGAAAACTTTAACAAATATAACTGATTTGAATTTTATAAAATTTTAGAATCACATTTTGGATGAGTGAATCCAAACGATTCAATGGGTAACAAATAAACGTGTACCGTTTCCCAAAGATCTTTTAGGCGGAGAACATAAATATGAAGTCCTTATTTACACATGGAAAACGCGTCAGTTTTTGTGGCGATGCCTGTGCCCTCGCAATAGTAGCGTTTGGAGCAACAACATATGGATAAAGAGAGGAGAACAAACATATATATATTTGAGTGTTTAATTTGCAATCAGTGCTTGCCACTATAAGCAAATGTGTTCTAGGTTCAATAGCGTGTAAATGTGTTCAGCAAAGACATCACCTGCTGGAATTTCCTTGTTTACTGGATATCTTTCCTTCTGATTCATTTGATGTAGCTGCGAGTCACAAGCTATAATGTTAGTGCATTAGAGTGCCTCTTCAGCCTATATCGGTATCTCTGAGTTGAATTGGCAATCTCTTCTTTGACTGTGGTTACTTCTAGGTTTTCGTTTATTTCTGTGTAGTGGTGTACCAGGGCACTTTTCTAATAGTTCGGAGGATCATGTTTTGAGTACTTTATAGGTATTGGATGTTGGAGTTGCTTGCACTGACCCTGACTTGTATGCCATAGGTCCATTGTGGCCTCAGGATTACTTTGTATATAAGTAACTTGTTGTGTATTAATAGTTTGCTATCAGCCCATGAACCACAAAAGACGTTTATAGTGTATGTTCAGTTCATTTCTCTTTTCCTTATATGGTCTCCCTATGTTGAACGCCTATCAAGTAGCCCTAGGTATCGAACACTATTTTGGTGAGGTAGCGTAGCGTATAAACTTATCATGATCATCATATCAGCCGCAAGACGTCCACCACTGAACTTAGGCCTACCCCAAAGATTTCCAGACTAGCCGATCGGACGCGACGTGCACATATCGGTCACCAGCCGCCCTTACCAGGTAATCCGTCCACCTAGTAGCGGATCGTCCCACTGAACGTGTTCCGGTTTGTGGTCTCCATTCGAGAACCTTTCTGCTCCAACGGCCGTCAGTTCTACGAGCTATGTGCCCTGCTCATTGCCACTTCAACTTGCTAATCCTTTGAACTATATCGGTGACTTTCATTCTTCTATGGATATCCTCATTTGTGATTCGATCACGAAGAGAAATACCAAGCATTGCTCGCTTCATAGCCTTGAATGTGAGGGTGTTTTTGAGCTTTTTCTGACCACGTCTCAGAGCCGTAGGTTATCGCTGGCAACACGCACTACTCGAAGACTTTTGTCTTGAACTTTTGTCTCACTTTTGTACAAACTTATATGAAATAATATTTATTCATATTATATTTTTTGAAAGCACTCTAGTTTGTTGTTATAATTTATATAAAGATCAAACAAACTCAAAGCAAAATCTTTCGATCTGGTTGAATTTGAACCAGTAACATTTACGCCTAACGCGGGTTATCGCTCTCCCAACTGAGCTGCATAACGAGTCAGCGAACATTTCGGATTTCTATACGTGTCCGCTGTAGATCTATAATATTGGTTTTTACGACTTTTTTAAATACAAACGACCAAGTCGCACGCCTAGTGATAAGTGACACGCTTGTCCATAACAGTTATAGTGCCACTCCCAGGTTTAAATCGCAAAGATCTGCGGGACACTGGCACTGCGCCTGTCATTCTGAGACATAAGTTGACAAGTCTCTCGAGAAGCTTTCTTGATGGCTTATCACGACTACGTTTCGTCCGTGCTCAGCGACGGTCTTGTACTCTGGGGCAACTCAATAGCTTTAGAAAGTGCGTTTAAGGTTCAAAAGAAGTGTATTCGGGCGATCTACGGTGCATGTTTCGACGACATCTGTAAACCGTTGTTCAAAAAACTAAGCATACTGCCTTTGTCATGCATGTATTTTTATCTCAGTTGTGTAATTTCTACAAATACAATCACATATACATCAAGCAGTAATATTATTAGAAATATCTTAATTAGAAATATACTAATGTATATTAGAAATATCTGTGTATTTGTCAAACCTTATCCTCAATATTTCAAAACATGTGGTGAAGTGATTCAAAGGCAAACTAGAGCTAAAACTATTAATCTTTTGCACCAGTCTCGTTCCCAGTAAAGTAATTCATAAGAAAAACTGTTTCAACATGTGTATAATTATTTTTAATAATTTAGCAAATGAAATTAAATTGTTACGAGGACATTTGACATTGACATTTCACAATGTCAAATGTTTTTGACACTTTACTTCCATAGTAATAAGGAATACTTGGAATTTTCAAATACAAATTTACATTAATAAGTGCAATTAACGTGAAATCCTATTAATATTTGAACATCTGCTTGCAGGTTGAACACAATGTACCTAATTCCAATCCAAATAATTGCATATAAAAGTGACCGTAGTAATTCGATATGCCCATTAACTTGCTTTGAAACGCGAGTGTTTCAAACGATAATAGTAATAGCACGACTAATAATTTAGTGCAATTAAGGCATATAATGAATCCCATGCTGCTTACCAATTAATGGGCAAATGCATTCCGGATTGGTTAAATTTTGTTTACGGCAGTTTGCATGCTACCTGCGTACTGTACAAAATCTGTCACAATAACGCACTTTATCTATTAAGTGTTTATCTTGTCTATAAAGGTCGATAAACATTTTTAATTGTTCCTACAAAACTCATTTGCACCTAACCATGTTAACTTTTTAAACTAATATTTGTAGAACCGTGATTAGAATATTTATTAAACGTTAATTACTGGAGTCTCTAATTTAGTACTTTTTGGTAGTTAATAATTGTCTTAGCCATTTCTCACTCAAAAACTTAAAAGAAAAGTATAATTAATAGCTATTAAAGACAAATGAACTGTTATTGAATTTCCAAACCATAATTGAAAAACTTTTATTACAAAATCTGTGACGTGTAGCTGAAATATTGTAACAGACATTTTCTAAATGTCCTAAATAAGTAATATTTCTCATAAAAAAATCCATTATAAGTAATATTTCTCGTACTCTTACCAATCACAGTTCGTCTTGTTATATTTTCTATTCCTTTGAGGATTATAATGTCAAATGCGCACATACATATATCTTTACGTACTTATAGGAAACATAAAAGTACGATCATAAATACACCTTTTATGAAAAGACACGTGGCTGCATACATTATACCCTTAATAAAAAAGGTATACGGAAAAATCCTTTGAAAACTGATATGTAGTGACCTCGTCCCTCTTGTTATAAAAAAAAACATAATATGCAAAAAAACTATCCGAAATCTGATGTGGGCACGATCCATCATGCGAGGCGACAGGAACGAAGGCTTGTCGACCCTAATCGAAGCATAAACATAGTATGTAATATATTTATGTCGTTTTCGTAAGTGTTCAAAGATGTATGCGTATTTTATTAATATATCACATGAATATTATCTTTATAAAGTTCTCCGTCTAGGCATACGGTAGTGTATCGGCCAAAGCTCACAAAACAAATGGGCAACGCTCAGATAGTATCTTATATCACAAGAGCCATTGTGAGCTATTTTCGACCACTATGACTCAAATGTTGTTTCATATACAATTGTTATATTGTTTGTGAAAAAAGACCAATGCCTCTACTACGCGTTTACACACTGTGACAGTTGTCACTAGCTACGGCGTAAATTATTACTTCACAATTTTATATAGCAAATTATGCAGTAGCCCTAGCGGTCACAAGAAGAAAAAACATTTTATATACGAATATTTTGCGCGGTCGCTAGCGAAAACTGACAGGGTACGTTTATTCGACACGACCTTCAACGAGCGCGGGCTGCGTTGCCGTGGAGCAGCGACCGCGTATATCTACTGTCTGGCAAAATATGCTCTATTTATTTAGCTTTTACTTTTTAACTTAAAAGAGCGAGTCTGGCTTGTCTTTGGTCCATGAGGAGGCCGCGCGCCGACCGCACGACTCACGTGGGGCGACCGCGCGGCTTACGTGTGGCGACCGCGCGGTTGTATTATTCCGATGAATTTAAAAGTTGTTGCTTAGTAAACATATTTCAGATTCGCCAGTAATGTACGTGAAAGCGTGTTAACTGGGCGGTCACTGTAATCTTATGGTAGTGGCACGTAATGCCAAATTTTATATAAAAAACGACGAATCATTACTACAAGCCAAAATTATTATTTTTGCGGTTCATCGAAGTTATGGTAAACAAAACTTTAGTCCACTTCTATTTGATTTAGACACTGTTTTTGAAACGAAGTTAGGTTATTACTACTATGATGTATGTTCTTTGTTCAAGTTTATTCAAAATAGCTTTTTAAATTGTTACACGATTTTTTTATATAAATTACGTACCAATATTGGAAATGAAACTATTGAGTTCGATTCTAAAACCTTTTGTATTTGTTTTTTTTTTTCGAAACAACGGCAACGGTTCAGACACTTTACAGGTCTCATAGTGACGGCTAACGGGAGTAGTAGACGTGAAAATCTAAGAACTCTATGTATACATATCAGAAGATGATGCTGTAGTATAGTAGCAGAGCTCCTACCGACCTATTTTAGGCGCCAACAGTAATGTAAACATTACTGCATTCCAGTTTCGAATGTAAATAAGGGTGTTGGTGAAATTATTAACTTTATGTCTCAGGGTGAAGGGCGCAATAGCAGTGCCTCTCAGATCTGCAATTTAAAGTTTTGGGTGGCACTGCAACTGTTATAAATGTGTGTGTTCTTTAGCTCCACGCTCCAGGTGCACGGTTTACTCATCCCTTTCCGTACCAGTAGAACTCCTTGTGAAAGGTTCGTCCAGGGAAGTGCCATCTTACCTATTTCAGCCGCCAAGTAGTAATGCTCACATGACTGCGTTCCGATTTTGAAGGGTGCTAGTGAAATCACAGGCGCATGGGGCTTGTCAACTTATGTTTCAGAGTGACGGGTGTAGTGGCAGTGCTCCTAAGAGCTTTTCAATTTAAAACTCTAGTGGCACTACAACTGCTATAGACAGGCATGTCGCTTACCACCAGGCGCATGACTTTTTCGTCCAGTCACTTGGTATGATAAAAATATGTATGTACTTGTGTACATATTGTCATTATGGTTATATAGTGGGTAAGTTTCAAGGATTTTTTGAACTGACACCCAATTAGATATCAATTCTTTTATCAGCAACCCGCATATTTGTTGTTGGCCGCTCTTTCACACACAATGCTGAGAATGAATGAACAATGGTGAGATTCAATGCATAAAAATTGTGTTAAAATAGTCAAAAAATAAAATACACCTCATATTTACGACAATTTATTAGCGACGAAAACAGTGTACGCTGTGTTACGATGTTATTCTATAAGGCCCTAAAAACTGTTATAACGGGTATTTCTTTACTTGAAACAAACCAAAGAACATTCGAGGACCAAGAAGTAAAAAAAAGCCAATTTGTTTCGCGAAACTTATGTGACTGCAAAAGGGGCGCGCGCTAGTCATGACTGTGGCGCTGCAAATGCGCTTCTAAATATTGTATGAAAATTAATAATGGTGCCACAGCATCGCTTCTACAATCATCTAATTTGAAGGTGCCTTAAGGTTAAAGTTTTGAATGCACCATCCCTTAGACCCAGTATACTATATACAATACAGGCAACCGGTCCCTTTGCAATTAAGATTTAACTCTATGCCACTTACATAGAGGCGGTCGAACGCTAAATTGTAGATTAGAATAATTAATGAGCCGACAACCATTCCAATCACCAGTGGGTCGGAAACCAGAAATTTCTCTGTAAGTACCAGAAATTACTCAGTAAGTAACTTTGTGCTTAAAATCCAGTGGACAACCACCCACAACACACATGAGAACCAGTTGAAACGGTTCTGTACTTAAACTAATACAACGGGGAATTATACCGAAACCTTCTGCTGAAGTAGCCAGTATCCTTGACTGCTGAGCCAACGAAGGTCGGGTTACTTATCAGTAGTCAGAAATGACATTTTTCAGAAATAACGTTTGGTCGAAATTTCATAACCTCGAAAGTAATTTTGAGAGGTAAATGTTTTTTCTTTTAAACGTAACTTAACCTAACCATTTTTGTATTACCGTGAGGAAAATGCGTTACGCATTCCCCGCCGCTGGGAGACGTCGAGGATATGTGGGACTCTCTCCTGGGGAGTATGTCGGTCCCCAAGAGCAAACTGCCTCCGTGGCCGAACGGTTACCATGCCGGACTGCCACGCAGAGGTCCCAGGTTCGATTCCCGGGCCGAGAGAAATAGTTGTATGGCCTACAATTATATCTCTCGTGAGTTTGGGTGTAATTTGTGGTTGTCTATGTGTGTGTCCATGGCACCCGCGACACAGGGTTTCCCTAGTGCGGGGCTATGTTGAGTGTGTGCGTTATTATACCCACTAAAAACCTCACGATGTTCCTGCGCGCCGGAGCCGCGGAGTCCCTTTTAGACGCCACCTTGACTCGGGTGGTGCCGGTCCGCCTTTGGGCGGACCCCTACGCCCCCCTCCCCCCTTTAATCATTCAACATATCCTGAAAGAACAACTGTTTCGTTATAATTCGTTTTCGGTGTAATGAAAGACAAAAAAATTTTCGAGCTTGTGATAGGTTACCCGTAGTATTTTATCTTTTTTTCGTTCTGCTTGTGGGCGTAATTATAAATTTAAGAATATTATAAACCTTGAATGTTCAAAATTATCAACTTAGTTATATTATTTAACTAATAACTTTCTAACAACTTAAAATTAAAGGTACCCCGCACGATAGTTTTCTAACTATATAATAACTTTCAATTAACTTACCGAGGAATTTCAAGTACTTATACTACGGTAAACTTTAGATGATCTTTGAAACAAGTTAAAATTCCACAACATAAGTACAATCATGTTAATTGCTTTTCAAGGTATTCAATAGGTCATAGAAAATCACCTTAATATACACATTTCTGACACTAAGGGAAGTAAGTAATCCTTAATATCGGAAATGCATTGTCGGCTGCAGGGCATAAGATCTTAATTCTATTGCGCCTGAGATTGCGCTGGCTTAATCGTTAATATATAACTATACTGCTTTACGGTAGAAATATTTAGAACGAAAGTGGAAGTAGAAGCCTACGCAGGCGTGTTTTGCACACACTGAGATCACTAGTAATGGTAAATAAACCTTATCAAGTGAGAAACGATTATTGTGATCTCTAATCCTCTTGAGAAAAATGTGAGTGAATTAACAATGATAATAAATATAACAGGTGAAGCCACATATTGTAAAAAAATTATTAAGTTCCCTTGCACACCGCAAGATGGCATTGACCTATGTTTAGTATAATTCTTAGAAATCGCAATGTTAATATTATCCCTAGAGGCGTGATAGCATCCGCTACTCATACTGGAACCATTACGAGGGGCGACTGAAAAGTAATCTACTACTACAACAACTACAATCTACAACGATATCTAGGTATACAAGTGTAATCGTTACAGGTGTACCCAGGCGAATATTCCATAAATATGAAAGATATGAAAAAGCTTTAAACTGATACAGAAAGTACTTTACCTTATGCATAAATCGACATTAACAACTTTTTAAAAATAAAACTAGAAATATCGAAAATTTTACCATTAAGCGCTCCCATTTAATATGACATTCCTAGAGAGGCTTTAATTGACCTACTTTAAGAGGTAACAATTACTTTACAGATAATAAAACTCCTACAAATAAAGTTTAGTAATAAAAATATTTTAAATGAATAAAATTATAATGGCATAGTAAATTATAATAGGCCGTAGATGCGGATATTGTGTGTCAGGTCACTCCTGCTAAGTTTTCGAGCCAAATATTTCAGAAGGCGTATTATGAACTTTTAAAAAACCATGCACGTTCCAGGCAATTCGTTTTATGCCCAAAAACTGATTGGATAAAATTCTTACTACAACATACATATTTTTCGCCGACTTCTCGCTGGTTATTTTGTCTATGACTGGGACTTGACTATCTTGTACTTTTTGGTGTAACGTTCCAAAACATGGATGAATATTTGTCGGTAAGTTACGGTGTTATATTTGTCACTTAAATTAAGAAAAAATAATAGGTACGTATTATATATATACATGTACGAAAATAATAATA
>NW_020653726.1:8542079-8569679 GCF_003589595.1 Hyposmocoma kahamanoa
ATTATGGTCAAACTTCACTTAAGGTAAGTTTGTTTAACCTTAAATTACACTTCGCCGTTACATCCTCGACATTTACATAATTCACTAGGTAGATGTTTAGCGCTCATTTGAGAAATAGCTTTTTAGAATATTTTTTTTTTTTTTTGGTATAAATATGAGTCGGATAGGCTTATGAAAAAAAACCCAAATAAATATTTATGACTAATTTTAATCAACATTATGAGATTTTTTAATTTTTACTCTTTAACAATCCTCAAAGATAGCTTGTGCGAAAACATTATCATTATTCTGTTCAAGAGGTCTATTGTAGAATTTTCCAAAAATTAACGAGTTGCCAGACCAGCCTGCAGTCTGTTTTATTATGTCTACCGAAACGCCTCTACGATTAGCCGCTGATGTAGAAGCATGTCGAGCACTATGTGCTGTGAATATAGAGGTGTTTATACCACTTTCGGATAACACCAATTTAATCCAGCGACTAATCGTAGATGCAGTCGCGTTATGGAAGGGTCTTTTGGTAGTGAGAATGAGCTTATCTGAATTCTGGCCGTCTCGAAGTAATTTTGTGGAATTTATATACGACACTAAGGTTTTTGCCGGACAGATTTCCGGTCTGTTGGGGAAGAAAGGAATACTTAGTCTAGGCATTTGTTTTCCAGGTGCTGAGGTCTTAATTAGATTATCTATTATAATTATTACATTAGATTCATTGAAAGCAATATTACATATGTTAATTATTGACAACGTCTGGACTCGTTGTGCAGTTGACAATGCGAGCAGAGTCACCAATTTTTTTGTTAATTGGTCTAAAGGTAAGTCCTCATTAGGATACCAATTGGAAATGAAATCTAGAACAAGGTTTGTGTCCCAAGTACACTGGTATTTTGGAAAACATGGCTTCTTTTTGAAAACTCCTTTGAGAAATCTGATTATGTAGTCGTGTGAACCCACATTTTTTCCTAGAACTAATGATAAGGCCGAACGATAGGTATTTAAAGTAGAATAGCCTGCCCCAGCGTCGAACAATGTTGTAAAAAACTTTAGTATGAATGGAATAGACACTGAAAAACAATCAGCAATTTTATTTGTATTACAAAATAGCCACCATTTTTTGTATGCGCTATTATATTGTTTTAAGGAACTTTCTGACAAAGAAGCTATCATTATATCTATAGTTTCTGGGGTTAGATTCTGTTGGGAAAATGCTCGCCTGATAAAACTGATGACACCAGGGTAAGGCTCCGCCATAGAGGATGCCGTGTCCTGCAAGGAGATAAGAGAAGCTGACTTTGTGGCAAGAAGTGTACTGGTTTTGCTATTTGCAGTGAGATATATAACGGATACCAGGGTTGACTCGGCCAGTACGGGACCACCATAATGCCTTGAGCTTTATTATCTATTATTTTTCGAAGGCATTTCAAGATGAGACTGAAAGGTGGAAAAGCATAGAAAAAATAATGCCCCCAGTGCAATGTAAATGCGTCAATATTAAAAGCGTGTGGGTCACGTTTCCACGACACATATTTTTGACATTTAGCATTAAGACGGGTAGCAAACAAGTCTATTTCCGGGTGTCCAAATTCAAAAATTATTCGGTCAAAAGCTAAACCTGACAATTCCCACTCTGTATCAATATTAGTGCACCGAGACTCTAGATCGGCCTCGATATTCTCTTTTGATTTTATATATGAAGCAAAAATAAAAAGCTTACGTTCTTCACACCATTGCCATATATTGCGACTGATATCATTAAGGTGTGGATATTGGACTCCTCCCATTCTATTTATGTATGATATGGCTGTCGTATTATCTATTCTTAATAATATTTCTTTATTTGTAAAGTTATTAGCAAAGCATTTTAAGGCAATAAAAGCCGCTCTCAATTCTAGATAATTGATATGATTTTGGGCTTCATCTGAACTCCAAAATCCACCAGTACGCTCCCCGTTACATGCTGCTCCCCAACCGGTCAGAGATGCATCTGTAAATATTTCTACAGCATACTGAAAATGTCTAATAGGATTAATAGAAGAATTAGCTAGATTTTTCCACCATAGTAGATCTGGGTCTAGATCCTTATTTATAGTCATGTATTCATCATAATTTTCATTAGATTTCTGAAGAGCGAGAAATTTTGCTTGTTCAAGACGCTTGGTGTACATCCAGCCATAACTCACAGCGGGACAAGCTGACGTTAATAATCCCAATACCTTTGCAAAGTCTCTAATAGGTATTTTGTTCTTTTTCGACAATTTTTTAACAATTTCTCTAATTTTTAATTGCTTTTCAGGTGGTAATTTTAAGGCCATTTCCAGGGAATCTAATTCAAAGCCTAAAAAGTTGATATTCTGTTTAGGGGTTAACTTACTCTTATTAAAGTTTATTACAAAGCCCAGTCGTTTTAAAAGGTCAACCGTTTTAGAAACTTCGCGGGAACAATGTTCATACGTGTTGCTGATACATAATATATCGTCCAGGTACACTACAAGCAAATGACCATTATTTCGTAAATAAGTAGCAACCGGCTTAAACAGTTTGGTAAAAACGAACGGCGCCGAACATAGACCGAAAGGGAGGCATTGAAATTCGTAAGTACAGCCCTGAAATTTGAACCTAAGGTATTTTCTACAAGAAAGATTAACAGGAATTAAAAAGTATGCGTCCTTTAGGTCAATACTTGCCATAAAACAAGATTTAGAAATAAGCTTGGAGGCAGTTCTTATGTCCTCCATTTTAAAGTGTTGTGTATAAACAAATTTATTTAATCTTTTTAAATTGAGTATGAATCTGAAGGTACCATCTTTTTTAGGAATTAAGAAAATTTTTGAAATGAACTGATCTGGGATGTCTATGCATTTTTTGATGACCGCCAATTGCAATAATTTATTTATTTCGTTATGTATATTTTCAATTTCTAGTGAAGAATAATATGGATTTGTAGGTTCTATATATTGTACAACTGGACACTTAAAAGGTATCTTATAGCCAGTAATGTATTCTAAAACAACTGGATCATTTGTAATACATTTCCAGACATTATAAAAATGCCTTAAACGCCCCGCATGTGCATTTACCTCTGTTACGATTTCTGTGTAATCTTGTGGCCCGTCCTCGACGATGGCGGATGGTATCTGTCTACTGGCGTGGGCGGTGGCCGTCTGCCGGTTGTCGCCGACGTCGGTGGACGGTACCCGTTTGCTCTGTTCCTGCCACTCTGTTGCCTGGACAGGCTTCTGGCGTTTCCCTGGCGGGCTGTATATTTGTTAGTTCGGTAGCTGGTCGAGGGTTGAGGTTCTTTCCTCTTGACCTGTAAACCTGATCTTTCGGCAATCTTCGTTGCTTTAATTTTTTCTCCTAGGTTATCTCCAAACAAATAAGAGTCTCTTTTTACATTTTGAACCATGTTGATGAACTTTTTGTCTAAACAAAACATGATCAGCTTCCTTCTGTTAATAGTATTTTGATAGTGTAAATCCAGGAGCAACTGTCCAGTTTCAGACAATCTTTTAATAATTTCCGTCTTTTCTGCATTGCCATCGATCAGGGTTGTCATCAAGTTGGTTACTGCTGCTATTCCTATGCCGAGATGATGTTGGGCCTTCTCCAGGCGCTTGTCCCTATTTCTAGAAGATTCGTTTAGCACAGCTGATATTTCTGGATTTAGTTTTGGCGCTTTAAGTAGCTGAAAATTTTCTGGTATAAGGGCGCTTTCCAATAGATTCTGCCTCTGCTCTTTACCAAGACCGTCCATGAGTATGCTTCCCCAGCGTTTAGAGACTTCATCTCTGATTTTTGGGCCGAACTTTTCTTCTTTTGCCTTTGAGTCTCCTAATATTGCGAGAATGTCTGATGATAGACATGAAGCATTTTCCAAAGTATTGTTACTTGTGTGAGTGACACTAGGTGCATCATCATTGCCCTTTGAGGCACTAGGGTCCTTATCACAGCTTTGTGGAGTTGATACCTGAAGATCCGTGGTCTCTGTTGGATATCTGTGCGTATTAGCATCAGCTATCACGGATCGGACGGTTTGTCTATCCATGTCTGAATAATATTCATGTGACGAAATGCCGTCACAATCTGACTGCTGACCCATAGAACTCGAATACTCCGATTCGTAACCTGTAAAGACATACACTGCCTATATACTAGCCCTTCGTGGCCACTAACATGGCCTTGATCGCATCAAGGCACTGGATCTTAGATCCGATATGTAATTGCAAAGGACGTAATCTCGTCACGCCACGTAAATGCAAAGAATAAAATAAATCAAATTAACCAACTTTTTCATTGGTACATATTTAAAATACTAGTTGTGACTTGTATAATATTAGCTGTAATCGCATCACAGCCTTATAAAGGTGATATTATTATTATATACATAGCCGTGAGCGTCATTCCTTCACAGCGAATTAAATAAATAAAATTATTTGACAGGTGTGCGAAAGTGAAAATTTCCGCACTTTGTAAAACAAAGACAAAATTTAAATTAAACAGTTACAATTTGTTGATATTCTTCAATATGAAGCTTATGCACTCCGTACATGAAGCGTACATTGTGCAAAAAAGATAAAACCGATAATCAATATCCACTTACTGTCATCGTCCTCCATATTGCGGCGGTAAAGGCGTTCTTCTAAACGCCGAATTTTTCGTCGTATTTTATCGGGATCCTTATCTTTACATTTCCTTTTTCTCATTATCACTTACACTTTGTATTTTACGTAGTACGAACTTAATAATTACACTAAAAACTTTCACTTTTAAATATATTGATTATTCGAAAAAAAAACAGTCGTTTCGATGCCAGCACAAAGAAAGCGAATGACGTGTCATGGATGCGCGGGAGCGGGTGAAGGCGCGGGGGGCACGCCCCACTCATGCTAATCGTTTTCATTCTTTTTTTCTTTATATAGATCTAAAATTGTGTTCGATGCCTAGTACATAGAAGAGTGAACTACCTAGTGAATTATGTAAATGTCGAGGATGTAACGGCGAAGTGTAATAATAAAATTAACAGTGAATAAACTTAAAATCTTTTTCCTGAAAGTTAAAATAATTCAATAATATAAAATTTAAATTCGTTCCTTCAATCCTTGTTTTATTGTATTTACAGTTTACTTTATCTTTATTCACGAAAACTTTTCTATTAACTATATTTTTTTCCAGTGTTTTTGTGCGAACGAAATCTTCTTTCTTCATTTCGAAAACTTTCAGTGGGTTATTTATTTTACATAGTTTCATAACACTTAAATAATCTTGTACGGTATATAGGCGTTGGTGCTGTTTGCGGCGTGTTTCGATTTTAGAAAAATCCGTGTCATTAGGCAGGAAAGAATGTCCTGATTCGAGGAAACGTAATGAAATTGATTTCAAGTTAGGGTGAGTATGCAAGGTAGCCTTCATCATTAAAGTCAATTTTATGTTACCGTTTTGACCACCACAAGAGTCGCTCCACAAAATTAATTCTTCTTTGTCGTGTGGCAGCTCATTTTGTATGTATTTTAACAAGCAAGATCCTAATTCCTAGGCACCTCGCCCTGCCATGCCCTCCACCCATATAAAACAGTGGCCCTTATCATTTGAAGCAGAATGGATTCCACTGTTATATACCCATAATTGCCGTTTGTAAAAGACGATATTTGTAAGTATTCTAGACAGGGGTAAAGTCTTTTCGAGGTCAAATATCAGACATTCAACCTTATCCTCCCTTTTTGCTCTTTGGAAGTCGCTTTTCATTTGATCTCTTAAACCTTGTGCCAAATCCAAATGAGCATTATGTTCTCTCATCTTCAGAACTGATTCTTCTGAAGATGAATTTTTCTTTGCGATTTCGTAAGCATCACATTTATTGCATGTGTCTTTTTTTAGTGCTTTTAACCTGAGATTAAATTTTGAGTAAAAGTTTCTTTTTATCGTACTAAAACTCACGCATTTACGACCTTCATTTTCAGGGACTGATTTAAATTCGTTTCTATATATCTCATACATTTTTGGTAGGGTCAATGTGGGTGCTAAATATTTGGCGTCGGTTTTTTCACGACTATAATGCGAAATATATTTCGGTAGTTTCTTGATAACGTTTACTACCAATTCCAAATCTTTCTCCTGAATTTTATACAAACAATGGGCAGTTGGTTTTATGAGTTTTTCTGTTGCCTGTTTACATAATTCATCATTAGTAGGTAGATTTAAAAGTTTAGAGAAGTGGACAGTAATGGGTTTTCATACTTACTTCGCAGGCCTTGCCCTGGAAGAAGTCGCACGGTCCATAAATGTCAAACTTTCCGTGTTCGTTTTTTGAAAGTAATGCAAACATTTCCGAGCATGTTTGAGAAAATTTATTTTTAATATAAAAATTTCATTGCTGTATCCTATTATATTTCGACGACCTCGGTGGCCTGACGGTTTACACTGGAGCGCTTAATGCGAAGGTCGCTGGTTCCATTCCTGGTAGAACCAATTTGGGAAATGAACTTTTCTAAATTGGTTCTGGTGGATGTAGAAGAGTAAAAAGGTGGCATTAATGGCGAGGTTGTTTATATAAAAATATCAAGTGGCATTTTATATCAGGAGCCCACGTATTCCCGGTAATGGTTGAAATTTATGTTTTATTTTTTTATGACACTTTGGGTCAAATCACACTCAAGGAGCAGCGGCACGCGGCTGAAGGAACTAGCGAGGGCGCGAGATGCCGCGAGGCTTAGCGCAATGAGGCCAGGGTAGCCTTGCGGAGTTGTACAAACACACAATTTTCGCTCATTATTTTATATTATTATTTTTTATCAGTCTTGTTACGTCGATATCCTCCAGTGAAATTACAAAAAGTGTGCAGGCGGCGGGGAGGCAAGCGCAGGCGTGTGGTGCCGCGTGCCGGCTCGTTCCATCGCGCGGTTGCCAGGTGCGCCACGGGCAGCCACGCGGTGCCTCTTAGTGGTTGCTACAATTATTACGGCTGTTGGCGGTACAGTCCTATCTCTATCTCTTGCCTACATTAATGCTTGGCATCAGAAATAGGTAAGTTAGCAGTACTTCACTTTACAAATTCTTTCACATGGAGCTCTACTACTACTAAATCTTCATTAAATTTTCATTTTTTTTAATTAGCCTACTGCCCCACTGCTGAGCAAAGGCCTCTTCTCTCGACTTCCACAGTTTCTTGTTTGACGCAATGTTAGGCCAGTCTGTAATTTATTTAAGATTCTATCCATCGTCTTTACACCTAATATATTGCGTTCCATCGCTCAATGGCAAACCATGATCTTGGACTTTTGACTTTCGGTCAAGGTCTGCTCGTCGTAGGTAAGGATGGGCAGGATACTCACGGTAACGAGTTTTCGCTTAACTGTGATTGGAAGCTTTCCCTTCATAAGTTCTTTCATGCACTAGTAGCTCTTCCAGGCGATTTCAAAGCGTAGTTCAACCTCCCTATATTGCCTATTACTGAAAGAAACTACCTGGCCCAAGGATCATATGCCTTAAAATTGTTATATCTATAAACAGTCTTAATATTGTATAGATTTAGATAATAGTTCTCTATAAACGGTTTCAGAAAAAATTAATTGTTCTTATAGACTTATTTCAATCAAGTCTAAATTTTAAAACCTTCTTAATTCCAAACAACTTAATTAAGTGTAATCTCTCTTAAGATTTACTCTTATAGTCCTTATTTTAAGTTCATCTGTAGAACAACTGATTGTTTTTAGTAAAATTGTTCTATACACATCCATTTCATATATATCAAGTCTATTAATACTCTAAAAACTAGTGTTCTTAAGTTTATTTTAGATATATTTAATTTATAGACATTCTGTAGTGTTTGTACTTATTGACAAACATTATAACGCGTCTTCAGTAGATTTTATTGAAAAAAATACTACAATTAGGGTTTTTACTCTAATGGACGTTCTAACAGTTCATGCAAAATGGATAAAGTAAAGAATAATAAAATATCTGGTGGAGGTGGCGAACCTTGGATATTAAGTTACATAATTCAATACAATCAGCATTGCCAATGCCAATTGTTCAAATCCCCAAAAATCACGGTTAAAATCCCCAAATTTGGGGAGAGCAAAGTTCATATTCCCCACCAATTCTCTACATCTCGAGTTTTCATTATTTATTAGAAATACATCGCTTAAAAATATAATAAAGAAATAAGAAACTCAAAATGTAATATTCTATTACGTTCACTGTAATTGTAAAACGTAAAACTAATTATAAAATTAGATCACCTTAATTCGTTTATTTATCTTAATTAGATTCAACATTAATCTTTAATCAGTCTTTAAAAAAAATTTTTTTTGCCTTACAAAATTAAGTAAATTGATTATTTGTTGTGCATTTGGTGACACTATGTTAATGTTAGAAATAATCAATGAGTTTCGACCTATATTTAATAATTAAAGTTGACGAGTGGTAAGTTGTGGTGTGGATGTACCAACTGCTCGGCTTTGTTTATCAATAGCTGATTTCGTTTTGCTTCATACCGGGGACCGGCCTAAGCGGGTAGAAGAATCGCAAACTCAACAAGCACCGACTGGTAATTTTACAGTTCAGAAATAAGTGCTCTAATAATAATTCTATTTAAGCTGCTTGTTAATAATACGAGGGATGTGCGATGTTGAAAAACACGTCGATATAGTCCATCACAGTGTTTCTAACAGTAACGATCAAACTAGATATGCATCAGCAATTGATAGATTAAACAAAATGATAAAATATTAGAATCCTCACATTTTCCTCACATAGCGCCAATCCCCACAAAAGGCCCAATCTAGTTGAAATTCCTCACAGTTTGGGGAATTCCTCACAAATTGGCAACACTGGATACAATAGTCGTAATTCGCGCGCAAACCGGTCATTGCCGGCATTTTTGTTTGTTGACAAATAAATAAACATTGTGAAGTAATTCCGTGTTCTGAAGTGATAAAAACAATTGAAATGAGCGCGTAAACGACTGTATACTTCAATGTTGTGTAGGTGTATTGTGCAGTCTATCAATAGAATACATTGAAATCATTGTGTCAAATGTGGTTGGCGTGAAGAAATAACCTCAATTTTATTTCTTCCAACATAAGTTAGGTATGTCATTAAAATATTCCTGATATTTATGTGATAGGGAATTCATCCACTTTTCTAGTCATATATAACATGACACATTCCATATAATTATGTAGAATAACTTTTTTTGCGACAAATTGGATTTAAAAATTTTTTTTGTACCTAGTGTTTTGAAAAGTTTTTTATTGCATAATACGCTCACTATTCATTTATTCACCCATAACTTTTATAAAGGTTTTGTAATACTGTCAAAAGAAAAAAACGCTTAGAAACAACGCGTTTTGTAGACAATCATAAAAGCTTCATAGGAGTGAATATTGTTCTACAAGGTCAACTACACTAAAGCAAGTAAAAATAATCTTTTCGTATTCTAAAGTTTTTCTATAGATAAAGCTATAGACAAAATGCCTTAACAGTGTTTTGAAAAAGCTTTAAATTCTTATCGCGATTTTTATTTTTAAAGAATGACTATGAAGTAGCCGAGAAAAACTTCTTTTCTTTTTAAAAAGTGAATCTAAGTTGAAATTAGCTTGAAGAAGCCTAGAACTTCTTGGAAATGGTTTGTTTGGTGAGTTATTTTGTATATTTAAGCTTTATATAAATATTTAAAACGGAAAATCGATACCTATATTTTATTAAGTTTATATTCTATACATAAATATTTAAAATTTAGCGAACGCATTACTTTTATAACAGGTTTTACATCATTTTTCACTATGTATTTAAAGTCGCACGTCAATTCGAGCTTCCTAACCGATTAAACATTGCGCGATATAATAAATAAGAAATATTATATCTAATTTCGCCATGTTGCAATTTTGATAGTTTATATTTTGTAAGCCATTAAACTTGAAATCTATTAGTATTAAGAGAATTGCGTCTTATGTTTGTAACGCTTTAGAATTTTGGTTTTAAAATAGCATTACTAAGAAAGCTATCATAGACTATAAATTATCTAAAAACTGTCTACAATACTAAATAAAAACTGTCTCCACTCTACAAATGGTCTTGTAGCATTCTAGAAGGGTTACTTGAGAAAAAAGATAAGAATTACTCTTAACACTACCTACAGATAGTTTCTCAAAGCACTCTTGTGATCTACTAATAAAGTTGTGCCCATTTTTACTTTAAATTATCTAGAAACCTTCTTCGAGATATCGTGAGGGACTTTGAACTCTTAAAATATTCAATCGAATTAAATTCTATTAGATATCTTATAATATATATTATATTTAGATATGGGTGTGCTGCTTGTGGGCCCAAGTAAATATACTCGTCAATATATCGTATTATTTGCCCATGTACCATGACTACTACGTTTCGTGCACGAGTCGCGATCATGAGTTAGGTTTTTGACTATTCATCGCTAGTCCAACCCCAAGAAATGCCGTGCAGAGTTTTTGCAGCATTAACTCGAGTTCCTGGACTGTTTGGAAACAAAGGACAATATCTTCGGCGAACCGAAGATTCCTGTCGCCGACATCCATGCCCCTGTTATCCCATGTGACCGCCAAGCCTCTAAAGATTTCTTCGAAAGCACTGGTGAATAACTTGGGAGATAGCGGGTCGCCCTATTTAACGCCTCTTTCTATCGGAAAGGACTGACTCGTAGATTGTAGTTTAATGTCGGTTGTACCTTCTACTGGAATAAATGGTTTGTATAATATTGATGTAAGTTGGTTCTATATCCTGGTCATAGGGATATGACAATGGCAGAGTGAGTTAGGTTAGGCTGTCGAACTGCAACATATAAAGGTCTATTAAATTCATTAACCTCTTTAATTATTTGATGTAGAGTGTGGAGGTGGTCAGTAGTATAAAACCCGGAACGAAAGCCAGTCTGCTCAACTGGCTGGTTCTTATCTAGTTGCCCAGCAATGCGACACTCGGTAACGATAATAAATGTGAGAGACTAAACTTATAAAGGTGAAAGATTAAACTTATCAGGCGATAATTGCTTATGTCGCTTTTGTCGCCTTTCTATGCAGTACTATTATATTACAATGGCAGAACTTGGACGGTAATTTTTCTATGAGCAAAATTGCATTAAATAAATAAATAACATGGTTTATGTAATAAAATTGTTTTTTCCAATCTCAACGTCTCCGTAGTAATACCAACAGCATCCGGGCTTTTGCCGTAAGTCATACTCTTAATAGCAATAACTTCGTAGCCAGTTAGTCATCAGTGGTATGGTAGCAGAACAGAAGTACTCAAACTTGCGACTGTGCTTGGAGGGATCTTAATATAACGATTCTATTTCTGTGCTGGGTGGCATTCTTATCGTTTAGGCTAGTGATCCACTATTTATTTAGCTACTCTGAGAGCACGGTTTTTCAAAGGTCTTCTTCTACTAGCTGTGCATTGAAATGTCTGACATCTTTTCTAATATTACGTTTTACTAGTCTGTCAAATCTATTGTATTTTACTGTTCCGATTTCTATTTTGCTTCTTTTATCTAACAATACTTTAGTGCTTTCTGAAATGAAAGAATGTGCTGCTGTTATTTGCCAGAGTGATTCTATCTGGGTTCCTTATGCGACGGCTGAATAGATTTTTTCTATCTTAAAGTTGAAGGCGTTTCTTGCACAAACAAGCCTGTGGTCAGAGCTGAATTTGATTTTGTTTATAATACTAACATTTCTAATTACATGTTGATCATACAACAATAAGGTTGTTCAACATACCACATAAAAATTTCGTTTTTAGAATACCCATTTGGAGAGACCCAGGTCCGACGCCTCTGGCGATTTTTGCGAAAGAAGCTGTTACTAATCTTAAGGTTTTGTCCAAAAGCGAACTGGATTAAACGAGTATCACTTATGTTTCGGGCTCCAAGTTCTTACGGCCCAATGACATCTTCACTACCCAATTTTTGCCACCAAGAAACCGACCTGCACTGGCCACTTGTAATTCCAATATGATAAAAAACACCGTGCTCATTTTCTTATAGTTTTTTCACCATCTCTTGTTACTTCAGAAAGACCTATAATGTCTTCGAGCGCTACTGCTACTCAAAAACATATAATAAACCCCCATATCTCAATTTACATTGCCTCAGAACGAAATGGAAGCGAATTTTTTTCCCCATAGCATACTAAATTTTATATCAATTGTGTAAGTTACAAACTAGACACGAGCCAAAAAAAACCAGTCACACGACTTCCGAAGAACACTCGCGCGGTTTCGGGAATTCCCGTAGCTACCGTATAGTATCTAAATTGTACGTTTTTAACGGCAATGTTAATTGAGCCTAAAATGCGTTTCGTAATTTTTATAAAATTCACGACTTTTTTATAGAAGAGATTGTTCCGTAGATGTAGCAGTATAAGAGTTGTTATTGTATACTCTACTCCTACGGGTGTTAATATAATAATTAAGGATATTGCATAATATACGGCGATATTACACATCAAAATAACGTGAATACGAGGTTTCACCATCGGAAAGTGAAGCACTCATATTTTCGCATCGCTTCGATAATCCTCACTAATTGATTGCATAAAAATACACCAAAATGAACTCACTGCCCTCGAAATATATACTACTCATAATTATCTCAAAAAAAAAATACGTACGTTGTTTCCTAACCATAATCATAAACCATTTTACGTGTTTTGAGAAAAGATTGGGAAGAATTCTCTAAGCTTCTTTTCGCATTTGGTCATGTCCAAATTATTTAAAAAGTAAGAAAGTCACAGTGAAGAGAAATCAGAATAAGAGTGGATTTTAAAAATTGTGTTCTGGATAACTGCCTCCGTGTGATTATGCTGGACTGCTACGCAAAGATCTCAGGTTCGATTTCTGGGCCGGGAGAAATACTTGTATGGCCTACGTCTATTTCTCTCGTGAGTTTGTGGTGTGGGTGTAATTTGTGGTTATCTATGTGTATGTCCATGGAACCCGCGATACAGGGTTTCCCTAGTGCAGGGCTATGAGTGAGTGCGTTGTTACAAAAAAAAAAGGCCATTTAAAAAAAATAAAAATAAAAACCTTCACATACTACGTTATACTTTGTACTTGCCGCAATACCCAAAAGAGTTCTTAGGCCAAAAATTCGCAACAGTGGTGGTGCGTCTAGCGGGACGTTCAAAGTTTGCGCGTACATTGCATTGTGTTGGATGTATCCAACACAACGCACACGTTTGCATGCAATTGAACACAAACATTGAACGCACCACCATTTCAAATGTGCGGCCTTAGGTTTTCGCGATTGTTACACATTGGAAATTAAAGTATTTTTCGGGTCTAAATCACGTGTATTTTGATTTTTCTTTTTTCAAATGAACTAATCAGCCACGATCCATGGGACTTGTAAAGGGACCGAAATGTTTATATAATTATTTGAAAAAAAGACTTTGTATTTAGGCGCTTTAAATCCGAAAAATAATTTCAACTCCGAATAAAAGGTGAACGCCAACAATATTTTGCTAAACTGCTTTCCTTGGTTTTATGGGTAAATATATTAAAACAGAAAGGAACTATGTTCACTGCTCCTTTATGTACTTTGATAGTTAGAGAAAACAATAATATGCGATTTTAGATCGGAACCGGTACATTTATATTTTCGAGTATTTTGAAAATGTTCTATAAACACTTTAAATTTAATATTTCTTTGTACCGTCTCATGATTAATTTATTATTGTTTTGAAGACTGACGCTGTCTATTGCATTCGTTTTTTAGTATCCTGTCACAATGGAAGCCTTTAAGTTATTTTATCTATCTCGTTCTTCTGCTGCTCTCGGCCAACCCCTATAAGGTACTACCATAGACATATAGATATATGTCTGTGGGTGCTACACGTTAGTATTACGTCGACATATTGCGCAACAGTTTTAGCCGACTTATTAAATTATGACCTATCTCCATTTGAGTATGGAGTCTTTTTGCCTGCATCAGTAACATGCACGCGACAACAACAACATCATCAACCCATTTAAACGCTACACAGCAAGGCGTTCTTCTCCCAGGCGAGTGTTTATGCCATAGTCCACCACCCTGGCCCAATGAGGGATTACACGTTTTCCGAGGGTTGTGAACCTTCTTTGACGTGCAGGTTTCCCTGCCATGTTTTCCTTCGCCGAAAAACTCATGATAAAGTTCAAATTAATCAATTGAAATCAATTCCGAAAAGCTCGAGGTGCTAACCCGGATTCGAACACACGGTCTCTGCTTGAGAGGCGGAAGGTCAAATCATCTGACTACCACGGCTTTCCACTTTTCGACCAACTGTTTAAACTTTAGCAAATAATTAAACAACCTAATATTTTTTATTAAAATACTGGATAATTATAACGAAAGTTAAAAGGTTTTATACTCACGGAACTAAATGATGCTCGTGTTAAAAGCTCATAATAAATTTCAAAATAAATTTCGCACAACAATACCGAAAACTCGGAGGCCCGGAATCGAACCCACGGCTTCTGCTTGAGAAGCAATAGATCAAACCATTAGGTTATCGCGGATTATCATTCATACTTTTGGATTAAATTAAACAGTTGTATGCATTGTTTTATTACAAACCCCGTATTAGCGTTAAACGCCAGTCGTAATACGTCACTAGACTAATACAGAATTAGCGTCCCAGCGGATGTATCGAGTCCAGTCAATCCATTTAACAGCTGAACGGAATCCGGATGGTATCAGGACGGTCAGTTTGACGCGTGACAGTCTCCTCGGCTCTCGGGTGCAATCCTCTGAAATATGCATGCTTCTGTGACTAAGATTTATATGCATTTATATATGCATAGTATTTGTATGCACACCATGATTATCAAGCATGTTTGCCTACTTGTAAAGTGCATTGATCACAACTTTCAATTATTTAGATAATTTTTATGGGCCGTTTCGTTCCATTCGACGACTTTCGTAGTCGTGTGACTTGCTCGCCGGTTCATGGTGTCTCCATTTCAGAGGTCGCGGGTTCAATCCCTGACCGGGTCAATGTAGAAACTAATTTTTCTATATTGTCGCAGGTCTAGGTGCTTGTGGCACCGTTCGTTGTTTCCAATTTCCATAACACAAATACGTTAGTTACTTAGTTTGGGACCAGAGCAACGTACGTGATGTTGTTATTTATATAAGTTACGAATTTTCCAAGCTAAATTGTTGATATATCTTTCAATTTAATAAATGAAGGAATTAAACATTGATTTTTCAATTAAAACATATGTATAACAAACAGAAGGACAAAACGTGAAATGTAACATCCCCTTATGCAGAATGCAGGAGTTTATAAGCTTGATTGCGAGTGAGGCTCTGTCACGTTGCACAGACGAAACGAAGCATTTCTATCCGTGTCAAAGAACATAATATTATAATTGATATCAAACACCCTTACTTCGAAGAGTCTGCTGCTTGCAAACATGTCATTCCCCAACCCCAATCCAAACCCCAGGTTATTGCAAAAGAAATCCCTTTTCTTTTTAAGGATGTTGCAAGAGGCTTATAGATAGCGCTACGGCTAAAAAGTCGTTGAAAGCTAAATAAAAAGATTCAACAACAAGCGCATAGAAAACTTCGTGGGGTCCGCTGGTTCGTTCCGTGGCTTAGTTGACATAGCATCTGGTACGGTCTGCTAGGAGACGTCAGTTCGAAACCGGTCGGATCGAAGGATTTTTTTCTAAGTTTTCGATCTTTGTACTATGTAGTAATTTCACAAAAAAATATATAATGGTGGTGAAACATTCTGACATACAATAAAAATTTAATAAGATAGTTAAATTAATCATTTTTGTACATTGACTTACAATTATATGGACGTCGGGTCCGCGCTAAAAAGTGTCCGCACTTGTAAGGCCCTAAAATCGTATACAGAGCGCGACACTCCGCTTTAGTCTTCATTTGTTCTACGGACAGCGCGATACTGCGATGACATAACAATTTAAATTTCGAATAGGTTGACTTGGGACATTTTTTTCGTGGTTTTTGTATTAGACCCGTCGTCCATTTATTTGTAAGTCAATGTTTTTGTAAGTATAATTCAGAATAGGGTGGTTAGCATACCTATATTAGAAGTGCCGCAAGTCTACTAATTGTAAATCATTTAAGTTATGTGTCACTCTATCGACTCACGACTTGGATGATTTTGTACGTTTGGTATTGTGGTAAAAGTCAAGAGTAGCATGTTAGTGACTAGCCATTGAGCTACTATTCGATTGCCAATGCAATTTTTTTTTGAGTTGATGGCATAGTGTACTCATTATTTGACATTAAAAAATTTCGATTTCGAGACTAATTACTACTTAAACGAGATAAAAATGTAGACACCTAAGCGTAGTCACTTCCATGGTAGTTTTAGTACGGCACCATCGATCATTAGTGATTAAATAAATGAATGCCATCATTACCATTTCACTTTATTGGAACTCAACTGCCATTGCAACTAGATTTTTACAGACTAACAAATATTATTATAAAGACGAGAAAACGGGCGATGGACCAAAGCAGTCACGGAATGGCAGCCAAGAGGAGCAAA
The DNA here is from genome assembly GCF_003589595.1 of Hyposmocoma kahamanoa. Taxonomy (NCBI): domain Eukaryota; kingdom Metazoa; phylum Arthropoda; class Insecta; order Lepidoptera; family Cosmopterigidae; genus Hyposmocoma; species Hyposmocoma kahamanoa. The sequence continues at coordinate 8,558,621 of NW_020653726.1, forward strand.
AAGGCCAGTGGACAGATCATCAGATCTGATAATATAGCCAGACTTGCGAGATCGCGCTGGATACGATGCAGAAATGGGTTGATGTTGGCTGACAATGATGATGGTGATGAACCAATATTATCATAAATGCAATATAGTATCAGTGGAGTTTCGAGTCGAGAATTTTATTGAAGCCACTTTTTATTGCAATTCCGTATATATGTATATATATATATATACACACCAATATCTCAATCAGCTGTGACAACATGAAGTTTATAACAGACACGTATATAGGACTGCATCTACGCCCTTCTTAGTTCACGTCGTCTCTCACATATGCATCTGAGATGGTGAGAATACGTGAAGAGTGTTTAATAACGAAACAGTAGATTGAGTCCCAAGGTAGCCAAATAGGATATTTGTGACGTGAGTGCTAATTTAATCACGAGTGTCGTGACGGCTTATAAAGTAGAATCCTAATTCCTAACATAGCGTTGGAATTAATTTGCGTCGTCCGAAATAGAAATAATTTTTTACTCCACCAACTCAGGAAAAGGTCATTAGCCGCCTACGTAGATGAATCAAAATTTCAGACGAACACTTTTTATTCCCCTGGACAGTAATTAAATTTGAATTTCGATCATGAATTTTGAGCGGACCAAAAATATCGAAATAAGAATTAAGATTGTAATTGTTCTATTATGAAGGAGCGAAAAGCAGTTTAATTTCCATCTCAGATGAAGAGAAGATCGAATCCCATGTTACGCTACGGATTGTAATATTTAATCATCTTTTGGCTCCGTTCTGGTTTTGAATATAGCGCTCTCGCCGGAAATTTACAAATTTTGCTTTATTTAAGTGGTACAAAAGCAAGAAATCGAAAACTCAGCGGTAAATCCTCGTTGTGTATTACAAAACATCCGCTTTCTATTTATAAAGCGAAAAGATTTCGTTAATTAGATGCCGAGGTGTAGATAACTCGCTTACGGCCGAATCGTCAGTTCGTTGCGTGACTAAGCTACGATTTATGACTTAATAGCCGAGTCTCGCGTTAAGTAGGGCTTAGATAAGACGCTTCTAAGTGAATGTCGGCGCTCACAACAATCGTAATTACTCCAAACTACTATCTGCCACAGCCGCACGCGATCTCTTTCATCGCCCAACTTGAATTGTGTTAATTGCTTCCAAACCGTATTTCAGTGATAATTACTAACGATCTGTATTTACGATGCTTGGAGGTATTATATTAGATGTAACTTTACTATATATAATTCAACAGCTAATAATGTGTACTGCGAAATGAAAACCTTGATGAGTCGCGCCACGAATTCTCGCTCCGTTTGCCATTGTGAAGCTGTAGGTCGCTTAATTATTAGTAGCTCCTTGTGAAAGAGTTCGTTCAGAGAAGTACTGCCACCGTACCTATTTTAGCCGCCAACAGTAATGTAAACATTACTGCATTCCAGTTTTGAATGGTCAGTAAGGGTGTTGGTGAAATTATTAACTTTATGTCTCAGGATGAAGGGCGCAATAGCAGTGCCTCTCAGATCTACAATTTAAAGTTTTGTGTGGCACTGCAACTGTTATAAATGTGTGTGTTCTTTAGCTCCAGGTTCCAGGTGCACGGTTTACTCATCAGTAGAACTCCTTGTGAAAGAGTCCGTCCAGGGAATTACTGCCACCTTACCTATTTCTGCCGCCAAGCAGTAATGTCAGCATTACTGAGTTTCGATTTTGAAGGTTAAGGATGATGGTGAAATTACAGGCACATGGAACTTGTCAACTTATGTCTCAGGGTGACTTGCGTAGTGGCAGCATCCCTCAGATCTTTGCGATTGATAGCTCTGAGTGGCACTGCAACTGTCTTTACAGGCGCACGACTTGTTCGTTCCATCTCTTGATATCAAAAAATTCCGTTCGTATGCGGCACAAGCTTTATTTATTTTTTGCTTGATACTTGATGTAAAGAGAGTCGAAGTCGATATTGTTCAAGTGTGTGAAAGACTTCTATAGAAAATCATTCTATTATTAAATAAGTTTTACTCAAATCTTACCTAAAATTAAATAACCTGATTTAATATAAACTTTTGAATAGGAGATTAACATCCAAGTTTAAACAAAGTTTTAGTTAACTTGATCGAATACACAAGTTGTGTGAATCTGTATACATACGCATAAATAAAAGTTGTCTTCTTTCAGATTTGAAACTAAATGCCAGTATCGAAGCAGAATGTAATGGCACACTTCCACGAAGTATAAATATGTCAGTCCGAAAACTTTCTAGTCCAATTGAGTCACATGCTATTTTATACATTAATTGAATTGTTTTCAGAACTTTTTCTGTCTATTCTGGATATTTGTGCCGAACGGGCTCCAAAATAGTTTAAAGTGACATGATGAAACGTTCAAAAATCACAGATGGTATTCTATTTAGAATTAGAGTTCCGAAGTCACAGACTCAAGGCTAGTTTTTCCGTATAAAAACTATCCCTTGAGTCTTTTAGCCTGAAGCTTACTATAAAATGCTTTTCAAAGCAAAATAACGAAACATGTATTTATCGAGTTCTTAGGTTTTCGCGATTGTTACACATAGGAAATGAAACTATTTTTCCGGATTTAAATCGCGTATATTTGTTTTTTCCGCAGTCAACCGTGACCTTGGGACCTGTAAAGGGCCCGAAACGTCGGTTTGTTTGAAAAAACAAATATACGCGATTTAAATCCGGAAAAATAGTTTCATTTCCTATGAGAAACATGTATTATTTAGTTTTTAAGACTATCCACAACAAGAGTGAAAACAGGCTGCTAGTGTGGGAAAATAATATTTGCTGGATGTATAAACCTGATACGATACGTGAATTTTCTTCAAATCAAATAACAAAATATGTATAGTGAAGTGTAGTTCTGTCTTGTTTACAACTAAAATTTGATTATTCACCTATTTCTACGTGGCCAAAGCCGCGAACATCATTTAGTTCTGTGAGTATATAACCTTTTAACTTACTTTATAATCCTAAATGAGTTCATCCCTAAATAATGTGCTTATATTTAAGGCCATACTGAAAATTTCTGGATTCTGATAAAATCTCAAAGTACATTCCCTCACTATTCACACACTTTTGCATTTGCTGAAACCATTGTGAAAAGTATTCGGACCAGTCTTCCGTAGGGACCTATTCAATGGCTTGGTGGAACGCACTCACCGCCGCTTCCGGGCTTGTCAATCGTAAACCTCTAAGTTTATCTTTGATTTTTGGAAATATAAACAAGACAGTCGCATGCTGCAAAATCTGGGCTGTATGACGGAAGGTTCGTCAGCTCCACATTTGAGGCCTTCGAATACGCATTCGTTACCTTAACGGAATGTGCAAGGCGTTGTCGTGGTAAAGGACGATATTGCTTCGACGACGCTTTTCGCGAACTTTTTCTAATACTCTGGGCAAGTAGGTATTTACATACCAATCTGCAGTCACTGTCCTTTGGTCTTCAGGTGCTAGAGTAATGTCCAAATATACCGAAGAAGAAAAAGCAACTGTCTTACCAGTGCTCCGACTTTGCTTAACTTTCGGCAAACCTACAAAAGAAAAAGACCCACTCTGCGGATTGGCTTTTTATTTCCGGTTCAAAGCAGTTTGACTATATACAGTTAATAATTGTCCTCCATTAAATTTTTTTATCATTTTTCGGCACCACTCTACCGCAGTCGTTTCTGGTATTCCGTTAAATAATGCGGCATCGATGGATGTGAGTGAAAAGTTTCCGAACCTTCAGATGCACATGCAATATATTTTGCACCTGGCTCATTCCAATGCCTAATACAGTACGAATTTGCTGACAAGTATTTTTTTAATTAAATTTTTATTGAATTGATATTATTATTTTTTTTTTGTGAAATTACTCCACTAGTTTGTTATAATTATTAATACAAAGCCCGAACACTCAGAAAAAATTCCTTCGATCCGGTCGGATTCTAACCGACGTCTTCTTGCATACCGTGCCAGACGCTATACAAACTAAGCCACGGAACGAACCAACGGACCTCACGAATTTTTCTATGTGCTTGAGTCGTGTCATTGTATTTGGTTTTTCAACGACTTTTTAGTCGTAGCGCCATCTATGAGAAATCTATGAAAGATTTATCACCCAGTTAGTACTTTTACAGCTACCAGTATTTTTTGTCAGTTTCTATCAGTTGTCGTACGGTATCAATATTAAATTCGGTAACCGCAGTCGCCGGCCAAACTTCACATCGTCATGGATATGATCACGTCCACGTCTAAATTCATTAAATCACAAATAGACAGAGCTACGATATGGGGCTTCATCATAAAGTCCCAACTGAAGTCTCTAACAACTCTCTTGTTGACTTCAGCCACATCGAAAATCGCAGACAATCATGGATCGAAAATTTTCACGACTGAAATTCATTGTAATAGTGACTCACAATTTTCAGAACGAGACACCACAAAGAAAAAACAAGTGACAGTCTCACAGTAAAGTACAAAGTAACCTACCACAGAGAACTCCGTTTTCAAATTTCGTATTGGTTTTTTTAGTGTCTTTTACACGTGGCTATGTACGATTTTTGCACCGTACAATACTTTGCTAACTTAACAACCTACATATTGCACGTGTAAACGCTCATAAAAGACAGTTGACAACTCGCTTCACTAGCGATCGGCCACAGATAAGCATCCAAAACTATACTGTACACTTTTTACTTAATACATCAACTTATTACGGAAACTGTGGTTTACGTCAACTCTATATCCTACTCTACTTAATAATACTCCAATCTTAGACGTTCAGAGAACCATACAGGCTAGTTCCAGGAACTTTTAGTATGTCCCACGTACCTATCTGTTATTTAAATAAAAACGTTAGGTTGTTTAATTAGTTACAAAAGTTTAAGCAGTTGGAAGTTAGTCAAAAAGTGGGAAGTCGTGGTAGCTGAATGGTATGACCTACTGCCTCTCAAGCAAAGGCCGTGGGTTCGAATCCGGGCTCGCACCTCTGAATCTCCCCGAATTCGTATGCGAAATTTTTTTAGAACTTTATCCCATTTGCGTCCACCATCTAGAATGTTTGACAACCAACTAAATGAAACACAATGTGTATGAAACGCCGCATCTAGGACGCTAATTAAAAAAACTAAAAGTGTAGATTAGTTTTTTATTATTATATTGTATGTATGTTAGTTTTAAGGTATATATAATATAGGTGTATTTTGTTTTTATATTGTTATGTATGTTAGTCTATAAGGTATGTATACATGGGTCTTTTTGTTACCTGACATAAATAAATAAATAAATAAAAAATAAAGATAAAGATAAGATAAAGATAAATTTATTTCTGTATAAAATATTAACCTAAATACATACATAAATCTTATTAAATAATCTATTATTTACATATATGCGCCAAATTGTCGCAAACAATGAAATTATTTTATGTTTACATTACTTTAATTAAGGTTAGTAGTGCAAATTAATCTAGGTGATACCTAAACTAAGTAAAATTGTTCACTTGTGTCTTAGATATCGTTGTATCGTTGTATTGTTGTGTTGTATTGTATCGTATAATACATAGATATCGTTGGATTTATACTGAATATTTTAGTATAATTCAATATTTTACACTCAGTAAATACTATAAGCACTACGGCACAAAGACAAGTAGGATATTTTTATGCGTGGTACTATTTAAATATTGTTCATAAAAGGGTCAAAAGTTAAAATACCTTTAAGATCATTTAAATAAAAAAACGATAATTAAAATACCTCAAAGCGTTTCCAACCGGGCTACGCAGAGACCACAATTTTCCACACCAATATTCTCAATTCATTTCAATAAAGAATTAAAAAATAAGTGTATGTTACGTAATGGTTAACAATTTCCTTCTTTATATACTTCTTTATATATTCCAAAGAGATTATTTAAACTAGCATAATTTCTTGGAAAATGTAATTGAAATATACAGAATATAAAAACATCAGTGTTTTTTTAAGTCTGGTCGCTTGTGTTACTTTCTTATTTTAGGTCTAATTTAGAAATAAAAAAATTGTCGACTGTATTTTTTTTTTTCATTAATTTGATTTAATTTCCTAATTCTTGTAAATATCGTGAAGTTTAGTTGAAAAAGTTTTTTTAATTTGTTAAAGTTTTATTTAATCAATGTCAGCCGTTTCTGCTTTGTCACAAAATCTAAAGAAATACATTTTGTTTAATTTCGAGTTTTTTGTTAATAAAGTTTGAGTGTGGATGTATGTATTATTCTTACTTTTTTGTCCCGCTAAAATCATCGGGCCTAAGTGGACGTAGGTATGTCACAACTATTAGACACAACGCCGATAACAAAGTAGCCTGAATAATAATAATTCAATAATAAATATTAGACAACGTCACATACTTTGGTCCGATCCCAAAGTAAGTAACTGAAGCACTTGTGTTATGGGAATTGGAAACAATGACGGTTATCACAAAAAAAACACCCGACCAGACCCGTGAAAGTTTAGAAAAGTTTTTCTAAAGGTGTCTACAGATCGAACCCGGCGGTATGGTGTCGGCGGCCTTGTTTCTAGAATCATGTCATAGGATTAGAGTAGAAATAAAGCCGCCGACAGCAAGCCACCGCCAAGGTAGTGCCGGATCGCCCCGGGTCAGCAGGTTCGGTCTGTAGTCCCCTTAAGACTAAACGAAACACAATGGAAGCGACTTTTTTGTCAGAATTAATGTTTGAATATTTAATATTAAAATTAATTCCATATCATTAGTAAATAAAGAAATACATAATAGTATTTAAACTTAAACAACAAAGCGTTCCGGTGTTGAAAGGTACAGGCACATGAGACTTGTTAACTTACGTCTCAAATTGATGGGCGTCGAGGCAGTGCCCTCTGATCTTTATTATTCAAAGCTCTGTGTGGCACTGCAACTGTTACGTATAGACGTGTCGGTTATTACCAGGCACTTGTTCATCACGTCATTTTGTATCATAAGAAAAAAGGGAGAAAAAACTTAAACGTTAGACATAGTATGTAATTTATTTTCAATCTTTTTTTCCTTTTTTTTAAACAACCTTTATTATATTAATATTTTTTCTTCTTGAATATGTGTAAGTAGGTAGGTAGTTAGTATATTATTCATAAATATGTATATACTTGTCCTATATAAAGATCGCATTTAACGGTAAAAGTCTCCTCTGGCTCCTTTCACCTTTCTGTCTCTAGGGGCTCTACTCCATACTTTGTCTGCTATTTTAACTATATAATTAAGTTCATTTTTTGCGCGGTCTTCCAGGTTTACAATTTTTATGCATTGGGTACCAATTCAATACGGTTTTGAACCGTATACAAAATGTTTTGAGTTTCAATTTAATTAATATTCACTATTGTAGGAAAACATGAGATTAATACTTTGAGGCGATTCCTTTTTTTAATATGAATATTAAATTATTTCAGAATCACCATCAGTTGACCCAGCGAAATTAACGTGCAATTAAATGCTATAATCGGACAAATGAAATTATTTGGGCAAACGGTTTCAAATTGCGGTTGAATCCTATAGGCGCATTTTTTATGATCACAGTTAAATGGGACCCTTCTTGGATATTATAATAACACTTTTCAAGATAGACGTCGAGTTAAACTAATATCCAATGAGTTTATTAACATTTACTTGACCCTTTTGTGCCGTAGGGATCGCGGCCTCGCGCCATCAGTAAATGAACGTCGCTTTTCTATATTTTGTGAATACATTGTGTCACCATTTTTTTCTGAAATTCTGTGACCAGAGCGCGTGTTATGTAATCTAAAAAAATGCATATTATGTATACCATGGGTTTACATAATTAAGTTTTGTATTGGTAGCCACCGTGTAAATTTATTTATACTTTGTATGTTTGTTTGTTCAATTCCTAGCGGTCACCAGAACAAAAATAAGATGTTTTGTATTCAACGTATACCTATGGTTTAATATTTTTATCTGTACTGCTTTTCTATATTACATTCAATTATTATTTATACTACATATTACTATATACAGAACATATATAGTAATATGTGAACATATAGAACATAAGTGTTGTGTTTAAATGTCGCCAAGCGCCTTTTTAACGGGAAAGAAATTTTTGTTAAAATGTTTTATGTATTTCCTAAAAGTTAAAGCTTCGGTTTTACCAAGGAAAATTTTCCTTTTATTTTAATACAATATAATATTAAAATATAATATAATATTAGATTTAATATAAAATAATATTAGGAATCTGGACATACGTAAATACAATCGTACACGTAAATACAGTCATTTATTTGACAAAGACTGGGATAATCCCTATAAATCCCTAATTTGAGAAAAAGGATTCAATTACATCATTTACAAATTTACACGTCGTTAGCTCAGGTACACACCAAAAATGGCAATAAAAGTTTTTCAGAAAATACCTTTCAAAATAAAATATATGGAAATGAACATATTTCTTAATAACTTGAAAAGGTTCTTTATATGGAACTGTTTTTCTAACGTACAGGAGTTTTGTGATTATAAATCGATAAATATATATAATATGTAAGAAATAAAAAAGCGGTGATAGCTTAATGGTGTGACCTACCGCCTCTCAAGCAGAGGGTGTGGGTTCGAATCCGGGCTTGCACCTCTAAGTTTTTTGGAGTTGACATGCGAAATTTACCGTAAATTTTTCGGTGAAGGAAAACATTAACAACCTGTGTGAAGTTCCCAATCCGCGTCGGGCCTGCTAAACTATAGCCCAAGCCCGCTCATGATGAGAGGAGGCCTGTGCCCAGCAGTGGGACTATATATGTAAGCTAACTGTTATTTTATATAGGAAATGAAACTATTTTTCCGGATTTAAATCGCGTATATTTCTTTTTCAAACAAACCGACGTCGGCGCCCTTTACAGGTCCCATGGTCACGGTTGTTATTTTATGTTCTATTATAAATATATAAATTCTGAACCACAGTATGTGTTTCCATTTCGACCTCTGTGGTCGAATGGCTTTCACACCGGTTTTCACGGTGTCGCCGTCTCTGAGGTCACGGGCTCGATCCCCGACCGGGTCAATGTAGAAAAACTAACTTTTCTATATTGTCTCTTGTCTGAATGTTTGTAGGGCCGTCGTTGTTTTCGATTTCCATACCACAAGTTATTTAGTTACTTACTTTGGGATCAGAGCAACATATGACGATGTTGTCTAATACTTATTTATTTATATTCTCTACTCATTTCCTTTAACATTTATATTGCTATCACTTTTACCCTGCTGCAACTGAACTACTGTTCGTAGTTGGGACAGTCTACAACTAAACTGCGTTGGGTAACGAGCGTCCGCCTTAGACCACCCATTGACGCTCGTTTAGCACCGTGGATTCACCGCCATATTTAAAGACTTAATGCATAATCCTATTTGGCCGTCTTTGAAATACCGCTTTTGCCATATCATTGTTTCTGTACTCAAACACTGTTCGGTGATAAATCAAGTGATCATCATCGTAATTGGTAGTCTCCTCTAACCGCCACATCGCCAACTGATCCGCCTCGCGTTCTACCCCTATAATAGGACGGCTGCTGAAAGTTGAAGAAGAGAGCTGCCAAAGACAACATACGAGCATGAAACCCACCTTCAAGTTCGGTGTAGTATACTTCAGTTGTTCAGCACTCCTTTTACCCACCGATCCGTCCTTCTACAGATATTTTCCTTTTTATACAGTCCATTGTCTGACTGACAGATTAACTGCCGCGACAACTTCCGAAATATTTATATTGTACTGTACTTAAAAACTGTTCGTTGATAAATCTAATGATCATCATCGTAACTGGTAGTCACCTCTGACCGCCACTGCAATTAATTGGAACGCGCAGACGTTCTTAGAAAGTCAACTTTCAGCTCATACGAAACGAACTCGGGGACACTTAATTAGGACGTCTGTGAAAGTCAACTTTCAGGTCATACGTTATCCTTAGCAGCTAAGGACAACCTATGAGCACGAAACCCACCTCTGAAGTGTGTGTAGTTATATGATTATATAACTACACTTTAAAGTTCAGTTGTTCAGTACTCCTTTTACCTGCCGATTTTTTCTTCAGACATTCTCTTTCGTACAGTCTTCTCCCAAACAAACCACCTATCAACTCGCTCGTATGAGGCGCGTATTTATATTTAATTATTTATTGAATCTGCAGAAACAAACATAAATGTATTGTATATATGTATATGTAAAGTGGAAGTAGTTCCAGCATAACTTATTATTATATAAATCAGCACGCTTAATTCTCAGTGACTGACCGTTTTCCCAGATAAAAGTTTTTTAATTATAATTTTATAATAACCTGGGTGGGTTGTTTAATAAAGTATTATTAATACTGGCTGATGTATTTACCACGTAATTTGAATCCACGATTAATTAAAATTTCAGGATAAGCCGGCTTGACGGATAATTTTACTAATTTGTTGTTCCCCTGGCATTCGAACCTCTGACCCTGTATTTCCATAACCGTGACGGGTGTAAAATTAAATTATCCATTTTTTTTTCGTCTCATAATAAACGCAAACGTAGATTCGCGTTTCAGTAATTGTATTCTTTAATTTAATATTTTTTTGGGATGCGGGTCACTTACTAATTACACTCATTATTATTACGCTTCTTTGCAAAATTAATTTCGTTTAACATTTTATATTTGCTTTGTTATTGGATAAAAGTAACACCAGGCTCACGTGCTCAAAACAAATGATAATTGCTGAAATTTGGAACACATTTCCCATAACGAAAGCATATTTTTTGATCGCACACACTCATTGCCCTGCACTAGGGAAACCCTGTGTGTTCTATGTGTGTATCATGGACACACACATAGAACACTACAAATTACACCCAAACTTACGAGAGAAATAAATATAGGCGATACCTAACACAAATTCGAATTTTATTTTGTCCGAAATAACGTTTATTCGAATTTTCATTACACCGAAAACCGAATTATAACGAAACAGTTGTTCTTCCACGATATGTTGAATGTTTATCGCAAAGACACGATTAAGTTCGGTTAGGTTAGGTTAAATT
>NW_020653726.1:8569779-8595804 GCF_003589595.1 Hyposmocoma kahamanoa
AGGTTTAAAAGAAAAAAAATCCTCTCAAAATTACTTTCGAGTTTATGAAATTTCGACCAAACGTTGTTTCTGGAAAATGTGATTTCTGACTACTGATAGGTAACCCATACAAATATTTCTCCCGGCCCAGGATACGAACCCAGGACCTCGCGGTTAAAATAATTTGACATGAGTGTATGTATGTACATGGTTCTTCTTCTTATCGTATCGATGGCATAAGCTATCTTTATTATTATGGCCCAGAACTTATTGCCGCTACCCGCGTGTTTGGTAGTAGCCGCCATGCTGGAGTGTGGAAAGTGTTTGCCCTCGTGCTGAAAGGATTTGCCAAACGGCATAGCGTGCTGTGCATATACTGTGCTATGATTGGTGATATACAAAGTATAATTTGATTAGCAAATATTCTTTGAAGGCCCATATTCACTACACGAAACCAAGCAGCGTTTACCCAAGGGCCCTGAAATCGAAAAAAATAAACCGATTAGAATATAATGAAATGAAAGAAAATAAAGCTGAATGGTGTGGAGCGAAACTCTCTAGTTCTCAACACTTAATTCCATTTCAAATTAATATAATTAGATAGTGTTCGTAAATCATAAACTTCTTTTTCACTTTTTTTTTATACCTACATTACAACATTCTGTGTTTGTCATACTTATGTAAATTCCAGCAAAAGGCGTGAAACGTTGGTTTGTTAGAAAAAACAAATATATTATGTTATGCTATGGCAAAAAGCATTATACAATCCATACTTTTCTAATGACCGGACACATTTTACGTGAATTACTTACTTACTTACTGCGGTGGCGCAGTGATCAAAAGTGGGTCTTGGCCTCCGACACCTGATTCTACCACTCCTCTCGGTCCTGAGCCTGCTCCTCCCAGCCACTAGCACCGAGGTTCTTGAAATCTTTCAGGACTTCATCGCTCCAACGGTACCTGGAACGTCCGACTGGTTGTTACGATACCGACTTTTACGTGGATTACCTAAAATTTATTTTCCCAAACATAAAATACATTTTTTTTACTAATTGTGAGTTTATATGAGTACGATCAGCTGAAATTGGAGTTTATTATTGGACCCTGTACATTAACAAAGCAACTTGAAAGACTAATATTTACATTTGATGTAAACTTTTAATGAAGATCCATGGCGACAGGCTGTACGTTTCGGGGTCCAATTAGTGAGTTACTTAGAGTTCCGACTACACTCTTCTTATTTCTTACTTTAGCCGGGATGAACAATTGTGTGCAAATTAGCAGTGACAACCCGCGGCAAGGGACCGAGTCCTGAATAATCGTACACACGGCTACAATGTTTGATGAACTTTTGACTTATCTGTCTTTTCAAGTGTCACTCGGTTATTTTCTTTCCAAACTGCTTTTTGGCAAGATTAAGTCTGAATAGTATAAGAGTGCAAACGCGCGTTCGTGAAACGCGCAATTTATAGGCGATTGCATCAATGCAATCGCGCGTTTGTATCGTTGTAATCGCACATTTGTATCGATGCAGTCGCGCGCTTGCATCGCATTTGCATCGCTACTTTAGATCGCGTGCATGTGTAACGGTAGACGATCTTTTCGAGTTTTAGCATCACTGCTAAAAGTCGCCTTGTGTAACCGCTCTACGCGGTCACATATACATACACGCACATCACACATTATCGCATTCTATCGATTTCATTAAAAACATGTAAATATATGTCGAGTCCTATTTCTGCGCCCAAGCACTGCGTCCGATTTTAAAGGGTACGGGTGCTGGTGAAATTACAGGCACATGTTACTTGTCAACCTATATCTTAGGGTGACCGGCGCAATGCCCGTGCCCAGTGATTTTTGAGATTTAAAGTCAAAGCAACCGTTATGAACAGGCGTGTCGCTTACCACCAGGCATACGACTTGTTCATACCATCACTTAGTATCATAAAAAAGAGATCCAGATCTCATTCCGAATGAAGATAATCTAACAACAGTATACCACTTAAAATAAAACATTGTTCTGTAAATCAAGCCATTTCAAGAGCAATTTGTCGATATGTTTTCGAGAATCTGCTAGTCCGACTTGAAGAATGTCAACAAGTTGGAGGGGGTCATTAAGACGACATAATTTTTAAAATTAGATTAGATGGTATATACTCGTAAATTTCCGTTTCTCGTAGTTTTTAAAACCATAAATTACAAATTCCTACCGTAGTTATTTTTCCATTGTATTTACAAACTGCGCATACAGTTAAGGCCCATCCTGTATTAGTAACCAGTTATATTTAATATTAATGCAAACCATATTCTGACCTACAATTACAATTAATATTAGTTTTAATAATAAAAATTGTACAATCACATTCAAATTTAAATTAGAATAAAAAATATAAGTGGTGACAACATGCAAATGACAGACATATACGAGTACATACATAAGCAAAACATACGTATAATATAATCTAAATAAATTACTTGTTCATACATATATGTTACCGATTAACTACCTAACGCGTTCGACAAGAAGTGCTGTTTTAATTTGTGTTTGAAAGATGCCACCGATGGACTGTGACAAATGTTAGGCAGTTTATTGCACCATTTTATTACCATATTTATAATTTACCACTACACGCAATATGTTCTATATTGCATTTTATTTATATGTATGATGTGCAAAATATTTTAATGATGCATTTCGTTAATTTTTACTTAATTAACGAAATAAAAGATAGGATTTCGCGTCTGCTACTCATTTAAAATTAAACTATTTTCATCACCCTCTCTTACATTGGATAGACGAAATAAATCATTTCTACCCGCGCCAAAGAACATTAGCTTATCAAGCCTCGTCGCAAAAAAAAAATCTGTAGTCTGCCAATGTCATGTTCATAAACATTCAATGAAATTTATCAAACTTTATGTCCTTGTAAGTTTTTTACCGCCCCCTTACCTATTTTAGTAGCAGCAGAGCTCCTTGTGAAAAAATTCGTCCAGGGAAGTACTGCCACCTTACCTATTTCTGCCGCCAAGTAGTAATTAAAGTCAGCATTACCGTGTACCGGTTTTGAAGGGTAGGGGTGCTGGTGAAATTACAGGCATATGGGACTTGTCAACTTATGTCTCTGGGCGACAGGCGCAGTGGCAGTGCCCCTCAGGTCTTTGCGATTTAAAACTCTGAGTGGCACTGCAACTATTATGGACAGGCGTGTAGCTTACCATCAGGCGCACAACTTGTTCGTCCCGTTACTTGATATTATAAAAAAAAATATATTATTATTGCGCCTCTCACGTGCCTGTGATTTCACTAGTACCCTTACCCTTATTTACTGGAACGCAGTAACGCTCACATTACTGGTTGGCGACTCTAATGCTACTAAACTTATTTCTGGATTGATAACAAACAAAAAAACACCACATTTATTGCCATATATACCTGCCAGGCTATTTATATCCAAAAAACCTGTTGTTATCGACAAATTAATGTATCGGTATTTGAAAAAAATGACTGTGGTCATCAGTTTTTTGTAACGAGTAGTAAATTAAATATCTAAATTTTGTTTCGTGTAAATGAAGTATAGTAAAATACTATAATTTGAGAAATAAAAATGGATTAATTAAATGCATAATTATTTAGTCAACTTATGTCTCAGGGTGACGGGCGCAGTGGCAGTACTGGCAGTGCGCCTCAGGTCTTTGAGATTTAAATCGCTTATCATCAGGCGCACGACTAGTTCGTCCCGTCACTTGCTTGATATTATAAAAAAAGGGAATACCGTTTTCTACCAAAGATGCTTCAAGTAACCTTGGATCTTAAAAATCCTAATTTCAACAGGGAAGATTGGTTAAGTAGAAGGGAAGGTTCGCCGTACCGTCAGCTTGTTTGTTTGGGATTTTTCATCATAAATGTAAATGTATTGATGAGTCAAGGAAAGATTATTATCAGCATATACCCTGCTACACAAGTAAAAAGAGTTTCCCTCGATGTCATTGTGCCACATTACGCTTCAGAATATGTGTATTTCAGAAATTATATATGGATGAAGGTTGTGATTGAATGGCGCCGATCGAAAATCTAAGCTTTCTGTTGGCCGTTTTTCGCTGCTGTGTACAAGTTAGAATATTAATCGCTCCGGCAAATAGTTGAGACCTTTATAATGAACTTATATTTTACGTCCGCCACAGTTTTCAATTATAATTTTCCATATTTAATTATATTCCTTTGAAAAGAACTTTTCTGTTACAAAATCACGTTCACGGTTTTCATTTAAGATTAAAAAGGTGGCATAGAGATAAGAATGTGTAATCTCGTACCTATTATTCCATGTTTGTTAAAAAACAAAAAAAGAACTGATCTGGAACACGCTGTTTTATTTGTGATGACTTCGATGGTTTTAAGATTTTAATTCCTGTCTCAACCAATTTTAGCTAAGTTTAATCTGCGTGTTCTTTTTTAAATTATTGAGGTCAATAAACAGTTGCACATTGCAAGCAGTACATAGTTATAGCTCACAAAAAGTCACTTCATGAGTAACCAACACCGTTAACCACAATTTGCGTAAACAGTTTTCGAATTTCAGTACACACCGAACTCCTAATTCAGAACTACCTACAAGTAATGCCAACACTAAAGGTGCCTACAGATTCGCTCATATTCGTTATTGTCACCTATTCATCCTCGCGTCGTATTTTTTATTACTGAGGTTGGTGACTCCCCCGCGGAAACAGTTTCTGTATCTTGGGGATAGGCGACCCCCTCGGACGGTTGACGTCGAACCGTCCGGCAACTGTTAACTGTTCCAGGTTATGCTCATGTTTCCTGACAACGTGTCCAAAGTAATCAAGTAGCCTACGGAGACATAAGGTAGATAGTCTGGGCTAGACGTTAAGCTTCCGCAGAATTGATTCGTTGGTGCGAATAGCAGTCACATTTTCCTCTAGCCCCACATCTCGAAACGTCAGTGTGGTCAGTTGCCGCCTCTTTTAGTGTCCACAGCGTTGAATATAAAAAACACCAATGACTATCACTTAATAGCGATCGATAAACATAAAGTTTAAAATAAAATAAATTTGTAGGCACCAACGCCTAATTTAAATTCCATTGCCGTTCGACGAAACACGTTGTCGATTGTCTGTTGTTTACACATTTACTCGATTGTGTCCAATCACACGTGTCGATCGTCAAAAAATCGAGCAAATCTGTAGGCACCTTAGATACAGTAATGTAATTATATAAATATTCTTTATTATATTATACCATTTTGTATGTCAGAATGTAGAAGGTTCATAATCACTTTTCGAAGACATTTATGTATATATCAGTAGTATATATCAGCATTGGTCAAGCGCGATAAACTACGGCCCCAGGTTACTAAATAGTTACTACGTAATAGATACATCCTTTCATACAAAATCGAAAATACCTGCGCTACAATAGCCTACTAACTCTGAGTAATGACACCAGGTGCTCACTTTGGGGAAAAAGTAACCTAAGCACGCGCTTAGGGAGGTGAAAATAACTTGCCCGCCGTAATGCACATAAATGAAAAATTCTGTATGAAATCTTGCACCGACGTCGGCGCACTCAGCGGTAGCCACTTATCGCATAACCTCGAGTGAGTGACGGAGTTCTACTACGGCCTAAGCCATCTCATTAGAATAGACACCTGGTCACTAGTAAAACTTATATGACTTCATAGAGATCACCATGACCACCGTACAACAACAGACTTTAGTTTTTTTTATGATACGAAGTGACGGGACAAACAAGTCGTGCGCCTGGAGATAAGCGACAAGCCTGTCCATGGTAGTGCCTCTCAGACCTTTAAATCGCAAAGATTTGAGGCACTGCCGCTGCGCTCGTCCCCTTGAGACATAAGTTGACAAGGACCAAGTGTCTGTAATTTCCCTAGTTGTACTCCTGGGTATAAGACACTTGAAAAGTTGAAGATTTTGGTATAACTGTGATGCTAGCTCATAGAATTCGCAATTTAGAAAATGCAACTGTTTTACCATGCTGCTGAACATAGTAAATGCAAAACGCAACCTTACCAAATGCAAAACTAAGCTTATATTAAGAAAACAACATTTACGTATTCCTCAGCACGCGCAATTCAATTTGTGGGCTGTGGGTGATGTCCTTCAATCGATCCTAAAACAATATTTTTGTAAAGTTATTGACTAGACTAGCACATGAATTTCATTCCAATATAATTGCTTTACCCACATGGATCTGATAACACTGTAACACAAAAGTTTTTTTAAGCCATTTTCAAAGATCATCGGGTTATTCCCTGGTTTAATTTCTATACATAAGTTTTTTCAAGTAAGTGGACTTGTTCTTAATCAGCCCTGGAGCAAAGATGGGATCTACGATGGAACGAGCTCGCCCAGAAGATGTCTATTCAGTCGCACATTAAAGATACTCGGGTTGTATGTGCTCGGAAACACAGTCGCAGGCAGGGAGTTTCATCCCTGAGGTGTGCACATAATAAAAGGTGACGGTACGCCTGAATCGACTATCGACCAAATAAGAATGGTATCTCGCCGTACGTCTAGATGTACGTATATCTGGACGTATATAGGTACACCAATATATCATCACACATATATAAATATGTTCCATTGGAGTTCATCATTATTATTACTTTCCCAATATCCATCCATTTCTTTTTTATCTCAATGGTATAATCTCACACCATAACGCTCTCTTATTACGCTCTCTTATTACATCATTGCTTATTCTGTCTGAAGGACGAACACCAAACATACTTCGCAACGTTCTAATATCTACAGCATGCTCTGTATTTGGATATTTTTATTGGATATTAATACATTTTTAGCTATACAGGGTATTTAGGTTAGCCTCAATTTGGCGACGCGTGTGTAGACTCCCAGCAGCATTCTAACTGTTGTAGCGAATAAAATAGACCGCAGCATACAGACCCACTGGTCTTATTCAGAGTGGCGTTGGCCGCCGTGCGGGTGCGTGTAAATCAAATGTACGTAGACACTCGTTGCCTTCTAAGTGGCTGTGCGCGCAAGCGCCTGTGTGGCATGCGTGGGCGCGGCGACTTGTGCGCCGCGCGATTGTATCAATTGGCTCTAAAGGTCGGCCTTTAACGAAAAACACTTTAAAAAGTTGCGTTTTAAAATAAGTACATGAGCACACTTATCAATTTAAGCGTAAGCGTTGGTCAGTTCACTACTCAACAATTTGATTTTTTACAACGTGTTTCATGTTCGTGAATGTTTCAAGTCCCGCCATCCATGATTAAGTGAAAAGCATTTTAAAAAGCACGCTTTTTTAAAAAAGCACCACTTTTCAAGGTTTAAAAAAATAAGCAGTTTTTCCTATCTCGTAAAAAAGTTCAAAAGTTCAAAAACGTGCAGGACAATGCCGTGTGAACGAAGTTTAACGGCTTTAGTCGCTTCGGCACTTTGATAGGGAAGACGCCAAGACCCGCTTGTCCCCACCTGCCGCCGCACCCGCGCCTGCACTCAGAATAAGCCCACTGGATGCAGCTTCATATTGGCGGTTTAGAATATTATGTACTATTTATTGTTTTGCACGCTAAATTTAATTAAATTTCTTTTAAGATCAATTTTATATTTAATGTAATGTAATTTGATCAAATTTTAATTTTGTACGATAACGAGATTTGTTTTGTTTGCAATAGTAATAGTATACCTATACAATACTAATAGTAATATTTTAATTACTGTTTTTGTTAGTTTTAATTGTCAGTTTAATTTGATTGAAATTTTTAATTAGTCCGAAATAAATTGTTTCATTTGATGTAATAAAGAAATTATTGATGACCCATGAATAGTACGGAAAATATTCCCCATCTTAGCAGAACCCTTATGCTCGGACAAGGCTTCCAGCGCTCTGTGGGCTTCCAAATCCCGGATACATGCCACGCTTACCACCAAACTCGCCGCTGGCCATCCATCGGCACGGCCAACCGTACCTTACCTTAGATTTATAAAGTATCACACAAAATGGAGATTGTGACATCAGTAGCACAGGACGCCGAGGTTGCATACGTGTTTTGAGCAATTCCAAAATAATCTATTGGAACTTATTGCTCAGTTTTTATTTATTTAAGAAATAACAAACAACTGCCCTGCTAAAATTATAATGCAGCTCTTGCTAAATAACAAGTTTATTAACACAAATATATCTAAGTTTGAACAATAATAATAACGCAACACACTCATAGCCCCGCATTAGGGAAATCCTACATCGCGGGTGCCATGGACACACACATACATATGTAGATAACCACAAATTACACCCAAACTCACGAGAGAAATAAATGTAGGCCATACAAATACTTCCCCCGTCCCGGGAATCGAACCCAAGACCTCTACGTGGCAGTCCAGTATCGTAACTACGTCCACGGAGGCAGTTAACATATCGCCGCTTAAATGCTAAACTGCCCCATCACAAAAAATTTCGAAAATGTTTTTATTGCAAAAATGTGTTTAAAAACGGTGAAACTTTAATACTACACGAAGACACCTAGCGATTTGGCATTATAAACAACGGAATTACGCAAATGCTTGTTTGGCATTCTGCACTTTCGTGGCTAATTTTTGAGCTAAACAGTCCTTTTGTGAGTTGTGTCTGTGCTTACAAATTTATAGAGCTTTACAATACGCATCTGAGTATAAATGCAAGGGTATTTAAAAACAAATATACGCGATTTAAATCCGGAAAAATAGTTTCATTTCCTATAAATATATATTATAACGTTTTTCAAAATAAAATAATCTTTGTTACACTATTTCATATTCATCATGCCACTATCGAATTCCATGAAATGGTGACACTAAGTACAATATTAGATTTATAGCTTTTCAATTGTTAACACGCACTCTGTTTTCTAGTAAAGAAAATTCAATAAACTCCACAAATGAGATTTTCATTCTGCTATGAACAGTTTTGTTTCTAATAAAATAAAGACCAAGTTCTCATTCGCTGCGCATCTTAGTTTTAAAGAGTTGAACTTTTATCTGTATTAATAACAAGTTTTAGTTCAGTTCTGATGTAATAGTTTTAGAAGTTTCATTTCACTATAGGACATTCAACGGTATCAGGTCATTGAAGTTGGTATTAGTATTCTCAAGATACTGGAAATGAGATAAATAATGTCATGAAATATTGCTTCTTCAATTTAAATCATGCGGTATTACAATTTTATTTTTCTACAGTTACATTTCCTGCAAAGTGTAACTGTATAAATATTTTACGAGGTACATACCATGACTTTTTGTTAGTTACGGATAAGAAATGCAGTGATTGTATCATTATCATCACCATCAACATCATCATTACCATCATCATCATTTCAGCCGAAAACCATCGAATGCTGAACACAGGCATCCCCCAAGGCCTCATCCAGCTGACTCCCGCAACTTCCACCAGGTCATCGATCCAAATTTATAAGTGTTAGTTATAGCGAAAGCGTTATAGGAAAAGAGTCAACTAAAAGCGCGCCTCTTTTAGGCGTAGGTCACATAGCAATTTTCTCCTTAATCAAGCGTTCCAACTTCATATTGTAACGCGTAACAGTCTCATGTCGTAACTCGCAGCAGTATTATGGAGAAACTAATGAAACAATTTCATTTGTAAGATCGTAATGATGCCTGACTATTTAACCTACAACCTAACCATACAGCCTGACTGGTTTCTCCAATAAGGAAAGCTATCATCGCCTAGTCTCATTACTACATTAAAATACTGCCTGAACGAGTACTCTATCTCTTTAATTCCTGTGAAAAACGATTATGTTCCGTATTATAATACGACAGGTCAACTCGATCGCGTAAAGCGAGAAAGATAGATTCTGTCGTCTTGGTGGTAAAGATTCCGTTATTATTTTAGATACTGAAGCCGCAAGTGTGACGTTCTATAATCGGTAGATGGTGTTCTATACTATTTGTTGTCGTTTTTGATTACGAAGGGCGGGCGAATTATTTATACGCGCTTGTGGCTTTGTGTTTGGAAGTAATCGTCACCGTGGTTGTCTGTGATGTTCGGTGTTTTTGATGGTCATTTTTGTGGTTGACTTTGTGGGCAAATCAGTACAATACTATAGCGTTAATTTATATAGAATGTTGTACAATAACTTTCTGTTGAAATCTTTCGTAACCTGTCTTCGAGCGGGTTTCTCGTCACTGCTCATTTGGTATAACCAAAATAACCAATGAAATGACTTTGCCGATGTTAGTGACGGTAAATATGTTATTCCTCTTTTTCTTTTTTTATAATACCACGTGATTGGACGAAGAAGTCATGCACCTGGTGGTAAGCGAGACACCTGTCCGGAGCGGTTGTAGTGCCACTCAGAGTTGTAGATGTCAAGGATCTGAAGGGCATTACAACAGCGCCCGTCACCCTGAGACATAAGTTGACAAGTTCCATGTGCCTGTAATTTCACCAGCGCCCTTACCCTTCAAAACCGGAACGCAGTAATGGTCACATTATTGCTTGGCTGCAGAAGCAGGTAAGGTGGCAGCACTTTCCATTTTTTTTGACCTGAGCGAGTCTAAATATGGATATACCGGCCATGCGAGGACCGGGCTGAGCTCTGAAGAGGACCCGTTATAAGCCCCCAGGGTGTTCCACTTTCCGCCGTTGCGTGACGGGCCGTGACATCGCCATAGCGTTTCATGGCCCGTCAACGGTCGTTCGTCTTCATACCCTCCGGTGTTCTGATGGGGGAGCATGTTAGAGCCCCTTTCCTCAACTTTGCATAGGGTCACCTCCGGAACACATCGAGGGCACGCACCAACCCGGGAACTCTCAACATGGTTGGCAAAATACCCCATCCACCGTCCGAGAAATCCCCGTTATGGCTGTTGAACCATGAAGGCCCTTCTACGATGGCCTAGTCATCTACGGCGGTTTGGATAGGCAACAGGATCCCGTTCCTGTTCCCGCTTCGCCTCCCCCTTGCATGCCATGATGAAATCGGTTCATAGTGTCTCCCGAACTCTTTCACAAGGAGCTCTACTGCTACTGAACTCCTCATCTCCTGACGTTTGCATTAGATGATTATATTTGTAGATGCAATAAGATCCCGGTAAATATTGAAATTATTCCGTTACTAAATTACAGTAGAAAAATAATCTATGAAAGATTTTTAAGTAATTATGGTATATCTTATATGGCATAAAGTATATCGGAAATGTGACCAAATACAACACATAAATTGTCATACTTTTATTTACAGACGAATTTACGTGGCCAACGAATAATAATGTTCAATCACTTTTATGATATCAGTGTAATCTGCTTACTTGTAAAGATAATTATTAACCTTCGTTGTATTCAAAATGAATTTTCTTTTTTTTTTAAACATCTCTTAGGCTGCGTTCCACCAGAAATGTGCGAGATAGCTAGGCGGTGCGAGGAGGCGTAGGGAAGCTGTGAAACGAAGTGTAGCTGAGCGTGTGAAGCTGAGTAGTGGACTCGTTTCAGCTGTGCGCGGTTGGGGTACGGTGTAATGGGGTGAGCGAAGGCAATGACGAACTCGCTGGCGTACCTCGCACACATTCCCCCTTCTCATCCTTCGTACACATTCCTCGCACACATCTCCCGCTTTTTTGTATGTACAAATACATAGCTCCGCTAGCCCTTTTCCACCAGAGATGCGCTAGTAAACCTACATTGGTGGATTTTTTCCTCCCACACCGCCTAGCTACCTCGCACATCTCTGGTGGAAATGAAGTCTTAAATCACTAACATGAGTATGTCAACAATTACGTAATTCGTCGTTGACAACTAATTAGTATGCAATTGCCTCACGCTCGGAGTGAAATTAACTACTTGTGCTAAGGTTTCTTTCTGCAGAACTCACCTATTTAGCTACCACCTAAGTACGATCTCTCTCCAATTTCAGCCGCAATGCAGCACTTCTGTATTGAATCGAAAGCTAAGAAATGCCATTTATCCTTAACTACAATATTTTTTCATGATACCAAGTGACTGATGAACAAGTCGTGGGCCTGGCGATAGCGATACAGTCCATAGAAGTTGCTGTGCCACTCAGAGGTTTAAATCGCAAAGATCTCAGGGACACTGTCACTGCGCCCGTTACTCTAGCACATAAATTGACAAGTGCCTGTAATTTCACCAGCACCCTTGCCCTCCAGAACCGCTACGCAGTAATGTTACATTACTGCTTGGCGGTAGAAATCGATAAGGTGGTAGTACTTTCCTGGGCGAATAAGTAGCTTTACTGCGTATACAAAGTTAGTACTAAATTAATAAATGTTAACATTCAGTGAACAACAAAAATCTTTAAAATAATAATTGTAATCCTAACTATTAATCTTAATACATACATACAGACACTTATTATTACTTTTAAGATAAATTTTACAACGGTTATGATTGAATACTATTAACTGTTATATATTGACAAAAATAAAACGAGCAACAACCATGACAACATCATCCAAACCTTTCGCAAATGGTGTTTCGAAATGCGTAATAGCGACTGCTGGAGATGTCAATCTCAGAATAGACAGCGGCGAGGTCATTGTACTCACGACACATGCGGGTGAGGGTACTATAAATATATAAAATACTGAAGAAGCCCAATAATGTTTAACATACCGCCTTTCCAGCAGAGGCCGTGGGTTCGAATTCGGGCTCGAACCTCTGAGTTTCTCGGAATTCATGTGCGAAATTTAATTTGAAATTTACCATGAGCTTTTCTGTGAAGAAAAGCATTCGTGATGAAACCTGCACGTCCATAAAGATTCACAACCCTCGGAAAACGTATTAAATCCCCAACTTACAAAGGACCAGTGTGGCGGACTATATCCTAAACCTTCGCCTGCGAGGGGACGTATATATGGGTTGACGATTTATTTAATTAATCGTTTACTGTGCAGAAAAATCACATTTAAAAAAGGAAATCACAAACAAAATGTTCTGCTTATTTTTAAAAGAAATTTCTTCCGACAGACCTAAATACAGAACACAATAACTAAAATAACGGGTTTACAATGGCACAATGAAACAATAATGTAATACTAAAACAATATCTAATAATAATTATAAAGTTGTAAATACTTAGATAAATACTACTTCATTATATAATACCTATCAAAAGGAAATGGAATAGGGCATAAATAGTGCTCCTTAACTTTTATTTTGAAAATAGCTAGATGATAATTTCAAAAAAAAATAACCAAAGTCAAAGAATATCTAATCAAACTAATCGTTCATCTAGATTAAACCATAAAGTTAGTAGATAATATTTTCACGGGAGACAATTTCAACTAGGAGGTTGAAACTAACGTCGTTATTGTTTGCTTAGGAAGTTATTGTCGTCACGTCCTTGGGCCCTTAGGGTCTTCGATATACCTCCCCAATGCTTATTTCGTTACGTAAGTACCTGAACGTACAGACTAGATAATATCATAGCCACCAGTAGAACAGATAAAACAATTTAAATACCGTGAAATTATGACATAAAGAACTAACGTTAAGGTTTTGACGGCGTCCGTAGTCGAGTGATTGCACGCCAGTTTTCATGGTGTCGCCATCTCTGAGGTCCCGGCTTCGATCCCGGGTCGGATCAGTGTAGAAAACTAACTTTTCTATATTATCTCGCGTCTAGGTGTTTGTGGTACATACCGTTTCTGATTTCCATAACACAAATGCTTTATAGCTACTTTCTTTGGAATCAGAGCAACGTGTGTGATGTTGTCTAATATTTATTTATTTATTATTATTATTATTTATTTATTTATTTATAACGTTGAAAACGCCGATTCAACTTTCACACAGTGAAACACGTCCAGTCTCCATGGATGACCAGATTGACAGGCCATAAAGACAGATTTACTGACTGACAGGAATTCAAAATTAGACCGACTTTCTTTTGGACAAAAGACGACGACCGACCTTCCTTTCTTTGGACAAAGGACGACGAGGGCAGTCCTGACTAAACCTCCGACGTGAGCAGACGACTTCTCTTGACTAAATTGTGCAAACAGACCATACAAGTGGTCCTTCGAGCCGGATCAGGACGAGGGCAGTTCTGACTAAACCTCCGACGCGAGCAGACGACTACTCCTGACTAAATTGTACAGACAGACCGTGCAGTAGCTTTATATTATAGGTAAGTTAATCGATCTGCTCTTGACGTATTGATTTTATTCATCACTTTGCACGATAACGCACCAATGGAAGAGGCTCGTCTCTGGTAATAATTGGCTAACTATTAATACGACAAGGGCCGCGCCGATGTATGGATGTCTGCTGTCCGAAGAAATATGAAAAATCAAGGCCCTTGGCAGCACGCCTTTAGAATGTTGTTAGGCCCACTAGTCTATATTTTCTATTTTATATTACTATTCTATTCTCATTATTTGACATTTGTTGTCTTTTTTTCATTATGTTTTATCATAATATCATGTAATGAGACGAGCAAGTCGTGCGCCTGATGCTACACTCCTGTCTCTAACATTTGCAGTGCCACTCATAGCTTTAAATCGCAAATATCTGAGGGGCACTGCCACTGCGCCCGTCACCCTGAGATATAGTTTACAGGTCTCATATGCCTGTAGTTGCACCAGTACCCTTACCCTTCAAAACCGGAACACAGTAATGCTGATAGTACTGCTTGGCAGCCAAAATAGACAAGGTGACAGTACTACCCTGGACGAACTCTTTCTTAGGGAGCCCTACTGCTACTATGTGTATTTAAGTCCACTATCTACTAAAGCGGAATGGGGTAGAGCTGTATTTCGACAACGAATAGCGTTTGGTTATAATTTTAGTAAATTGTTATTTTGAGCTGTGTTGACATCTGCTTGAAGCAAAATGTCAACACAACTCCTCTACGGTCAGCTTTTGTTCTCTATATAGTTGGGCCTCAACTAAGGTCAATTTGCCACAGTATACACATATATTATACATATAAAACATTGACATTGGTATACATTCTTGAATGCTGTAAATTCGTAAAAAAACATATACCCCAATTATAATTTACTCTTGTAAGTAAAAAGAAACAATAGAAACTTACATAAATTAAAACTTCCGCAGCTACTCTCAGTCTGTACAGATCCGGCCCACGTTCAATGGCAATTCAAATTTATAATAGCATACCAAATTAAATAAAAAACCAAAAAAAAGTTATCGACATTTATAGCCCATCTAAAAAAGTACCTCAACAACAAAGCATTTTATATAATTAGACGAAATATTTAATAAAAGTGTCATTTTCCTAGTCCTTAAATAATAAATAAATGTTATTTAATTTTATGTTAGAAGAAAATAGAAATAGTATTAGCAATTTATAGTGATATTTATAAATTAAGTAATTAATAAGTTGTATCATATTTTTAACCGACTTCAAAAAAGGAGGTTCTCAATTCGACTGTATGTTTTTTTTTGTATGTATGTTACGCGATAACTCCGGTATTTGTGAACCGATTTTCATGATTCTTTTTTGTTGGGAAGGGGGTACTTCCATAGTGGTCCCATTTCATTTTGAAGAAAATCATCCACCTAAGGGGGCTGTTCACGCATGAAGCTTCATTTTTATAAATAGCGCCTAAATTTTACTTAGGAGCAATTATTTTAATGGTTGATTTTGCTATTTCTCCAATTCAAGGCGTTTTTCTCTTAATATACTTTGAGTACTGAGAACCGATTTTTATTTTCTCCAGTGTCAAGTCCTATATAGTGGCGAATTTAAGGATATTTCAATAAAACTTAGCAAATAGACGTAATTCCAAGTACTTTTGAGGTCGGTTTTTTTAGTACTCTGTACTGAGATTGTATGAAACCATGTGGCATGCAATAAAGATATGAATAAGTAGATGAATTTACCTAAACTTCTACTCGTGTAAATTGAAGTTCTTGAAATTACTAGGTAAAACTACGATGTATTTTTGTTTTATAATATCAAGTGAAGGGACGAACAAGACGTGCGCCTGATGGTAAGCTACACGCCTGTACATTGACAAGTCCCATGTGCCTGTAATTTCACCAGCAACCTTACCCTTGAAAACCGGTACACAGTAATGGTGACCTTACTGCTTGGTGGCAGAAATAGGTAAAGTGGCAGTCCTTCCCTGGACGAACTCTTTCACAAGGAGCTCTACTGCTACTACTAATATTACAATCATCATTCAGAGGTGACAAAATAGTTGTAGCAGAAATTTGTAACAAAGACGTTAAACTGTGTCTTAACCAGCATGTACTGCAACATCACTTCACAATAGTAAATCGTTAACTATTTTCAAAATGAGAGTTAAGAAGCACTCTTTATTTACTTATCCGCTATTCCATCCATATCTCAGATATTATGTCATTAAATATGTCTAACTATTTATAATAATTTAATGTTATGGGTAATGTTTTTTTGTATTGAGTACCTACATAATTTTTGTTTTGTTATGCTCGTAAAACTGTTATTTTAGTTTTTTTTTAATAATGTCAAGTGACGAGACGAAGAAGTCGTGCGCCTGATGGTAAGCTACATGCCTGTCCAATACAGTTGCAGTGCCAGAGCTTTAAATAGCAAAGATCTGAGGGGCACTGCCACTGCACCCGTCACCCTGAGACATAAGTTGACAAGTCCCATATTCCTGTAATTTCGCTGGCACCCTTACACATCTAAACCGGAACGCAGTAATGCTAACATTACTGCTTGGCGGCAGGAATAGGTAAGGTGGTACTTCACAAGAAGCTCTACTGCTGCTAAAATTTAGTTATTGTGTTCTATACTTAGGTCTGCAGGAAAAAGAATCTTTTAGAAATTACCAGAAACCATTGTTTGTGTTTTCCTTTTATTAAGTGTCATTTCTCTGTTTTTACTGTGCAATCATCTATCAAATATTTTTTTAAAAATTAGTACATTAATGACTATTAACTAACACATATCTCAATAACAATTAATTAAATAATTATACAATAAAAGAGATAAAAAATAAAAAGTAATCAGCCAGTTACAAATCAGTCAAATTATTAATAAGGTCTATATGAGACAGTAAATCAGCTTTTTACCTTCGTCATCAGTTCGTTGAGCCACCTTGTTAGAAACGTCACATAGAACGTATCGTCGATTCCAATTGTAAATATTACGAGGACATAAAAATTACTTTATTGATCTGACTATGACGTGAATTTGAGCGTAGAATATGTACAATATTTGGATTCGTGGAAGTTACATATTAAAAATACCTTTCATTCCATCCTAACTGAACGATGTCTCATATAACTCTTATAGGGAATTTTTATATGATGTGCTTCATTATGACTACACTTGCACCTTTATTATATAATGTATATATTTTGTACATAATAGGTACACTTGTACAATACTAAATAGGTGGAATAGGAATTTAAATATTTAAAGACATTTTAAACAAATAAAAACTGTCAGGTATTGTACTAATAAAAAGCATTTATTTACAAATTCATACCTTACTATAATTTTACAGTGTTATTGAATTTTAATTTGTTCAATTTGTATTGCAAATTGTTGATCCTAAAAGTAGCACTTTAAAATATTGCGAGGGTATCGTCGATTATTTCGGGATCCATTCAACCTAGACGATTCTAAATTTTAGTAAAACGTTTTAATATTACTGTTTCATAAAACCGCTAAAGAAAATTTATTGCAAAATATTAAACCGCCCATTTGTAATTTGGAAATTCATTCTTACAAATGAAAATCTCGAAAGGGGGCGTTGTGGAACTTTGAAACTACTTTGGTAATTGCTCCAAAAGTTGGGAAATGAAACGACCCTGGGGTGGGAGTTTAAACGGAGACGATGTAAAACAGGAAGAGAACCGCCTTTAAGAACTCGAACGCTATAAAATAGCGATACTTTATCGACACCCATTTATATTTGGCAGATGGAACATCTTTCTAAGATGTTCCGGTAAATGATAAAAAGATAACGGGACATGGAGAGACAATGGACCTTTCGGTAAAGCGTAATTATTTATCTCTCACTTTAGGCCTTGCAGTCATTTAGTTCCTTTACATTGTATAACGAATGCCTGTTATTCAAAGTGTATAGTGATAACATAAGGAAGTTTTGTCTCTTCCATTCATACATTACTCCTTGCGGAAGAGTTACAATTTCACTTTGGTGAAACAGCAGCAAATTCACAATTACTTTCGCTCGGCGGCTCCTTATTGCAACTACCTACCCGTTTACATTAAGCGATACATATATTTCCACTCCTTGTTTTCTTTGTAAAGGGCAGGCTACCACGTTTATTATCCACGGACCAAATACAAGGTTCAATCATACACCTTGACGTACAAAATTTCTAGGTTTTAGCGTTCTAACGCTACGTACTTTCTTATACGACTGTATGTAACGTGTTTTGTTTTACGGTGGCACGTCGCATGGCTATTCGTATTTGCGTATTTGTTATATTTGACAAATAATCACCATTTGTAGATAGCATGTGTGACAAAGTATTTGCCTGTATTCGTCAAATACAGCAACTACGAAACTCGCGTTATCGCGCGCTGGCCGTTTTGTTGACACACATCAAAGGACTCGAATAGGCAAACACGCAAGTAAGCCGTCCATACTACGGTCATATTCATAATTTTAACTCCATGTGTAGACAAACGGTCATATTTGTTAGTGTCTGCATGTTTGTCTGTACGTCAAATATTTAAATATTTCTTAAGTACATCAAACACTCAATAGCGAATAGAAGTGCCGCCATTAGAATAAGTCGTAAATTACAAATCAAAATTATGCAAATGGATCATTGTCAAATATTTTCCCATGGGCCCAATTACTTAAGCGGCAATAAAATTTCAGCACAATTAGGAACTGCGAATGTAAAATGGTTCTTATGGTTTTAGAATGAAATTTATTTGCCTTAGTTATTACCACTATTTATACTTCATTGGAAATCACGAAGGCAGCAAATGGTACTAAAGTGGGTAAAGAGAACAGAGTGGCTTATTTGGAAAGCTTACTTGCTTAGCTGTTGAGTGCCTTAAAAGCGTCTTATTTTTCTATTTGTGGCACTTCGCACTTAACGTATCAAAGGTAACATGTATTATAGTCGTCACAAACACGAGCGGCACCTTTTGACATTTATTATCGTGACGTAAATAGGGATGTGAACTAAACATATCGGTTATCTACACTATCTAAACCAATTAGTTATCTACTATTGACATCAGTTGACGACCTTAGTTGCCCAACGGTTTATACTGGGTGAAGAGGTCTCGGGTTCGATACCCGGTAGAACCAAATTGGGAAATGAACTTTTTGGACTGGTTCTAGTCTGGGTATTTTGGATGATGCCCTAGAGTGAATTCCGTTGCTCTGGTACTCATTGTAAAGGGAATTCCCTAGTGAAAGACCAGGTAATTATTGTGGTTGTCTGGCACATTTCTATTAATATACTATCACAGATAACTTAAAGTTATACTATGTAGAAGATAATAACTGTATTTTTAACATAACTATTATCCTATAAGTTATGTAGAGAAAAATTTAAGTTGGCATTTTTATAGAATTTTTATTATTATCTATTCTTATTCCAGCTACTAATGCAATAAATTCAAGAAAATTCAAAGTTATTCTCTACGAATAGCAAATTTGACACTCGATCTCTATTTTATGACTCCCGGAAGTATTTTCGCGAAACCACTTTAAGCGATATCATTTTCAAATAATATTTAATAACTATTATTTTATTACTAAATCATTTACGACACTATATCGGAGATTAGATGTTATTTAGTTTTTTTTTAAATAATATCACTTTTAAAGAACCAGATTATTAATTTCAAACGAAGTCTTCATATTTCTATGAAATTGAAATCAATTTTGAGATAATAAATTACTGATATCGATACGTGTCTATATAAATGAATAATATAGTACATTAAAATAAATAATATAGAGTAGCAGAAATAGAAGAGTTCTTGTCAGATAGAGAAGTATAAAAAAAATGTTCTATCGCGCGTCAGCCACCTATAACTTCTAATAGAATATAATATTTTTATACTACATTTATTATGTATATATTAGACTTAGTAGCAGCAGAACTCCTTGTGAAAGAGTTTGTCCAGAGAAGTACTGCCGCCTTACCTATTTCTGCCGCCAAGCGGTATTGTCAGCATTACTGTGTTTCGGTTTTGAAGGGTAAAGGTGCTGGTGAAATTACAGGAGAACTTGTAAAAAAAAATCAGTATCATAAAAAAATTTTGTATTTTTAATTTCTAACATTAGAGTAGTCTATGTATGATTATTGATTGCCCATGTTCATACGAGATACATTTCTTTGTACTATCCATGATGCAATTAAATAAATAAATAAAATGTTTTCACAAATAATTAAAAAAGAGCGAAATTACATATTTTTAATGAGTGGTATTTACTTATTAACTACATGTTATGTCTTTTTTGCATCGTTAGGTAGCTAAATCTCACTTACGAGTACTAAGATAGAATTTTTCAAAGTAAACCTCGGTTTTCTTTATATATTTCACTTCTAACACGAAACACGTATAAAAATATAAGGCTGTCTAATATATCGTAGCGAAACTTGTTACGGCAAGATTAGCCAGTGTCGGCTCTAGGGGGAGTGCAGCCAACTTTTTGCGTCACATTTTAATAAGCTTTGGGCTTTAGCGCCACACGGACATAAACCACTCTGACCTATTTCATGATTGGTTTCTCATCAAACTAGAAATGTTTGTAAAAGTGATGCTGCTTAAAAGCATAAAAACTTCTTGTTCATCACTCAATAGGATTCTGGAAATATTAAGTATCTACTAAATAATACAGCAACTTGTTTTCTTATCGCTAACTAGCTTGCCATGAGTGGTAATTTTGGCAATTCTGGTTCTCTCCATTAGGTGAACGAAACGTGTTACGAAAAAGATTATCCAAGTATTGGCTCTGGGGAGATACAACCAACTTTGCAGCGTCACATTTTAATTAGCTCTGGGCTCCAGGGCCGCAACAGACAAACATGTTCTAATGTAATCGCCCATACGGTTATTTTGCCCTTATTGTTCTTCTTATCTGATTAAAATGATTTGAGATTAGAAAGGTCAAAGTCCCAGAAGGATACCAAGTAAATTGCAATTTATACTGAGACATTAACATATTTGTTGCTACGGACATTTTTGATTTACAAATGATAATGACTCTATCTGTACATAGGGCGCACTATAAGTTTCCGGAACTGGCCACTTACATAAACAATACTTAAAAAGTAATTAGAACATTTGAAAATGGAACTCTTTGGCTGTAGAATACAGTTTGTTTCATCTGACTGTCACTTGTGTTCACATTGTGGTGTCATTTTAGAAATTGGTTGTCTACATCACCATGCATTTAACTCGTGAACATTTTCATAGTATGATTTTCTACGACTTTAACCGAAGCATTACATCTACATCTAAGTATATACTATAAGATATCTAACAGAATTTAATTCGATTGTATATTTTAAGAGTTCAAATTCGTTCCAGATATCTTGAAGAAGGTTTCTAGATAATTTAAAGTAAAAGTGGACACAACTTTATTAGTAGATTATTTTTTTATTAGTAGATTAAATTTATTAGTAGATATTGAGAAATTGTCTGTAGGTAGTGTTAAGAGTGATTCTTATCTTTTTCTCAAGTAACCTTTCAAGAATGCTACAAGACGTTTTGTAGAACAGGATTTAGTCTTGTGGACAGTTTTTAGATAATTTAAAGTATTGTTGTGATAGTTTTCTTGGTAATGCTAATTTAAAACCAAAATAACTAAAGCGTTACAAACGTTAGACGCATTTCAAGTGAAATGGCTTACAAAATATAAACTATCAAAATTGCATCGTGGGGAAGTTAGATATAATATTTCTTACTTTTTCACGCAATGTTTAATCGTTTAGAAAGCGCTAATTGACGTGCGACTTTAAATACACTCCCGGACACAACTTTCGAGCCACCTTGAATTTTTAATTTGTAAGACCTAGAATATAAAAATATTGTTTTATTAAAGATCTTTTTATGCAGTTTTAGTGCTGGCAGGTTCCCCCGTTATTATGGTGTATCGTTGTTCCAAATTTGAATTTACGAAAGTGAAAAATGGAGAAAAGTTGTGATTCGTCAATGTTTTTAAAGAAATAAGGGAGGGTAAGGTGCAGTCAAAACGAAATAATTTCAATATTTTTTATTTAATTGTTTTATTTAACAATAAAGGAGTATTTAGGAGTATACTGGACTTAGTCAGCGTAATGTAAGTACACAACTGCATTTCAGTCGTTCCGCTGTTGAAAGGTTGTAACCATCGGTACTTAGAGACTGGCGGCTATGTTCGCCGTCAAGGAAGACCACGATTTCGAGTGACAACGGAAAGGCAATATCGATTTATCTTCTCGACGAGCTCACGAAATCGTCAACTGCCTTCAGTACAGATCCAAGAACAACTTCGAGACTTTCATGGAGTGGCTGTTAGCACTAGAACTGTGAGAACTGTGCCCGTTCGCTGGCTTATGTGGAGTTAGACTTAAGGAACGTGGTCTAACTCCACATAAGCCAGCGAACGTGCCCAAATTGACACGAGCTCATCGAATGGCGCGACTCCAATTTGCACGAGAACATTTGGAGCCAAGCACTCTTCACCGACGAAACTAAGCTTATGATCTATGGTAATGAAGGAAGGAACAAGGTCTACCGAAGACAAGAGCGTTTTATGCAGTGTTGCATTGAAGAGAAAGTGAGCTGTGGCGGGGATTCATGGACAGTCTGGGGAGGAATGTCCACCGAAGGCAAAAGTGCGCTAGAGGTTGTGGCGTGGCCGCGGCTGCCACCATTAAATGCCGACGGATACATTCGCCAGTGCTTTGAAATTCATGTAATGCCATATGCTGACTTTGTAGGCGGAGATTTTATTCTCATGCATGACAACGCAAGAGCGCATACTGCAAGAGTCGTCACGGAATACCTTCATGACGTCGGTATTACTACCATGCAATGGTCAGCACGAAGCCCGGATATGAACGCAATAGATCATTTATGGGACGAACTTAAGAGGCGTGTTCGAGCTCACCACCCAGCCCCGCAAACCTTACCGGAGTTGAAAGTTACCATTGAGGAAGAATGGGAGAACATTCCACAGCACTTCATATTGACGTTAATTAATTCTATGCCAAATCGCACGGCGGCCGTTGTCAACGCTCTTGGAGGCAATACAAGTTACTGAATAGACATTTTTTTCCGATAAGCCACTGTTTTCTTTAAAATTTATTTACTAGTTTCATTTGACAAAGGTGAATTCTAGACTTGTGACACTTAAATTCGTTTTTCCTTGGTTTCACAAAATCAAATTTTCAACAAGGACAAACGGAAATGACGTTTAGTAAACCAGCTTCAAAATTGCATTATAGTTTTTGATCAATCAAACATATTTTTTAAGCTTAGGGCATTTAGTACTAAAAATGCAAGGTGGCTCGAAATATGTGTCCGGGAGTGTACATTGTGAAAAGTAATGAAAAACCTGTCATGAAACTAATGCGCTCGCTGTATTTTAAATATTTATGTATAAATATAAACTTAACAAAAATACAGTTATCAATTTTCGGTTTTAAATATTTACAGAAAGCTTAAATATACAAAAATAACTCATAAAACAAACCATTTCCAAGAAATTCTAGGCTTCTTCAAGCTCATTTCAACTTAGATTTAGTTTTTAAAAAGAAAATAAATTTTTCTCGGCTTCATCATAGTCATTCTTTAAAAATAAAAATGGCGATAAGAATTTAAAGCTTTTTTCAAAACACTGTTGGGAGCATTCTGTCTATAGCTTCATCTATAGAAAAACTTTAGAATACGAAAAGATTATTTTTACTTGCTATATTGTAGTTGATCTTGTAGAAGAATATTCACTTCTTTAAACTTTTTAATTGTCTACAAAACGCGATGTTTCTAAAGTATTTTTTCTTTGACAGTATTACAATAGTTATTTTTGATACAAGTGCGGAAAGTTAGTCATTATTCACGAGTCTCGAGGCTTCTTGGCCCGAGCCAGAGGCGAGGGTCAAAACTCGCGACAAGTGAAAATGACAAATCTGCACGTGTATCAAACGACGTTTTTATACATTTGCGAAAAAACCACATTGAAAGTAAAATAAAACAATATTTAAAAAAAACTCATTTTATTTCTTTGTCTGATAAAAACTCAGAGTACAATGGCAACTGTTGCCAGTGTTCAGTCACATTAAAATTACTAATTTAGTGGCGCGGCGCGCAGCGGTCTCGCGTGATACTCACCTCCGGTTTAATACTCTTGGTTAATACTCAATCAGCCATCTTTATGGAAAATATTTTGGTATTTTTAAATATAATCCGTTGTTTTGTAAAACACCTATACAATTTAAACAAATAACCGACAATAACAACTGTATTAAAACAACCTTTTTTTAATACAGTTGCCCAAAACGTGGTATTTTCCGTACTACAAATCGTGCCGAAAGTTGGATTTTTCGCACTAGTGCTTTTTACTTTTCCATTTTTTTTTTTAATTTACCGTTGTTTCAAATCTTAAACATAGAACTAAAGAGGTTGTATATTTATTTAATATTTATGTGCTTTGTAACGTAAGTCATTCGTCATGAAAACTTATATTTACTTACAAACATCTTACTTGTTTAAATTGCATAGGTGTTTTATAAAACAACGGGTTACATTTAAATATACCAAAATATTTTCCATAAAGAGGGCTGATTAAGTATTAACTAAGACTATTAATAATGACCGGAAGTGAGTATTGCGCGAGACCGCTGCGCGCCGCGCTACTGCAAGAGTAATTTTAATGTGGCTGAATACTGGCAACAGTTGCCATTGTACTCTGATTTTTTATCAGACATTTTCACTTGTCGCGAGTTTTGACTGACAAGAAGCATCGAGACTCGTGAATAATGACTAACTTTCCGCATTTGTATTAAAAATAACTATTATAGAGTTCTACAACTCTGAATGGTGAGCGTTTTATGCAGTAAATAACTTTTTACAGGTCACTCAAGGTCGAAAAAACAATTTAAAAAAATCAAATTGTCGCAAAAAAAGTTATTCTTATTATTAAAATGGAATGTGTTATGTATGACTAGAAAGGTGGATAAATTACCTGTCAGATAAGGTATATTTCAATGACATACCTAACTTATGTTGGAAGAAATAAAATTTTCATTACAAAATTGAGGTTATTTCTTCACGCCAACCACATTTCACACAAAGATTTCACTGTATTCTATTGATAGATGGCATAATACACATACACAACATTGAAGTACAGTAGTTTACGCACTCATTTCAATTATTTTTATCACTTCAGAACGCGGAATTAGTTCACAATGTTTATTTATTTGCTAACAAACAAAAATCCATCGTGTCCGGCTCGCGCGCGAATTACCGACTAATGTATCGAATGATGTGACAAAATATCCAAATCAAATCAAATCAAATCATTTATTGTGAACGCACGTCTATAAGGTCTTATTTAACATTGTTGTGTCAGTACGTATTGCCAATTTTACGACATACAATTTAGATAATTAAATTAATTTAACAGTATACTACTACATTTTAATTACAAAATGTCAAATTTTAATTTTAATTCTTAATTATATTTATGTCATTATTTGTGGTGGTTAACTATTATTCTATGTTCTTGTCATTTAAGTAATCGCTGACTTTATAATATGCTTTCCCAGTCAATAAATTAAATAATCGCTTTTTAAAATTGGCATTGTCGTTAGTCTCAAGTATATAATTAGGCAGCCTATTGTATAGTTTTGGCGCCATCGCACAAATATTATCATGAAAGAGGGTAGTCTTACAGGCAACCAGTTTCAATTTATTGTGTCTTCGTGTACTTTCCACCTTGCTGAAGAGTGTGAGATTTCTCCGAACAAAAAGAACCGTTTCAAATATATATATTGAAGGAACTGTTAATAATCTCAGTTTTTGAAATTGCGGTATACAGCTGTCCATACGGCACGACCCACAAATTGCCCGAATGCACCTTTTT
>NW_020653726.1:8595814-8642395 GCF_003589595.1 Hyposmocoma kahamanoa
TATTAAAATTGTATTATTATAAAAAACATACACCGGATCTTCAGATCACAGTTCTGTATCTACAAAACTTAAGTCCTCACTGGTAGGGAGTCAGAAATTATGCATGAAGTGAGCGCAGTGGCCTCTGGGTTGTACTCGGCGATTAATATTAATGAACTGTGACACGCCGAACGGCCGCCTCTGTGCCTCTGTTTCTTTTGATTGTAAATTCCGCACACCATGTATACTTGTTGCATTTTGAACAGTTTGTTTTTTACCAACAGTGTTTCGCTTTGTAAAATTATACCTCTTATTTACATATTTTCTTTTACATTGTATCACTTACCTTTGTGTTAAATGTATCGTCGGAAGATAATGCAGAAATCATCTATCTAATATAGTACCACAAGGTCTTTCTTTGTACACATTGTCAGTCATTAAGTGTTATTTGCATAAACAAAAACACTACCACTTAGTGCCAATTAGTTAGTCGGTGCTATTTTCATTTCATCTAAGAAATTTCAATGGTAATGATTTCACTGAATGGTGTTAATCATAAAGTGAGAGTATAAAACAACCTCTGTGACTGAACGATGACCATGCTGGTCTATCACGCGGAAGTCCCGGATTCGATTCCCAAGCCAGAAGAAATATTTGTATGGCCTACATTTGTTTCTATCCTGAGATTGGGTGTAATTTGTAAATGTCTGTCCACGGCATCGGCACCGGCGATACGGGGTTTCCCTAGCGCGGATCTATGGTGTGTGCGTTATTATTGTTATTATTATGAAATATACATAAATTTGTAAAAAAAAATGCGCGAATGGTTTGGAAAAATATATCTTTTGTATTTAGCACGTATTAAGATATAAGAATCGCGTTTTTAGTTTAATCAAAGTAAAACTATGTGTTTACTATTTCTTGTTATATTTTATAACAAATTTCCTTATTTTAAAATAAGGCGAAGATATACCTTAACCGGATTAAGCGCACGTCGAGTTACAAAACACACGAAGCGGGTACAAAACGCAAAAGGAAGCAAAAGATAAACCAAATGGCGTGAGGGTGCGCGCGAAGCATGGAAAATAATGTCTCCCTGGAAAATTACTAAAGCTTAGAGGATGCTAGTATTTTGTGCTACGCGATAAAGATGAATTTTCTATACAAAAGAGGTTGTGTTGAGGTTGTCCTCCCTTTCTTTTTGTGGTAACACGCTTTTTAGACCAAATATTACCAAATTAATATTATTTTTTTAAATTAAATATATAAGTGCGCATTTGACCTCCATCTCACTTGGTGGAAAGTGACGATGAGGTCGAATAACCTCCAGTGAATAAGTCTGCAGGCAAGGAATTCCACTCCATAGCCGTTCGCCATATAAATTTTGGAAGCGTGACGATTATAGAAAACTGACTAAAGTTCACGAATTCGTCTACGTAGAATAAGTACTTCGAGAAGCTTACTGTACTGTACTTATTTTCATACTTTTATTGTTTTTCCATACAAACTTTCATCCCCTATTTCACCCTTTTAAGATTTGTTTTTGTAACTTAAAGTAGCCTACGTCTGTCCCTAGGTCCTATCTAACAAAAACGTAACAACATACACTTTCATAGCCACACACATAGGTAGATAACCACAAGTTACACCCAAACTAACGAAAGAAATAAATGTAGGCCATACAAATATGCTCAGCATGGCAGTCCAGCATGGTAACCATTCGACCATGGAGGCAGTTCTATTTCTATACTAAAATTCATCAAAATTGGTTCAGCGGTTAACACGTGTGAACGTAACAGACAGACAGAGTTAGTTTAGCGTGTGTAATATTAGTTTGGGTTTAAATTTGTCAATGTTAATATATACAAATTGCGATCGTGCTGTACCATGTCGTAGAAATTTAAAACACTGAGCACTTTCCATTTATGACCCTGTTATTGTTTTTAGTTATTTAGTATTTATTTCAAAGCGGGATATTTAAATATTATCAGTTATTTTAAATTTTGGGGGTCCTAACATATCGATTTTTTCAAATCCTTAAATTCGTAGCGTGAGTGGAAATCGAAATAAGGAAAATAAGCTGTGACTCTTTTAAAATTCTCGTGTAACAACATTTCAAACACCCTTTGTACTCAATTTCTCCCTACTTGTTACAGCGAAGATGCGAGGTCTAAGTGCCTTTTTTCCAAGTTATTTGACGTGTCGCCTCACCCTGAGTACGGCGACGCGGAAAGCACCGCCAAGTCGGCCTATTTTTTGTTCACTGTAATCATTTTGAACATTACCTGTGGGTAAAAACTTCACATTTCCGAAGGTTAACCGCGTAAGGCGAGAGCCAGCGCTGAAAGCGGTGATATTAATATTCTGGCAATCAGGCTCAAAAAAAAAGGTTACCTAGTTTAAACTAAACTATCTGTAGGGGACTAGCAGAAACAATGGTTTATACGGCCACATTTAGCGAGAAAACCACTAACATCGATGCCATCATAGATTTCCGCGAACTTCATACTCAGAGCTTATGTGAATTATAGGTAATGGTTTGGTATCACTTTTGCGGTTGGATAAAATAAAAATGTGGTAGGTTGTAATATAACATATTATTATTCACATATTTCACAAATGGTGATTGGTGATCAAAAGTTCTTCACGTTACTCAAAAGGAATATGTTTTTCAGTCAGTTCCTTTACTGTAAGGTAACTTTAAAATGTTTAATTTCAATTTATTAAGTTTATGATTGTATTATTTAGGAAGCTAGGTTTTTTTTAATAATTTGGTACTTACATACTTATAATTATAGCAGCAGTAGAGCTTCTTGTGAAAGATTTCATCCCGCGAAGTACTTTATAAAGTAAGGTTGCTGGTGAATTTACAGGCAAATGGGACTTGTCAACTTATGTCTCAGGGTGACGGGCGCAATAGCAGTGCCCCTGAGACCTTTGCGATTTAAAGCTCAAAGTGACACTGCAACTGCTATGATCAGGAGTGTCGCTGTGTTATAATAGTTATAAATTATATAATAAAGTCTTTTCCCAAGGTTCTTTTCTATAAATCCAAACTAAACAAGACCACGTTTCTCCTAGTTAAAGATGTTTTTCATAATGGAGATCGATAATCGATACAGTTATGATGATATCGATTTATTTCTTATTTCGATAAAACTGATCTTGATACAGCACTTTGTGTTACTAATTACCATTTGGTCAGCTTTAAAGTCAGATGAAAATATTGCGAAGAAACTTGTAAGTCCAAGTTTATAACAACAACTCAACCAGGACAAATCCTTACAGAGAACAGTGTCCTCCTTGCTACTAATATATAATTAAAGGTCGTAACAACACAATTTTGTTCCTCATATAAACTTCTATGGGTGGTCCGCATTTTATACGGGGAACGAATATTATTCTTCGCCAATTTAAAATTACTTTTTGCTTATGTTGTTTGTTATATTGATTATTTTCACCAGCTGTTTGGCAGAACCTTTTTGTTACGCTTTATACATATACAAACAAGAAATGGAAATATGTTTTCAATGTACAATATCATACATAAAGCCACGCGTTTATTTATTGCGTTTACCAAACCGACTTCTATAATAATAATTTAAATTTAGGTCAAAGATGGCAAACAATAACAATAATATGCAAGTACGCTACACCAATTGCCTGGTCTCAAACTAGGGAATTCCTTGTACTATGGGCACCATGAGCATTTAGTAGCAGTAGAGCTCCTTGTGAAAGAGTTTGTCCAGGGAAGTGCTGCCACATTACCTATTTCTGCCGCCAAGCAGTAATGTCAGCATTACTGTGTTCCGGTTTTAAAGGGTAAGGGTACTGGTGAAATTATAGGCACATAGGACTTGTCGACTTATGTCTCAGGGTGACGAGCGCAGCGGCAGTGCCACTCAGAGCTTTAAGCTCTGAGTGGCACTGCTACTGTTATGGACAGGCGTGTAGCTTATCATCAGATGCACGACTTGTTCGTTCCGTCACTTGATATTATTAAAAAAAAATCAGAACAACGGAATTCACTCTGGGGCATTTCCCAGAACATCCAGACCAAAACCATTTTTTTTAAGCTTATACTGTCCTACTGCTGGGCAAAGGCCTCTCTCCCTCTCTGTTTTGTTCCACCGAGGTCCAGTCTTTTAGGTACGCGTCTTGATAGTCTCTCCGTCGGTTTGGCCTGCCGCATGGTCGTTTCTATCTTTGGGGATCCATTATATGGTGGTCTTCACCCACGACTAGACTGACATTCAGCAAACGAAAACCAATTTAAAAAAATATCTTTTAGAAATTGGTCGTACCACGTCATCCAGCGCCCAAAGTACAAGTCGTCGAACCACCGACTAAAATAAAAAAATAGTTCAATGAACTAGATTAGTTCCCTTTTTTTTTGGAGTGGCCTAATTCAGCAAAATCACCATTAAATTAATTGAAACTGCAGTGTACATAATGTGAACGTAAGTCATTTCTGGAATTAAATTTTAGTGAAGGAACAAAATAGATTATTTCCAGGAATGCCACTTGGTTGTATTGTATAATGTGATTTAAGCCATTATCCACACTACGCTGGGCTAATTTGAGGTAAACGGTTCACCGATGTAGACACCGTGTAATGAATCTAAACTAGGACATATTAACTTTACTGTTGAGGATAGGTACAACCATTTAGAGGATTAGTCCATCTATCAAATACAAACAAATGACAATTACTCTTCTTGCTTATTTATATTATAACACAATTTGTGAGAAATAAAAAGACAACCAACACAATATTTATTAATTTCTAATGAGTCTTCGCTTTTTAAAATTCTAGCAAACCTGTTTTCCATCTCGAGTTCTTAAATTAAACTATGTTTTCGCATCTAAATCACGTACTTATATTTATTTTTTAAATAAATCAAATGTGATGTCCCATGTCACCCGTGGCCATGGTCCGAAACGTTTGTTTGTTAACCGACTTAAAAAAGGAGGAGGTTCACAATTCGACTTTTTGTTATGTATGTTACACGGTTATTCGATTTGTTAACCCATTTTGAAGATTCTTTTTTGTTAGAAAGAGGGTACTTCAGAATTCGTCCCAGTGAAATTTGAAGAAAATATTTCACCTCTAAGGGTGGCGGCTCACGGTGCGGTTTCACACTGCTTTCGGTAACTAATTTATATAAAACTTAGCAAACAAATGTAATTCCACGAACTTTATAAGACATAATACAAAAAAATGATATGATATGATATGAATACAAAAATGAAAATAATTAATTTATTTGAAAAACAAAATATACTTGATTTAGAACTGAAAAAATAGTTTCACTGTTTTCTATCGTTTATTCGTAGAGTCGCTACTATTTATTATTTTGGTAAATAAAATATAAATACCTATTTATTTAATAAACATAAATTTTGAAGTCTATGCTTATTTTTGTTCATTATTAGAGAGTATTAATTATTTGCTACGCCCCAACGGGGTATGTTTGTGCTTAGTAATTATTCCAGTAATGGTTGTATCAACGTTGTTTGCAATAAATAAATAAATAAATTGCAAACGGTTACAGCCGCATTTCAATCGCTTACAATTACTGCGTGTACAACTAAAATTGCTGATTTATGACTCAATAACAAATTGGGTTTGTGTACAAAATGAGATGTTGTATCAACTGCTCACAATTGCTACTAAAGATATGCCATTAATGCTGCTTACAATCAAATCAAACAGCCACTGATTATATTTAGTTTTTAACCCCTAATGAAAAAAAGGGGTTTTTTATGACGCTACTAGCTAGCTAACTAGCTTATCACTATTTTTGTGAAATTACAGGCACATTGGACTTGTCAACTTATGTCTCAGGGTGACGGGCCCAGTCGCAGCGCGCTTCAGGTCTTTGGGATTTAAAGCTCTGAGTGGCACTGCAACTGTTATAGACAGGCGTGTAGCTTACCATCAGGCGCACGACTTGTTCGTCCTGTCACTTGATATTATAAAAAAAGCACGCTTATCCTTAACATTTGCAGTGCTACTCAGAACTGTAAATCGCAAAAACCTGAGAGGCATTGCCGCTGCATCCTTCACACTGGGACATGTATATACCTGGTCCCTAGTATAAATCTATAGTTTCCCGGGAACACATTAATGCTTATTTACATGCTTGGCGGCAGAAATAGCTAATGTGGCAGTTCTTCCCTGGACGAACCCTGTCACAAGGAGCTCTACTGGTACTAAATGTTCTAAGAAATCAGATGTTTCTTATGTACCTACTTAGTTGTAATTAATAATTATACACCTGTATTGTTTAACCTTCTACAGTGTCTTGAACTTTTACTACTTACAGTCAGTCCGTCAGGATATATCCTACGGGCTCCTCACAAGCAGAAAGTCAAAGGACATGTCCTCCCTGAGCAGTCAATTTACACTGAAAAATGATGTGGACCTACGAGTGATTTCGACATGCGTGAGCATAACTAGCACGTACAATCATATTATAGTAGTATATTATTATACGTTGCACAATATACAGTTAAGAAAATCTCTATTTTCGCGTGTTTGTTTATTTAGCATTAGTTTAAGATTAGCTACGTGCGTAAAGACCCATAAATGTCTGGTAAACGAAAGAAGTTCCCCAGCTGGTGACCAAGGCGAAAATTCAAGGTATCCTAAGTATCCACGACTATTTAATGCACATTCCTAACCTTGTAGAATATGGTGGTGATTGCTTGTTTGATAGTTTGAATATTAGATGGATCCGCACGACTACCTTTGTAAGGTTCAGCCTCTACATTGACATCATTTCAGGACAGGACTCACATAGGCTATAGGTATAGACGTAGCTAATGGTAAGTGTGTAACCTGTCGACTATCGATGACTTCGCCCCATAGATGTCTAGCAAAAGCAAGAAGTTCCCCAGCGAGGCAAAAAGGTATCCAAAAAGTGACGCCTGATCAATGCACACCTTAGTCTTGCAGAGTATGATGGTGATTGCTTGTTTGAAAGGTTGAAAATTGAATGGATGGGCACGACTACCTTTGTTAGGTTCATACTCTACATTTACACCCTTTCAGGCTTGTGTAAAACTCACAGAGACTATATGTAGGCGAGTCGCACAACTGGAGCGCACAGTCCGCTGAACAATTGTTGGGGATCCCATGAAGTCGTATTTAAAAAAAACTAAATTTTAAAATATCGAAGCTTTTATTTACAAAATTACCAACATATAATATCACTTTGGGAATTTGCAGTTTTACTTGCATTAACGCCGTAAATATATATTTACATAACTATTATTTATAAAAACAATAGTGGTTACAATTCCTTATTAAATTGTTAACCTAGAATGCGTACAATGTTATAATTACTTGATAAATTATCAGTTTATATTAGTTTTTTAGGAAAGTAAGTTAAAGCATACAATTCATGGAAGTGGTGTAGAAAATAATTTCTTACGTCATTAGATAAATCAGCAACACCTACATGCATATAAAGATATCTACAAATTAATATAACTATTAAATTAATTTTTATATTATATATCATATTTTTTTCCGTGTTTATCGCAAACATTTGACCACAATCTCATAAGTTTCGTTGTAGCCGAGAACGAAGCAACTTACCTTATTTAAAATAACTTTAATAGAACCCGAGAGAAAACCTATTATAAATATGATTAGAAATCAGACAAAATTTCTGTTAATATTTGGTTTATGAAATCACATACCATCTAAATGTATAAAGAACAAACTATTTAGTATAATATTACATACAGGTACTTAAATATTTTATTAAAATGAAAAAAAACTCATTTGGCATTTATCTATTACTACAAAGCGTAATTTACATATATTTGTTATTGT
Source organism: Hyposmocoma kahamanoa (assembly GCF_003589595.1). Taxonomy (NCBI): domain Eukaryota; kingdom Metazoa; phylum Arthropoda; class Insecta; order Lepidoptera; family Cosmopterigidae; genus Hyposmocoma; species Hyposmocoma kahamanoa. The sequence continues at coordinate 8,603,640 of NW_020653726.1, forward strand.
CATAGATGTGAGAAAAATTATGATAAAAATAATGTTTTTAAAAATATAAAAAGTCAGTTATCATTTACGATAGTAGGTATGCCATACTTAAATTTTAACCATAACATTTTGTTTTTAATGTACAAATGTCATAATGTATAATAACAATCAAATTTATTCTACATAAACATGAAATAGATATGTTTCAGACTTTATAAGCTAAAATAAAGATATATGATCACAATAACGTCGTTCACCACGATTCATTGTCATATGAACTGGAATACAGACAAGAAACTTTAATTAATGTGGCAATATCAAAAACGTACATGTTTGTTCAGCAATAGTATTAACAACACATATTTAAACAAAGAAGCGCTATAATTGACATCAACTTTTTTGAAATTGGCAAACAGTAAATTAAATTCCCAAAATAAAATATTTTTCACCTTACTAGCTCGGAAAGGCTTTCTTTCTCATTAGAAATCTGCACGCAAAAGCGTTTTTTGCACACTAGCGTGGAAAAGGTTTTTGAAATTCGAACTTGACGGTGGACTGTTGTGCACCTAACTTTTTCTTTCGATGAAAATAAAGATATATACATAGATACGACACGTCCAACTACGCGATTTGTCGTACATTACTTATTTATGTAATGTAAATCCGTTGGTATATTTTATTCTTATTATTGTTGGCATTAAATTGACAATGATAACTAATTGCGTTTATTAAATGATTTTAATTCATCGAAGAACTAAAACAATTTCAATAATCATTTAATCACATAAAATTATAAGTACAACCAAGATTAAAAATTGATGAGGTGCAAATTCAGAAGGTAAAGTTTTTCTTTTGATTCAAAACACTAATGTTTTATAATTCAACTGTTTTCCTTTCATCTACCATTTTCCTCGCCATGGTGAGGTAAAAAGTTGTGTGTTTCGCTCGGCAGCAAAGTTGTTTTACGCCTTGAAATCCTCGCTTGCTCAGGTTTCAATACTCCAGCACTCACGTCAAACAACAACTTTACACCCTCGCTTAGCAAATAACTATTTCCCGTATCGAACTTGTTCATTGGAATTAGGTCATAATTACGTTTATTCAATTAACAGAATACAGTGCGTAATTAGAAATCTAACCGTAACTCTATAATTCACTAAATTGGTCAGGTACCAAGTTTGATAGGTCGCCTCCGAACTACTGATTGAATACAGCTGACCTAGAAGAATCTATTGGGTATAAATCTCCCAGAATACACGTGATAAAAGACATGTGAAGGTATCTATCGAAACGAACACGTAACTTTGTACACTACATTCGTAGATACGTTTACTCAGTGTAAACGACACTAGCCTTTGCTGAGTATTTAGCAACAAAAACATAGGGAATAACGAAATCCATTTCTAATTTAACTTTTTAAAATGTGGGTTTTTTCTATATAGATATTTACACACGTATAAAATCGTTATTTTTTTATAATTAAAAAAAATATTTACAATACATTTCTAGCTACGCCTTTACGTTGTTTCAAGAGCCTTTGAGGTTCAAATTAGGACCGTATGGATTATATGAAATTGTATCCATGATCATCGTGCCAAAAGACAATACTGATGGACTATATAACAATTGAGTATTACCAATGTAAATTACCTTACTTAACTCCGGTTAATGATATCCATGATATAATTCAAGTTTAGTATTTATTTATATCCGCTATTACTGTCATTTATCATTAAAAAAAACATATACTTCTTGGTAAAAAATCTGTCAGTAGTGATTGAGTTGAGAGTAATATGTAGGTCCAAAATAGTGTGATAAAATTCCGATCGTCTATCATCGCATTATAGGGTATGGTGACTTTAGCTTTTTGCAATGCTTGATCGCCTGTCAGAGTAACCAGGCACCAATATTTTCACAAATTCCACACTTTTTCTTTTCCCGACCGTGTAGAGACTGTTTCAGTAATTGCAATTCGTTATACCTATAATTTACCGTTCAAATGGATTTTTTAAAATAAGAAACAACACGATTTCAGAGAACTAATTTTCCTGTTATTTAGTTTGAACAAAGACTTGATGTTTAAGTTTTTAAAGGCCTTGTTATTTGCAGCAGTTCATAAAATACTTTTAACATTTTGCAGCATAAAAATAGTTTTCCATTTGAAGCATAAAAATTAGAATTACTGTTATTATTCTTAAGTTACCTTTTGAACTTTATATATTGAAGTTTAAATATGTCGATATACACGGTGGATTTCTAGCTATTTTTGGCAATTGACATCCTATTTATCTATGAAGGACCAGTTTCAAATAAGAAAAGGACTATTAGTTTAAATCTTAGCGGGAAATTGTCAAACGATAGTTCTACTATTCATATCTTTAGTCCATTTGGTTTGACGATTTAATACGTAGTATTAACCAAATGGATCCCAAATGGATTAATTTAAGAAAAGTTTCGTCCATATGGTTTAAACATGTACTATGTTTAATAGAAGAAAACAGAAAAGAGAATCTATTTAGTTCCACTAGAACGGCCGACCACTTTTGTTCATTGAACTAAGCGCATAAATTAAACAATGGTAAAGATGAGTTTGAAATTATATCACCATAGCTCTATTCAATGAATGAATACATGGATTAATGACAGAAATGAGGAAGTTGTGCTTTATGTGTAGTGTAACTCTTAGAAAACAAATAATGGAACAGTGTAATATGAGAGCCTTGTGGTGTCAAAGACGATATAGTAACTTGGATAGAAAAGGCAATCCTTTTAGGTAGTTTGGAATGGATTAATGATTAGCAGAATAACGAAACAAATTTATTATAAAGCTATAATAGATGGAATCGTGGAGAAAGGTCGCCATCGGCATACATATTTTAACCCGCGTTGGAGTGTCTTTGAAAAAGGGTCAAAAGTGTCAAGAATAAACAGACATGTGAGGCGAGTGAAGAAAGCGAAATAGATAGGTACATCATGACCAAAGCAAATAGACATCCAGTCACGGCTTACGCCAGTGACATTATACTTATATGTAGTCCTGTTCTTATTTGGAAGAGACAATCATAAACTAATACAAATAATAGTTACTCAACGCTGGTTCATAAGAGCTCGTACTCTCTTCAAGTTGGTGATTGTGACGTCATCGTTGGGCTGCAATTGTAAAGCACGCCGGTAGGATGTAGCAGCAGCTGCATATTTTCCATTCAGATGCAGAATAGCGCCTAAATTAGAATGGTACTCGGCGTCCTGTGAAAGAGATGGACTTTCAATGAAACTCTTAGTGTTAAATCTATTTAGTGGATTGTTTCTTTCAATTTAGCGGTGAAACAAAACAACATACAGATTCATGTTAAAGTATTACTTACATTTCACAGTACCAAAATTTTGCCACTAATAATAATCATTGTTTAATATTGAACAGACCTAAAATAATGTACTAAAACCATATACTAAAATATAATACAACTCGTTTTTAATATTGTTTTGGTTCCAAAAAAAACTTTTGACTTTCAATCTAAAGTGAGCTTTCAATTGAATTTGTATGAAAAAGGGCGAAATGACGCTCAGCCTTCAGAAAACTTCGAAATAACTTATTACCCCTTGACAATTGCTCGCACAGAATTTTAAACAAGTAAATAAATATAGAAAAAAAAGTCTTCAGAAATATGAACGAATTCACATTCCAAGCAAAATTGGTTTCTTATTTCTTTGTAAATTCATCATGAGAAAATACTAAAACTCAGTTTAACTACAAACAAATATTTCGATCTATGTTAAGTAATATTTATCTTTATCGTTATATTTATAGTATTCTGTCTTAAATAAGCAATAAACATAAACAAATTAAGAGAATATTTTTATCGCGCTAACGTCTATTGATGTCAGGACAGGTGAGAGTAGCAAAATGAATTACTAATTAAAATATTATCATTCTTGCAAGAATTAATAACAACAAAAAGTTAATTAGATACTTTCGTAAACTGATGCCCCTAATTATACCTACACCAGCCATGGGTACCGCTATGTTCATTATGCAAGCGTGTCACAATAATGATAAAACCACACGTTGTTAATTAAATAGAGGACGTTCTACAAAATCGATGTTTGGGGAGCTTACCCTATCATGCCATAAATACGATATGTAGAATTTCAACCACTGAAAATACGATAAGATGGTCTTCAAAGTTATCCTGTCTTACTTTCTATCCGCTGAGTAAATGGCACATGGTCGCAGAATATGCCAATGACAATAGGATTTACATTTCATTAACCGACCTCCGGATTTAACTTTACGGCTCTGGCGTACCACCGTTCTGCGGAGCGACACCTCCTGGCGTCTCTCAGTGCCCTCGCTGCAGACGCAGCACGTACACTGTCTGTTGGCGATAATCTTGCCGCTATTACCAATTGCTCGGCTGATTCACGTAGCCTTCTTTGAGATCGTAGAAACATGCCTGTGTAAATACAATAATATTTTTAATCATAGACCTTCAAATGCTGTGTTCAATATCGTTCATTTGAATTATTTCATCATCTACAAAGCAAAATTGAATGGGCTCATCAACTATTATACGAATAAAAAATGTTCCTCTATTTTCAAAGTTGGTTAGAAGTATATTTCCGTTTAAGGTTATCATTATACTTTACCTTTCCATGTAGCTTAATAGCTTTGTTAGACGTGAGCCTGTTTTAACATAACCTTTTTTATATGATATTACTCAGCAAATGTAAAATAGTATACTATAATACGCGTATAAAAACACAAAAGCTTACCAAACTGATCCCTTACTGATGGATCATTCGGCGCCAGAGTAAGCGCCTTTTTGAACCACGTTTCCGCCTCAAATATTCTACTGGCCTGGAACAAAAAGCGGCTTATAATAAATCCTCAAACTTGGCGTCCTTGTCGCGTTAGTTCCACACTTACATTTCTCGCCAGAATCTGAGCGAGTGTAACATGCGTGCCTGCGTGATGAGGTGCTACTTTTAACGCAGACAATAAACTATTCTCCGCCTGAGGCCACTGTTGTAACTGTACATAAACCTCCGCAGCCATCGACAAAACACTCTGTGAACAAAGTGAAAATGGATAATCCTTGGAAACTTTATGTTTTGTTATCTATTACAGCCAGCTACTAACTTCCCAGCCTTGTTTACGCATCGATCATAGTCTCGACTTAGTGAAGTTACATGAAATAATTATAATATGCCATAATATTACACCAATTACCTGATCTCAAATTAGGGAATTCTGTGTTCTATGAATACCAAACACGATTTACTCCGAGGTACTATTCAGAACACCCAGGCCAGAACCAATAAAAAAAATAATTACGTAAATTGATCTTTGTTTGTCAGGATCATGCTAAGTGACAATCGATAGTATATATACGAGTATATATAGTGCCCATGGCATAAACCGTTGGGCCACCGAGATCTTCACACTTGTAAATAAAGATATACCTGCGGCTGGAGTGTAAATTTGACATATCGTCAGGGATAGTGCAAATCCGCGTATATAAAGTATTAGTAAAAGGCGCGTATCTGACCTATCATATCTAACCAAACCAAATTTAACACAGTAAGCATTAATTTATATATAACAATAAATTCCCGTAAATAACGCACAATTTTTTTTTTCCAAAATGTTATCGCGGATTTGATTCGGAAATCAGAAATTAGAAATCAGAAATCAGAAACATTTATTGTATGAATTGGTAAAATACAGGTGTTACAATTACAATTCTTACCCAAATCAGGCGTACAATGTCTTAAAATCACAATTCAATTAAAATTTATTACAACTTAAATGTCAAAAATTAAAATTATAATTAAGTTAGTTATACAATTGTCAAATATTTGATGATTTGATTCAAAGATTTGATTCGGTCACTAAATGACCGAAATGGAAACTCATAATCAAATGCTACTTACGCGTAATTGCACTACCTCCGACGATATTGTTGTGTACGGTAGGTTGTAAACTTTGTTGGCAATCCTTTATAAATAATTAATTTATTCAAGCTTTATGGCATACTATATACGCACAAAGTATGTAATGTAAATCATGAGTTACTTACATGTTTAGTCCATCCCACTAAAGGAGCGTTAGTGTCTGGTAATATTTGCAGCGCATCTTTATAAGCAGATAGTGCTTTGTGCCAGTGGCCTCTTTGAGAATGCAAAGCTGCGAGTTGTACGAGAGCTGAAACACGTGCAGCGTCGTGTTCTCTCCTATCTCGAACACGAGGACCTTCAGCACGTGCTCCCGCGCGTAATGCACTTGCAGCCTCCGCCAATCTTCCATCGGCCATCAGCGAAGCGCCGAGGTTAACATAAGCCACTAAAACAAAAAAACTACATCAGAATTTTATAAGATATCAAGTGACGGGATGAACAAATCGTGCACCTAGTGGTAAGCAACAGTCTGATCATAGCAATTGCAATGCCACACAGAGCTTTAAAACGCAAAGATCTGAGAGGACACTACCACTAACCCCCGTCAACCTGAGACATAAGTTGAGTATCAAGTGCCTATACTTTCAGCAGCACCAGTACCCTTCAAAACCGGAACGCAGTAATGCTCTCTAAGGTGGCAGTACTTCCCTGAACAAACTCTTTCACAAGGACGAGTAAAATCATACTACTAAACTTATATCATTTCGTGATTTTAATGGAACCAACGAGATTCAGTTGTACTTTTTATATCGCCCAATTTTATCTTACCTAAGTCGCCATAAAAGCGCAACAATACAAAATCACAAAACCATATAACTTAAATGGCATTCCTAACTCGGTCGTCCTGTTCAACCACAAATATAGACTTTTGAAAGTACTCTTGGTCAGCTTCCTGTAGTTCTTCCGATAAAATTCTACGAAAGTTTCTTGGTGTTAAAACTTATGCAAACTTTAGCTGACCAGTGACCATTTGTGGCGAAAGTTTATATTGGAGTTGAAAAAGTAGGCAAGAGAAACGGCGAGCCAAGTTGACATTCAAAATCATTTCTTATCATTGTAAAGTATTTCAATTTAATTATATTAACCAAAAGTTTAGTAAATGGATTCCACATAAATTTTCTGCGATACTCACAAGCCATTGAAGGTCTGAAGAAAATTGCTCTCTCGAAACTCTTTATAGCTTCTCCGAAACGACGCTGGTTTTGAAGTAAAATTCCTCTGTAACAAAGAAAAAGCGACATAAGTTATTATGCTACAAATAAACTTCTTCATTTTAACAGCCTTATATGCCTACATATATTTGTGAAAAATGGTGGCGCTTATCACCAAGCAGGTTCCCGTATTTTTTATTTTCCTTAAATTTAAAGTGAAATAATTACTTCAGATGTAATTGTACTTATTTGCCGTTAATATAATAGACTAATCCAGTAAATAGCCTGGTAACATATCGTGCTTTATTATCAACTCGCTAAAAATATGAAGTGTAAAGTGTGAAATACACATACATAAATTTCAACATATTGAATCAATGAATGAAAATAATATTTTTTGTTGTACATAAAACTACAGTTAAAATACAATATAGTAACTTAGCTATAAATATAGTTAGTTAAATTGCAACAGGTGACCTTATTGCGTTGTAGCAATTTCTTCCAGGCAACATTAAGATAGTAATTTGAGATATGCAAAAGGGGTGCAACCAAAGAATATCATTATAAGTACACTATATAATAATTATTAATAAAGTCATATACGTAGATAGAAATATCCATACAAATATTATTAAAACATAACAATACATAAATAATAATAATAATTGAGTCATCATCAGCGACACAGTGGGTTCGATCAGCGATATTGCGGACATTGGATTTTTTTGCCCTATGTCATTAAACTGTAAAAGTATCTAATGTAAACCAGTACAGCGGTTTCTACTCCGAACGTTTCCGATTTTTTAAAATCGCATACACTGCAGAGCTGAGCCGTTTCGATAACTAACTTGGAGCCTATTGAAATTTAGCATCTAAAGTTATATCTAGAAATAATACTGTATCTACAAGGTTGACGAAAAATTGTTTCATGTCTAATAATGATGTCTGTGACCGTCTATCTATCATTGGGTAATTTAAATTTCACACAATTTGTTATATGATAATTAGGTTATCAACTATATACCAATCTACCACCGTAGAAATAGTAGTGTTCACATTGTCATAGGAATAATGGTGCCTTTTAACTTTAAGTAATAAGAAAGTACCATCAACAAACAATACTCTACTCACCATAACTGTCATGTTCTATACTCTTCACGAGATTAAGTAATTCATTAATATAGACTAAAAATCAAAATGAACCTCGAATTGAACTTTCATGGACGCCCAGTGCTATTTGAAGACCCTGATGATCTCGTACCGTTGACATCGACGCTATCATTCAATAATTAAGTAATGTCATATCTGCTTCCTGCTTTTCGCAGATTGTTACTGCATTTTATCAGCGAGCCTCTTAAACTATGTTTGCCGAATCGTGGTCTCCACTTAAGAACTCGTTTCCCCATCGGTTGTCGATTCTTCGATAGATAGGGCTGACCCTCTGCCGCTTCAGCCGGCTTATTTTACGAGCTATGTCGTTGACCTAGGTTTTCTGTCAGATAACTTCATTACTAGTTTTAGCTTTCAGAAAAAGTATTCTCCATCTCCATTCACTACTAACCATTCTATTTGATAACGAATTCAAATATAACGAAATCAATCAACCTTCATCCAATATATCCACTAACCATAATAAGTACTTCCGAACATCATAATAAGTATTCACAAATTTTAAAAATAAAATCGAACTCTTCTGTTGAACCCTATATGTTAAAGAATATTTTTTGTAAATTAACTAACATGCATTACCAATTCAGTAAATGTAAAAATCGCAAATGAAAGCAAAACTGTAACAAAGGTTAATAAAGCCACATTAGATCTGTTCATCTTTATATGATTCACCATTTTGATTAGCTGTTATGACAATGGCGATATGATGTGGTCTCATTAAATATTAGCCAGTAATTTATCAGTGATGTTCATTTATGGCCTTATCGATAGTCTACACTGGAATATAATAGGAGTGTTCACAATATAATCAACATTAAATCGATGTCTATAGGGTTATAAAGGTATGTTACATTCTATAAAAAAGCAGTATAGAATGTCAAATCAAACTGCCAATAAGAAATTTTCAATCGCCGTGATTAATATATAATAATAATATCGTTTAATTTATGTATTAAAAACCGATTACGATAAAACTAAAGAGCATTTTCCTTAAAAGGATTCAGCACTGCAATTAAGATACAATTTAAAAGCACGGTTGAAATACTGTCCGCAATAGATTTATCTATCAATCGATATTTACCCAATGGACGATAATGGAATGATCATATTCATCACTGATAATCAAATGGCATTTTGCAACACTGTCATCATTGTTAATAAATCAAGTAAGGTAAGGTACTGTAATTTAGACGTCACCAACATTAAATTTAAAAATAGGCCGCAATAGAGGTAGGGATGGATTATTCAATCTATTCACAAAATAGTAATAATATTTTCTCCACAAATTTTGGTTAAAAAATGTTTGTTACGAAAACAGGTTTCATTTAATAAAATACAAAATCTGTAACTGGAACGTGTGACTGGAAGCTAAGCTAGATCAAGAGATTTGTGTCTTAGAGTTTTAGACTCCTCAACTCGAACATATTGCTATTAAATTGATACCAAATTTGGCAGTGATATTAATAAATCTTTTAAACTATATTATAAAGACGCAACAAAGACCAAATGTACAATAAATAATAAATAACGCACACATTCAACATAGCCACGCACTAGGGAAAGCCTGTGTCGCGGGTGCCATGGACACACACATAGACAACCACAAATTACACCCAAACTCACGAAAGAAATAATTGTAGGCCATACAACTATTTCTCCCGGCCCGGGAATCGAACCTGGGACCTCTGCGTGGCAGTCCGGCATGGTAACCGTTCGGCCACGGAGGCAGTTAAATTATAAAAAATTTCTTGTATGTTTGTATATATGTACGTGTATATGCGTGTATGTGTCTTTACGTAGATGAGTGTGCACGTCTAGGTGTTCGTATCGTGAAGCACAAAGTTACTAAAATGCAAAATATATATAGTATATACAAATTTTGTAAGTTGATTTCACATCACATTTCCTTCATATTCATACTGACTTTTACCTTTTTTTAAAGTAATGCAGCCAAATTAATACCCTTGATAAGAAATTTAAATAAATAGAAAGTTTTGCCATCTCTTGAATAATCACTTTTTATAAGATACAAGTTTGAGAAAGTAAGGCATCGTTATAATACATTTGTATAGATATTATACTAAATTAAATATAATATTAAAATAAGTAAAAACAAAGTAAGTTAACAAAATGTATTGTGTTACATGAGTCAGCTATCGATATCAATGCACGGCACTAGTTTGTTGCGTCGCTAATGTACAATCTGATAAAAGCCGCATGGAACGGCATGAACGCTGCAGTAATATTGTCCACATGAATAATGCAGGGCTCACAACGGGCTGAGTCCGTACACTAATGAGACGGCCCGGCTGCCTGACTCAGAAGGTACTATTATGGTCCTTCTAGCCTGATAATAATTTGTAACTGATTCCCTACTAATTATTGTAACGGAGATATTTTGTTGTGGATTCAGTACACGTTAGTGTTCTTTTGCAGTATCTTATATTTGGAGTATAGTATTATTATAAATAGTCATATAGGTCAATGCAAATAGTTAGGATCGGTTAATATTATTTTAACTGCCTCTGTGGCAGAACGGTTACCTTGCTACACTTTTTTACAACGTTACCCTGTTACAATGACTATGAATAATCATCACTAATATAAACAAGAATAAATTAATGTAAAACAAAATTGTACCTACATGAAACTAAAAAAAATAGAAATAAAACATAAAATATTGTCAAATTATAAAAACAAAAAATACAGTTTTTTGGAAAGAAATTCTTCTACACTTTAAAATTCATTATTCATTATGGATAAAATTAATTGTACATATTAAAAGAAGTTTCACCCGCATAAAAGACTTTTGGTCGTTTGTAGCACTTCTTAGATTTGCTAGTAGGTGTTAGAAGCTGGGACGTAAAGAACCTGGTAACAGGGGGTCTACTCTCGATCTCCGTCCAACATCCGTCCGAAACAATTACTGCCAAATAAGTAATACTTGACCAAAGAAAAAGACGCGTGATGCGAAGGAAGCCTCATTCTTGATACTTGTCTCTTAATTTTGTCGAATATCACTTATTTGGCAGTAATTGTTTCGGACGGATGTCGGACGGAGATCGAGTGTAGATCCCTAGATTATAGTTATCCCGAGTTTTGCAACACTCGGCCTACGCTCGTAGAGCCCTCGTTAAAGTGTTTAAGTTCTGACGCGCATAAACCATTATATCACAAATGTATTGTAAATACACCATCAATATGAGGGGTTTTTTAAAAAAAACCTCCAAGGCTGACTTTTTTATACCTACTCAATTATGGAGCTACCTAATAATAAATCATATATAATTGTAATTAAATTTTTATTATCTAAATTATAATTATTGCCCTAATTACTTTTTATGAAATAAGGTATATGTACACATTTTTAAATTAAACTAATTATCTCGAAATAATGCCCATCTGATTATGCATCTGCTATGTTCCGTGTCACGTGTATTTCTGTTATCGGACCGACTGAAAAACAGCGTCGTAGTACTTTCAGTGTGACGGATGGATGACGGACTCCGTAACAGCACAGCGCACAAGCTGCCTGTTATATTCATAATTAATTTTTACGTAATTATTTAAGTTTTTAATTTTAATTTTTTCATTCGTATTATGTGTTAGTCTTTTGGCTGAAATGAAGATGATGATTACGTATTATGGGGTGAGGCATGTTGCGCTTTCCATTTGTTTTAAGTCTAGTTTTATAGTCGCAAAGTATTATGTATTGTAGTTATGTAGTTTTTAGTTTTATAGTTTTATTTTATTTTAACAAGTTTAATCTACTCACCTACGCCTTATTACTTAGTAATTAAGTCTCATTCAAGGGATGGGGCCTGGTGACTTGTAATACACGTGAAATACCTACATCAAGCACCAGCTCCCACAATATACTACTGTAACGTACGTACTAAGATTTATATTGTTGTATTTTGTGGTGAGAAATAAACATATTTATTTTTTTACTTATTTATAGCGGGTGTTTGTATCTGTGTGTGTGTGTGCGTGTACTGTGCTTAAAATAAATTAATTATATTCCATTATATTTTAATATTTAACTGTAAAAAACGTAATTAAAAAAAAAACCAGCCGTGTTTACTCTTAATATTTTATAGGTGACAAGTAAATTAATAAAAATATACTTACGTTAGAAAAATATAATAAAGAAATAAAACTCTTTATATATCGCAAATTGTAGCAGTAGAGCTCCTTGTGAAAGAGTTCGTCAAGGGAAGTGTTGTCACCTTGCCTATTTCTGCTACCAAGCGGTAATGTAAGATTACTACTTTCCAATTTTAAAAAGTAAGTCTTTTCTGTGGACATGTCGCCTACCACCACACGCACGATTTGTTCGTCCCATCATTTCGTATCATAAACAAAAATATCTTACAGTAGTGGAGTCCAGAATAGGCCAGGATATTAAAGTCCTATACTTGCAATTACGCTGATTCTCCCCACAAAATGGAATTCGGCTGTGAATTTATAGAAAACAAACTTACAAGATTACTACTATGAAGCATTATATAATTATAGTAACTTAAAACAACAATGTTATTTTAAATTGTATTCACGTTTCTAACACGTGCAACCATTCGGTACGAATTTTATGCAGACATATTGTTATTTCATTACCGAAACGAATTTCCAACTAAAAGCTATTCGGTGTTATCGGTCGGAAAGAGATTATTTTAACAATTGTTCGACCACGCTATCGCTTGCCCACAATTACATGGTTTTACATACGTTTTTTTTTTGCTTTTTACAAATGTTACTTTTAATAAAGCTTCATGTTGCTTTATATCGCGTGGCTATATTTTTGTGTGGGAAACATTTAATAATTTTGAGGACTTTACAATTCATTAAAATTCAAACAGTCTATTCTTTCTTCTAAAGTTGCTCTAGCGTTTTTAATATTGTCAGAATTCATTATTGGTACCTAATGATAGGTGAAAATGAGAAGAAACCGGTACCTCTACTACAGACAGTGTTGCCAGATATTTATATATTATACATTTCTCATAGATATACATTAGATATACATTTCTTATTATGATTATCTTGGCTCTCGCCTAATGTGTAGTGATATTATATATATAAAATTATTGGTAATGATTTAAGTAAGTTTTGTTTTTAATTTTTTTCGAGGACCTTTGGATCTTTAAATTCAAATATATTTTTATTGTAAATCCCAAATAGTTTACGAACGTACATAAAGTAGATAATAAAATAACTCGGAGATGGCACAAACAAAATTAAATGATACAATTACTGGTTATAGCTAGGTTTTTCTTCAGCGTACTTACTTTTTAAATAAATATCTTTCACATTTGGAATTCTTATTTAAATAAACAAACTTGTAAAATGTAACTTTAGCAGCAAAAATGTAACTATTGAAATAACGAAGTGTAACTTTCGACTCAAGGGCATTGACAACACTATGAGTAACGTTGTCATTAGCGACCGACAAAAATATTTGATAAATTAATGTATGGCAAATTATACAGCAACCCTAGCGGTCACTAGATGAAATGACTTTTGGTATTCAAATATTTTGCGCGGTCACTGACGACCAGAGATAAGCAAGCGCCCGGGTTTTAACACGGCGCTTTATTAACGCCGAGTTTTTTCCCCATTAGTGCCCGAAATCGAGGACAAAACCTATTTACAACTAAATATTTGTAAATCGAGTTTTGCTCAAATGTAAAGATATTGTAACAAACTTTGGTTTTACGATCAGGCCACGTCTTCTTCAATATAATATGACTCATTTGATAGTTATTGTTACAATAATATTCAAAAGATATTAGTAATAGAATATTATGACGTGCACAATAAACCATTTTATATTGTCATTATATCTTATTACAACACGACCACGGTACCTAGGCAGGTCCTTTGAGGCTTGCATGGGGACTCCGTGTCCGACGTGTCCGGCCTTTTGAGACACATTATTATAAAAGGGATGGTTAGGTATACACCCACCGGATATTGTCTTTTATTATTATTATTATTATTATTATTTGGTAGCTCTAGGATATCACTGGCCAAAACGGTATTTTCTATATCAGTTTTATAGTTTAATTAATGATATCAAAAGTATAATTAGTGCTAAATGAATACAATAGATAACAAAATTGTTTTTTCACAGAACACATAGGAAACATCTACTGCAAAATGAAAAAAGGTAAAAGACAAGTCGGCAATTATAGGCTTGTATAGTTCATGAAATACGAACTATTAGGAATATATTCCCGACACTGACCGACATGAACTAGTTCGTCTTGCACGGTCTTAATAGTTCTTCTTTTTAGTTGAGTACCAACCTAACTGTCGGTAAAACTATCGGTGTTGATAGTTCAACCGTTTTTTATACAGTAGGAACAGTGCGAGCAGGACAATAAGCAATCTTTCACTGCTTTTATGATGCAGGATTGAACATTGTCAGCTCGTTTTAAGTCTCTGTAAAGTATCTACATTATGTAAAAAGTAAGTGCTCATATTTTTAGGTAGGTGTGGTAGGTATCTGTATGTATAATATTAACCCACGTGTATATAAAATCGTGTAAGTATTGATTTTTTAAACACACCATTCGAACTAAAATGTATACGTTATTTCGCTATTGTTTAGTACAAAAAGATTATTTAATAAAAAGGGCAGGCTTAAACCTCTAAAATATGAAGGAAAACCAAATAGAACCGATTCCATACAAACTGTATTTTTAAATATTTAGTAGTGCACTATTGACCTCATAACACTAGGATTCCGTAGTAGTTCATGTGAATAAAATAACTAGTTTGGAGCGTTCGTTCCATGTCCGAGGAAGGACAAGACGAACTAACGAACTAAGGATCTAGATGAACTAGAAGATCAAACTAGTTCAGTTGACCGATTGAACTAACTAGGATCGCTCCCTTTAAGGATCGATCAGACACTAGACTAGTCTTCAGTATGTTATCTAGTGTTGGATCAAGGACGAAAAAATTTCATTTTGAAAAAATTATGTTTTTCATAAAAATATGGAGATTGAAATTTTTTTCGATGTTGTGATATCATTTTAAATCTAGTTTTCTTTGTGTGTTTGTAGCTATACAACTTTATTTTATAATTCACGCTAAATAATACTTCAAAAGATATTTCTAGATGTAGAATATAATATGAGATTTTGAAATTGTATTTTTCCAATTTTTAAAATTTTTCCAATTTTCCGTGAATCTTTCCGGAAAAATTGCCAATAATTGAAATTTTTCGGAAAATTACCCAACAGTAAGTATATAGACTTATAATACGACCCTAATGGCAGGGACTTGAGTATAATTTCGAGTGCTTTAAACCATACTCAAATCCTGACTTGAGCATTGAGTTGAGTTCTAGAATACGACCCTAAATCTGTTTTTTTTTCCGATGTTGCCATCTCAAAATCCGTTTCCACCAATTAATTATGAAAGACAGAGTATCAATGATACGGAACTATCTTTTGCTTTATAGTGCAACCCTGAGGAACGTACGTAGACAAATACGAAATCGTCAGCCAAAAACCTAAAGGTTCGCCAGCTTATCTCGTCAGTAAGGCATCAGATTACCTTTGAAATAGGGCTCCCCTTTCACTCGCGTGTGTCGACGGGATGCAGGTTCACTGTACCTGTATGATTAATTTACACGTCCCAACGATAACGGGTTCTTGATGATATTTTACATTAACTTTACACTTTGTTTTTATCACTTTTAAACCAAATATTTACGCTAATGATGACGATGATTTTCAAAAAACGTTTTTGTTTTGATAATCTAGGAAAACTATAACTTGCAAAAACTGGACAATTATAAGTAGAACTCTTAGGTTTTCGGGATTTTTACAATTTGGAAAGTTTTTTCAAACAAACCAACAGTTCGGGACCTTTACAATCAGCCGTAACCATGGGACTTAAGAAGGGCGAATGCTCGCTGGTTTGCTTGAAAAAAAAAAGAAATATGCGCGATTTACATCATTTACAAAAACATCATTTACACGATTTACAAAAAATAATATTATTTCCAATTATAAACAGAATTTTACGACAAGATTTTGGTTGTCATTCAACTACAAAAATTTCGCAATAAATACAAAATTCGACTTTAGCTGTTGTTGCTGCTGTCGACTTCTAATGCATGATACACAGATCGAATATAGATTTTTAATGTGCATTACACATATTTGCAAACCATATATACAATCGATGTGCTATCCCTGCATTTACACAGGGGTGCTATTTATGTCGAACGTGAACTCAGTTTACAATTATAGCTCATAATTATAAATTATGACCATTGTGTCACGCAATAACCACGTGCCAACTCGCAAACGGAGCAGGGCAATACAAAAATTTATTAAATATGCTATACCATAGATCCAGAAAGAGATAAAAAGTGGAATAAGATTCATTTATTTTGGATAGGAGAATCCACGCTAAGGACCGTAAAGTACAGCATAAAAAGGTTAAGGTTGTTGTTGTGTCGTATGTTGTCGCAGTGGCACTGAAATAAAATAAACTAGAATTTCAGTTGTTTTTTAATATCAAGTGACGGAACGAACAAGTCGTGCGCCTGATGGTAAGCTACATGCATGTCTATAACAGTTACAGTGCCACTCAGAGCTTTAAATCGCAAAGATTTGAGGCGCACAGCCATTATGCTCGTCACCTCAGGGTGTGACATGTGACTTGTCAACTTATGTCTCAGGACATAAGTTGACAAGTCCCGTGTGCCTGTAATTTCACCAGCACCGTTATCCTTCAAAACCGGAAGACAGTAATGCTGACATTACTGCTTGGCGGCAGAAATAGGTAAGGTAGGGCATTATTTCCCGGGACGTACTCTTTCACAAGGAGCTCTACTGCTACAACAGTAAAACACAAAAGACACAAAAAAGTTAAATATTCATGTTTGTTCAAACGATATCAATATAGCCTTAAACATTATTTGTAAGTAGCATTCTAAATCAAAACAAAGACAAAGTTTGCAGAGTGACTGGTCACTCACTTTGCACTTAGCTAAGTGGCCAGTTTTAATTTACTCAAATATCGCAAAACTAGTTTGAAAAACCCAATGGCGACAAAGACACTTTGAGAATCGGTCGAATTGCAGCCGACCGCAACGAACTTTAAGTACTTTTCACTTTACTAATCCTCTTATTTCCTTTTGTGTCGAAATAAATATCCTGTGGCTTTTGAAGCGGTCGCTTAAGTATTTTCTTTTATAAAAAAAATAATAATCAGGCATGAAGTTTTTGCTTTCGTGATTTCTTTTCCATTCTCTTTAGGACAAAAAAATCTAATTTGATTTCTTATGAAGAAAAAGCTTACACGTGACAAAACCCAAGAATCATTTGATCAAATTATTTTCTCAGTCTTGTTTTCTCGGAATAAGCATTAATGTTGCGAGATGTAATCCGTAAGGTATACCATCTAAAATAATTGCTCAAATATGATTCGTAAATAAATAAGATTAATCAAATTTCGTTTTGAATGTCATGAATTATGTACCAAATGAAACCTTATTTTGATGATTTATTATATCGAAATTTATCTTTCTTGTTTATTAATTTATTAGAAAGACTAACAAATTAAAACCATAATAACGTAGTAGAATAAGAACAAGTAGGGCAACTCCAGCCTGTTTGATGCATCAATACTTGCACTTCACACAGAGCGTATGGTTGTCACATTATTATTTTAGTCGTATCTACAGGTTGCGAACGTAATATGATAGTAATTAGGTGAAAGTCAAGTCGAAATCAAATAATCTTTATTTCATAGGTAAGCAAATTACACTTGAAATGCTCATTCGTAAGGCAGATTCCTCTGAGAAAAATTATCAAGAAACTTGTAGGGGTTAGTCTTTGTAAATATATATTTGAATATAAATGTATTCATATATATATACATACATATGATATATATACATACATATGATATATATATATATATACATATATATATCATTACAATATTTAATTTAAAGTTATAGGTATTCGTCACTGTGTTTTCATGCTATATTGACATAATATTTGTCAAATGCAATATACACGCATTGATGTTTTTATACCATATCATATGGTAACGAAATAGATATGAAATGCGTGTTAGTTGTTTGTAATGACTTATTTAGAAATAAAAAATAAATAAAAATTTGACACAGAAACATATTTTCGTCGATTACGACTTGTTTGAAAGGCTTTTTTTCAAACATTTATTTGATTTTGATTCATAAATAGTAGTTAAGACACAGACGCTACATACGTTTAAACTCAGCGCAGTCTTCACAATGCATAAACGGATAAGTAGTTAGTAATTTCCTTGTGCCCGAATGTACAACGTGCTATACAAGTACACTAAAAAGATTTTTTTTATTATATCAAGTGACGAGACAAACAAGTCGTGCGCCTGATGGTAAGCTACACGCCTGTCCATAACAGTTGCAGTGCCACTCAGCTCTTTAAATCGCAAAGATCTGAGACGCACTGCCACTGCGCCCGTTACCCTGATACATAAGTTGACAAGTCCCATGTGCCTGTAATTTCACCAGCACCATACGCTCCAAAACCGGAACACAATAATGCGGACATTACTGCTTGGCGGCAGAAATAGATAAGGTGGCAGTACTTCCATGGACGAACTCTTTCACAAGGAGCTCTAGTGCTACTAAAGATGGATAAACAAAACGTAAACACTGCGCATGGAAATAGAAAAGGCCTGCTTTAATGAAAAACGATAAACAACTATAGTGACGAAATATTAGTTTAATTCAGTGCGGTACGGATAAATTGTTAGTAATTTATGCGGCGAATGCTCACGAACGCGCGGAAGCGACGCGGGCACCGTCACGCGATCGTGACATTCCGCGGCAGAGGTGACAAATTGTGAATTGAATTAATGTTTACTATCGCCCTGGAATTATGAGTAACACGTCACTATATGTTGTGAATTAAGTTAATTACGTAATTAGTGTAATGCGCATAAGGATTAATTGATAATTAGGAAGATTATACAAGCCGAGAACACACACACGTAGCGTTCTAATCCATGTCTTTTAGAAGTACCTTTGTGGTAAATTATAGATTCCGATATTATTAACACCTTCAAGAAGTGAATATAATCTTTTATTTCTAACCGACTTCAAAAAAGGAAGAAGTTGTTGTTACGCAATTACTCCGACATTTGCGAACCGATTTCGATGGTTCTTTTTTTTTTAGACAGGGGTTCTTCAATAGCAGTCCAATTTAAATTTGAAGAAAATATACCACCTTTAAGGGTGGCAAATGAAGGATTAATCCGGTTTATTGTAATTCACCTACTTTTCGTTAACCGATTTCAATAAAACTAGGCAAATAGATGTAATTCCACATTTGATATGATTTAATGGTAATGATGATAATGACGTATTTTTATCTACGCCATATTTTAATGTAGCCAATTCTAAAGGCATCAAATATGTACATTATTATAAAAATGAGATAATATTTGGTTATATTTATAAAATATGCGGTTATAAAAGCCTCTTAACTCCATTAAATGCAGTTTCTCGAATCCAGGTCGAAGGAAACTAGTCGATCTTTGGGGATTCCTTTGAGTCACGAACGTCGTAGTATAGCAAACTTTGCTTGACCTGAGTTTGTGTACACTTCGTCGGTTTCCTATTGGAAGTTTATATCAAAATACCTATAACTTCTATCTAGCCAATAATGCTTTGGCGAAGTTTGAAATTTGGCGTAATTGTATAAGTATTTGTACCATATTGGGAAATATTATGAGCGAAGATATTCAGCGTAATGATACGGTATAACTATGCAACTATATTTATACAATTCGCATATGACAACTAACATAGTACTATCTCAAAAATTGCGTTATATTATATGGCTAGACTTCAGATTAGTTTTCTGTGTTTAATTTCAGATACAATCTTTATTTAAATATTCCAGAGTATTATCACGAAGTAGTGTTTAATATTCGAGTATAGTGACCTGAAATATTATTTATTACGTACATACATAAAGCTTACGCGTTTTCTCATAGGAGAGGTAGGCAGATTTTTAATTCGGGACTTAATCACGTACAAAACATATTTTATTTACCTCGACGTTTCGGACATATTGCAACGTCCTTGGATAACCCTAGTGCACAAATAAATAATGAAGATCAAGTGCGGGTCGTTAGAAAAACTCGCACGGCTAGGAGATGCTGACACCCGCCTGTTCAGTCCCTTCGAGACTATGGACGTTGCAATATGTCCGAAACGTCGGGGTAAATAAAATATGTTTTATACGTGATTAAATCCCGAATTAAAAATCAAATAATGTGTGAAAATCGTGAAAGTTTAAATCAAAGTGAGGTAGGCCACGAGACCACGGAACTAACCTTACTCTATCTTGACACTACTTTGTAGCCTCACATACATCAACAACCCTGTTCATACAACTTCTTTTATTCTTGTCACATCGGAACACATCCTTTTTTAAGAACATCACTGATCTAGTCAATGCCATTCCTCTTAAAACCCTTCCATCCACATTCGCATCATAAATCTGTTTGATAATTCTTCTCAATATTCCTTTCTCTATTTTTTTTTAATAATAACGCACACACTCAACATTGCCCCGCACTAGGGAAATCCTGTGTCACACATAGACAACCACAAATTACACCCAAACTCACGAGAGAAATAAATGTAGGCCATACTGCCCTCGTAACGAAAAAAGGCACAACTATGCGTACTTTACACGGCAGTTGTGCCTTTTTTCTTTCCGAGGACAGCATACAAATATTTGTCTCGGCCCGGGAATCTAACCTGGGACCTCTGCATGGCAGTCCCGCATGGTAACCGTTCGGTCACAGAGGCAGTTTTTCTAGTAACCACATCCTCTTTCAAACCTCATCTTTCACGTATTATTATATGTTGTTATATTATTTATTATTTCACGATAATACACTCGAATCAAGAAATATACTCGAACTTAAATGAAAATTCCCACCCCAGATTAAGAAAAGAAACCTGAAAATTTATATATATGTCCGGGAGTATATATATATGTATTATTAGTTTTACGCGTACATTGGGCGCATCTTTATAATAGTGATGCACCGATTCGAATATAATAACATAACTTTTTTTGCAATATATCTACGACTCTGGGAGAATACATCAAAGTTTTGCACTGTGGGCGCTGGATGAGTACCAGATTCGATTCCCGCTAGGATCATATAGGAAAACGAACTTTTCAAATTTGGTTCTGGTTTGGGTATACACTCATATATATGTACGTATATACAAGATACTTTAATATGAGTTATGGGTTAGTCTCTGACAATATCAGTTCTAACAATATTTGTTATGGTCAAAGTTTGCTAAACTCTCATTTGATAGTCAATACATATTCGTTTATACCCTTTATGTATATTGTGAATTTTACAAAACCAAGCTTTCGCATATACCTTGTAATGTTAGTCATATGCAAATTGTTAACGACTCAGGTGCGTTTGTTATGTTTTCGAACCCGAAGGTAATCGAGTTTGTCATAATAATCAATCATTCCTCCCACTTCAGGATCAATTTTGAAAGTTAAACAAAAACACATTTCGTTATACATAATACAAATTAATAGTAATGTTGAAAATAAAATAAATTAAGCACATAAAATGTTTTTGTTTTTGCTCTCTGGATATTTGTTTTAAGTGACGGAACGAACAAGTCATGCGCCTGTCCGTAACAGTTGCCGTGTCACGCAGAGCTTTAAATCGCAAAAGTCTGAGGGGCACTGGCATTGTGCCCGTCACCCTGAGACATAAATTGACAAGTCCCATGTGCCCGTAATTTCACCAGCACCCTTACCCTGCAACCGGTAGACAGTAATGCTGACATTACTGCTTGGCGGCAGAAATAGGTAAGGTGCCAATACTTCACTGGACGAACTCTTTCACAAGGAGCTCTACTATTTATTTGACAACCTCCGTGATCATGTGACTTGCACTCTGGTTTTCATGGTGTCGTATCTTACGTCCCAGGTTCGATCTCCAGCCGGGTTAATGAAAAAAAATTTACTTTTCTATATTGTCTTGGGTTTGGGTGTTTGTGGTACCGCCGTTGTTTTCGATTTCCACAACACAAGTGTTTTACTTACTTTTGGAATCAGAGGAACGTGTGTGATGTTGTCTAATATTTATATTCATAACTTTTGACGAATGACGATTTCCGAAAAGCTGCTGGCAGTTAATGGATGCGACAAGCTGAGGAACGAGCGAAATGGCGTGCTATGGGAGAGGCCTATGTCCAGCAGTGGACTGCGATAGGTTGATGATGATGATGATATTTTTTGTACTTCACTAGCTTATCATTATTATGTATACGAAGATTGAACAAACACAGAAAAAATCCTCGAAACAGTGACTGAGACCACTGCACTAGCCACGTTGAGACAACAGTCGCTGTTTCGAAATTATTCGGGCCAAAATAATTTTTCTTTGTGTTCGTTCAATCTTTATATCAATAATAAGATTAAATTATGTTCCTTGTTTTGAGCGATATTTGCTTAACTATTCTGTTATATTTATTAATTGAATATGTTTTTACGAAGTTTACTACTTACTGTATGATTTTTATAAATACTCCATGGGTATAGAAACTGATTCACGTCCATTCGGCTCGTAGGAATTTTTTTTTTTTTGTTCAATATTTGTATAACTATTATTAATAACAAACTATTCTGCATGTAGATTTAGAATTACACCAAAATTATAAACTTAACATTAGAATAAATATATCACGTCGATATGTCGCTAGAATTTCAAAGCACTGTAAGTAGGAACGTGGTAATAGCCAAGTGAGAGAGCGGCTGTTTTCTTTGTTTCTCAATCAAGGCGATGGTTTGATTTCCTGTGGCATTATAAAGCTACGTATATATTTATGAATACAATATCTCAAGTTTAAGGTGAAGGAAAATGCCATGACGTAACCTGTTCATCTAACAGGGTTTATAATCCTTGGAAACCTATGTGAAGTCTTCACAGAACGCGCTCAGCAGTGGGAAGTATAACAGGTTCATTTATTAATATTCAAATTTAAATTTTAGTAACATTCAATTTCAAGAGCCCTTCCAAAGCAGCTTAATCAATATTATTACAGGATCACAACTCTCGGAAAACTCGCATTGGGGTTGGGGACTTCATTCGATGCGAAAATGAGCGGTACCTATTACGAAACGGAAGCCGTTTCCACAGCGATCAAGTTGGAAAAGGCAACGCGGACGGGACGGGACGGGAGCCATCGAATATACAGCCACCTACCTGACGATCCTAGCAGCGCTCCGAGCACGTCTTCTTTAGGCTAAAAATGTGGCTATTCCAGCGCTCTTTTTTTAATTTATAAGAATTTCTTAATTTTAAATAATGTTACTCTATTGTATGCAGGTACTACATTTATTTAATATAAATTTATATAATTGCAATTCAATACATTTCGTTTATTTAATATTCTCATTGTCATTGCCATTTGACATATAATGGAAATCATGAATAAATGATTATAATTATGATTATGATTGGACCGGGGTGGCAGACTATGAACTATAACCCTCGCCTGAGAGGATACCCGTGCCCAGTAGTGGGACATGTAAATGGGTTGATGATAATGATTACATTTTGTACTCGGACATCATATTCCGGTATTTCCAAAACAATATTCAGAGAAGACATTCTATGATTAAG
This sequence comes from Hyposmocoma kahamanoa, assembly GCF_003589595.1. Lineage (NCBI taxonomy): Eukaryota > Metazoa > Arthropoda > Insecta > Lepidoptera > Cosmopterigidae > Hyposmocoma > Hyposmocoma kahamanoa. Next base: position 8,627,618 of record NW_020653726.1, read on the forward strand.
ATAGATAAATTCAGTATTCATATCAGCGTCATTTAGAAGCTAGTCACATACTGATCATAATTTAGCAAGATACTCTACTGTTGTACCTACTAAATTCTATGATAACCTCTATTAATCATTGGTAATTACGTGAAGAGTAGCTAGTCCTTGAGCAAAGATAGCGTCAGCTATGGAACGAGCTCGCCTAGAAGATTATACCTTTTCAATAGCACTTTAAAGAGATTCAAATTGTATGTGCTCGGAAACACAGACGTAGGCAGAGAATTTCATTTCGTGTATGTACACAGTCAGGAATTATTACTAACAAGTGTGTATTGAATCTTTTGTTCACAAATTACATACCGCTACCCAAATTACCATACTAAGTAATCGAGCTCATCTCAGTGGTACATAAACCACATACATAGGTGTATAGTCCAGGAATGATTTCGCAAACAAGTATGCAAATACCAGCCAGCGTTGTCGCGACTCAACCGGGCGGGAATGTTAAATATGTGTGTGCGCAAACACGGGTTTAATCTACGCCTTATCGTGCGACGTGCTATATGGCTGAGCGGCGCCTTGCGTCCTAGTGTATTCGATGTTTCTCGCCTTTACTGTGTAACAAAGTTAGCAACGCTGCTGACAAAATTTAATTCTTACCCCCGGTTAACTTGCACCACGTCTTGTTGATTGTAAGTATAACTTTGTGCTAACTCGTCTCATTGAGGTTATGGTACTGTACTCTGTATTGTAGATTAGGTAATGAATAAGTTAAATTAAATTAAGCTGAGTGGAATCGCAATGTTTTCTGTTTATGAAAACTTTCGCCTCGTTCATGCGTGTTTTTTTTGTTTTTAGTATGGGAGAGGTGTTATAAATGCGATAAATTATACATTTAAAATTGTTTATAACACTAAAAGAACTTTTGTCAGAAAAAAGAATTGAAAAAGTTTTGTTTTTCTACATAATATTTTGTGTTGAAGTGACGACATATTGGAACGGTAAAGTGAAAAATTAAAAGGTTCAGTATAACAGATATTTTCGTTTCCAAAGTGGATAAAGTTCACCCTTTTTTTAAAGGTTACCCTTTTAATTATAACAATGTCATCAAACCGTTAGACGTCCCATTGCCAGGCGTGGGTTTCCTCTCGGGAGAAGATTTAGGCCATAGTCCGACCCTCTGGTCCAATGCGGGTTGGGAACTTAACACTTTTTCGAAGGTTGTGAACCTTGTCCGACATGCTGGTTTTAATCACAAAATTTTCCTTCACCGCATAGGAATAAGTAGTGTTACTCAATATAAACGTAGCAGAGTGGCTTATATGTGTACGGACGCACACATTAGCATAATCTCACGGTGCACACGCATTGCATAGCGCCGGTTATCACACGCGCCTTCATTGTAGAATTGAAGTATTCGCTCTGTGCTTAAAATATTTTTCATTTTTTTATTTTTTTTATTTTTTATTTCACAGTCATACTCCCATAATCGAGATACCAATCTGCAAACCTGATATAAAAATATTATTACGTAAGTACAGCATTTGACAAACGTTATTTCAATAAAGTACAAGAATACTTTGAAGAATACCGTATTTTTGTAAGTTTTAAATTTTTTTTAATGTCATGATGTTTAATCGCCATGATATTCAATTATTTTTGTGAAATTACTCCACTAGTTTCTTCTAATTATTAATACAAAGACGGATTGGAACCAACGTCTTTCAGCAAACCGTGGAACGAACTAGCGGACCTTACGAATTTTCCTTTGTGCTTATTGATACCGTAATTTTCAAATTATATTTTTCAACCTGACATAATACAACTACAATAACAATGTGACAGCCCTATGTTGCGAAAGCCGTGTAGGCATTAATGCGCCGAACAGACGGGTGGTACAGTACGTGTCTTATTATACTATGCCATTAACGAGGGTGATTTGTTACAAAACATTCAGAAATGTATGTAACTTTGAAATTAAAAACAAGGTATATTCCACCACAGGGATTCTATTCGTAGACATCACAATTGAAAAGTCATTGAGGGCTTATCGCAAACTTTTCAGAAACAATCTTAAGTCAATGAAATTTTATTGTAAGCTTATTTTAACGGCCTCCGTGGTCGAGTGGCTTGCATACCGATTTTCGTGGTGTTGCCATCTCTGAGGTCCCGGGTTCGATCCCCGGCCGGGTCAGTGTAGAACACTTTTTTGTATATTGACTCGGGTTTAGGTGTTTGTGGTACCGTCGTTGTTTCCGATTTTCATAACACAAGTGCTTTAGCTACTTATTTTGGGATCAGAGCAACGTAGGTGATGTTGTCTAAGATTGTCTAATATATTATTACGTTATATCACGTTTCATTGCATTATCACATTACTTATATTCATACCATGACAAACCAGTCAACTAAATAGTCTATTGTTGTTAAAGGATGGAAAGAACAAATGAGTTCCCAAGATTATTTATTCATTGCTAAAAATATGAACGAAATAACACTGTATGAACTGTATAATACTATCGCTTTCTTTCTCGATGATCCGAATCGTCCAGCCGTAATATAATGTTGAAGTACTTATACTCATTATATTACTTATGTTCAGAGAATTGTAGCAGCTAAAACAAAGAATGGTAAGAAATTAATTAAGATTACGTTGTTCTCAATTATTTTTCTCATTTTCCCGAAGAAAAATAAATAAAACAAGTCTTGATTGTCACATTGTGACTTTGGAATTAATGTAGTCACAATTGTTAGTGTGGCTGTCATAATTTTTCAAAATAGCGTATGCGTATTTACATAACAGTAGCAAAAGAAAAATTCACCAAAACTTGGCTGTTTGATTTTAAACCTTTGCCATTTCATGAATTTAAAAAACGTCGTCAATCGTCAACTCTCTAATATCAGATCTATGTTTTGAATCAATGTTATTATATCATTATAACAATATTCAGGAATGATTTCCACTATTTTACACTATTCAACCCGTCTATTTAAGGTTGACTTTCGTTACAGCTAAGGGCCTTATTATTGATTAAACACGAGTAGGATGTTGCAATATAGTATTTGAGTCAATTTTTTTTGCTTCAATGAACACACGTATACGTACTGAATATACGTTTTTCGATACGATATGATGCACCAGAGGTAGTTATGGTTAAAGTCAGCAGAGGGGCGAAACTTCGTCCTTTTTTTGTAATCGATCCTTAGTATTTAACTTACAAGGGGCCATTTAAACTGTTACGTCACCAATTGTTGCCGTTTCCTTGTAAGCGCTGATTTCTCATTACTAAATCGTATTTTATTGAACGAGTTGTTAAGTTTTAGCGATTGTTAATAAGAAAGGAAACTCTTTTTCCGAATTTAAATCGCATAGGTATATGTCACGTAAATGTGTCACGGTTGACAGTCAACTGTGACCATGGGACCTGTAAAGGACCCGAAACGTTGGTTTATTTGAAAAAAAAAATAAACGCGATTTAAATCCGGAAAAATAGTTTCATTTCCTATGTGTAACAATCGCGAAAACCTAAGAACTCGATAAATAAAATACTATTTAGTAATGAGAAATCGGCGCTTAATACACGACTTAAATCCGGAAAAATACTTTCATTTCCTACGTATTTTCAACGAATTTAAAATCTAATTTCGCAATAGACCTACACAGACTTATTTCTATTGTTGACTAAAACGCTGTATAGCCCCTCTATGATAATGAATATAATTGGTTACCGTTTTCCCCTCACAAGTAGATAATATTGCAAAAGTTCTTGATAACAAAAGTTAACATATATTAACAAGCTCATGCTGCTTGACTACAGGTTTAATTTTCTAGTCTACTTCCTTAATTGTTCCGATTTCAAACTGAATATAAATAAACTGTTCGTAATAGTTTCCGGACCATTAAAAAGGAAAACTAAAGATTGCTCTCAAGCCCCGAACGAGATTCACGATGAAGTTTAGGGAAAGTTTTTACTATTGAGAAAAAGCATGGCCATAAAAATGCACTATTGTATAAGTTAACAGAGAATCTTTTTCTTATTTTCACTCATAGTCCCGCACTAGGGAAGCCCTGTACCGCGGGTGCCATGGACACACACATAGACACCATATATTAGATACCATACCACACATTACACACAAACTCACGAGAGAAATAAATGTATAGATTTTAAGGTTTTCGTGGTTATTCCCTAAATGATTATCACTAATTACAGTTTTGTTACCACGTTATGAATTCTTTTTATTTTCCCGATATTTCGGAACGGTTACATGCTCTCTAGGCACGGGTTGACTAGCGGCAAATGACACGTTTAATAACAGACATATCGACTGTGAACTGGCAATCGGTACTGTCTCAATTTTGGCAACTTAACAGGATAAAGAAAAAAATTGTTTGCGTCATTTATATAACGTCTGGTTTATTAAATAAAATTACGTAGTTTTTAAATATTTTTACTACACATGTATATATATATGTACACGGTAAAAACAAATTACTTAGAAAAAGACAAAATTATTTTTATGAAGAGAAATTTATTAAATCCAACAAAACGATCCTCTCCCTATAGACGCTAGAGAATAATTACTTGATAATAGTAAAAAACGTCTCAAAAGTGTATTTTATTAGTTATAAGACAGAAATATGTAATCCAAGCTCAAATTAATTTACTTCAAGTCACAAAGCCACTCTAGATTCAACAAAATATTTATTTGTTATTAGAAATGTCCGATTTTTATATGAAAAAAAAGAACGAAAAATTGAGAGCTACTTAATTATTTCACTGAAGATTTATGTTCTCTAATATCAAAAAGGGCAAATTTACAGGGTTATGGACCCAATAGTATGTCTCACTGGCGTGATAGCACACAGTTCAGTGCCAAACCTTCAAGTAGCCAGAAATAGAACTGAATCTTCTCAAATACTTGAGTACCGTTCAATGCCATATAAATGCTACAGCGCAGTGGCAGAAAGCATTATCAATTCAAAATATGTGAGATATAATAAATAATAATAATAACGCACACACTCAACATAGCCCCGCACTAGGGAAACCCTGTGTCGCGGGTGCCATGGACAGACACATAGACAACCACAAATTACACCCAAACTCACGGGAGAAATAAATGTAGGCCATACACATATTTCTCCCGGCCTGGGAATCGAACCCAGGACCTCTGCATGGCAGTCCGGCATGGTAACCGTTCGGCCACGGAGGCAGTTGAGATGACTTTATACTATTGAATTTAACAAAATGATAGCGCGTTTCAGAGTACAACTAATGCCATCTAGCAGGGGCGTGATGGAACTAATTGCATGTTAAAGTTGTGCTTGTTACAAGTGTAGTTTGATTTCATGCTGAAACCAAATTTCTTAAATTATGACTATAAATAACACCCTAACAAACTAGAGATACTACGTATTGTTTCTTTGGATAAATGACTGTTTATGATTTTTATGATTACAAGCACAAGTAAAAGTAATGGTTAACGCGTGCGCCTTCGGCGACATGTCACGACAACATTGACTATGAAAACGCAACGAAATGTTGCTTTAAGAATATACTCTAGAATTTAGAATATTAATCTGAATAGCAAACTACTTCTTTTTTGTTTCAGAATATATTTTCTTAAAATACACCCAGGAAATTTTGAATTCATTTAAGATTATTTAAATTTGATGTAAGAGATAAAAATTTCTTGAAATGTTCAATTAATTGATTAGAAATGAAATAAAATAAAGTTAGAATAAAGTTAAGAGTAAAATTGTATTAGAAAAAGATAAGCAGTATTTTTGTAATGACAATGTTTTATTGTATTATATAATAAATATTTTTTCAGAATAAGCAAATATTTTGAGAAATTACTCTTTCTTATTAGTAGAAATCCTTTTTTTCTGTGTACACTACGTATTTAATAAACCAGATGCTATATAAATGATTTTTTCTTCATCATGTAAAGTTGTCAAAATTAAGATAGTACCGGTTCACAGTTGATTTATGCCTACCGTCTTTCGCTGTCGACGACTACCCTGAATTAATTGTGGCGTTACCATTGTCACTTATATTTTTTCCGGTAAACCACACTCACCGTATCCACACGCGAAACTTGAGTCAAACCATTTTTGTTTTTATTTTTGTAAGCACTAAGCACTAAGAACAGGATTCATAGGCCATGGCCATACAAATGTTTCTCCCGGCCCGGGAATCGAACTCGGGACCTCTGCGTGACGGAGGCAGTTATATGGACAGGTATCTTGTCAGTAACACATAATTTTGGAAAATATTATTAATACGTACACGTACGCAGGTACACACGCACGCACGCACGCACACGAACTCACGCACGCACGAACGCACGAACGCACGCACGCCCGCACGCACCTTCCCCCCCCCCCCCCCCACACCCTCAGCCCAATGAAAAATCTTACAGGTTAAACGCAATAGTAATACTCTAGGTCTTTGGAAAGACAGTATAATTTATTCCAAATAATTAGCTTCTTTTTGAAAGACCCATGGTATCATAAAATCGTATAGATTATACTCGTTGCTTTTGAAACACAAGATAGAACACTGTGAAATTATACATCTCAGGGACGAAATACTTGCACAATACAATCGCAGTTCTATCAAATTGTACGTTTCTAGTGGAACAATTAATTAATTACAATTACTAACCGGAAACCACAACAATCGGTCTATTTAGATTTAACCAACGTTCAAACCCAGCAAAGTCACGGTTTGCTTTTCGAGAGCGTGCGCCTGCAATCCTGTTTGCACTGTGTGCCTCGAATGTTCTGCACAACAAACTATACTCTGTACTGTCATGTAACAAAACTGACTGTAACGAGTTCCACTGTAAACACATTCTCTTCTAGTGAACTGCAACTACTATAAATGTTTATTGAACAGCTCTTCGGTAGGAACTGTGCACTTCAACAGTAGTAATTGAGTTTTAAGAAAAAAGCTAAAAAAATTGCATAAAAAGCATAAATTTCAAAAGTGACGGGACGAACAAGTTGTGCGCCTGGTAGTAAGGGACACTCCTATTCATGTGCAGTGCTACTCAGAGCTTGAAATCGCAAAGATCTGAGGGGCACTGCGCCCGTCACCTTGAAACATAAGTTGACAAGTCCCATGTGCCTGTAATTTCACCAGCACCCCTTGTCTTCAAAACCGGAATAATACTCACATTGCTGCTTGACGGCAGAAATAGGTAAGGTGACAGTACTTCCCTGGACGATCTATTTTACAAGGAGCTCTACTACTACCAAAAAATTGGTTCGGTACCACGACATAAAATCATCCTACAACACTAGTGTTGATAGCAAAGAAATATAGGAACAAGAAACATTGCAGGAATACAGAAGACCTCGAAAAGACAACACAAACTAAATTCAAATAATCTTTACTTCAAAGGTAAGCAAATTACGTACTTAAAATCAAAATCATTCGTAATGGATTTTTGTTATCCAACTATGCGAAGGTATACTTCTACCCAGTACGTATGGGTCCCTAGTGATTTGATAACTTGAGTAGACATTATAGATATGGAATGAACACACTCATCATTTATTCCACATTTATATTCACTCTGAACATGCAGCGGTAAGGTGAGCCTTATTCACAATTTACTCGTACAAGTGGACTGCAACCCGCATACATTCCAAACCGTGTCAAGCAGTTCGTGTTATTTATTACAAAATCTGCTGGTAACAAAAGTCGTAATTGTTACGTGAATTCATGAAACACGTGAGGTATATTATACACACATAGAAGCCTTTGTAAGGGTATTCTTCAAATATGAAGAAAATTATATATAAACGAGATGAAACAACTCAAATCATTGTCAACTGAGATATCGAAAACGGAATTGTAAACTAATTTTTAACTGACTTCAAAAAGGCGGAGGTTCTCATTTCGACTGTATGTTTTTTGAATGTATGTTACGCGATAACTATTTATGGACCTATTTTCTTGATACTAATACTATTTTTCTGTTGGTACGAGGGTACCTCAGTAGTAGTCCCATTTATATTTGAAAAAAATATTCCAACTCTAAGGGTGGCAAACTAAGGGATGAATCCGGTTTCGCGCACTTTCCGATCACCAATTTCAATAAAACTTGGCAAATAGATGTGATTCCACGAACTTTTGAGGTTGGTTTTTTTAGTATCTGCACTAAGATTATAAGTACCTGCGATTTAATTGAATTATTAAAAAACCTTTATAGCTACATACCAATTTGTGAAAACATAATAATACACACATAACAAATAGTTCTTTAAGTTTCCTTAGAATGGCGACGATCAAAATGTAACTTGTCAGCTATATCATGATGCAATCCTATTCAGCCGCGACTAGTACAGTTAACGTCTTTATCATTTTTAAATGAAAGCTCATAAACGCAGAACGTATTTAAATACAAACGAAATAGCAATAAAACAAGCTACACATATAATATACATAACGTCCGAACTATGCTTTACGCTTCTATCTATTCTTATAGTCTCTCTCTGCATTAATTAGATCCGAATTACTATTCGGATTTAAAGTTACGTAACAAGTTCGCAATATAAATTGAAATAAACCTTTTACACAAATCGATTACGATGTAACTACTAAGTGCAAATGCGTTGAAATAATGTTGATGTTTGGCAAATGCCCAGATATTAAACCTATTTGAGAATAATATAATTAATTAATAAAAAAAAATATTATTAGTTATTTTGACCGTTCAATTAATTCTTACGTTAAAAATGTATAAAATTATCTATACGGAGTGCTTTTTGCATCACATCTAAATAAACGACTGTCTCCAATGTAGCACGTGCTGACTAGTGTATTAAAAAAATGAAAATATGAAGGTTTTAATGTGAAATTCTAAGAGATATAAAGATACAAAGCTCTCACGCTGTTTTTATTTCATATGTAACATGTTGTAAGCATGTGTAGTCGGATGAAATTTAAATTTACATGATTCCGTTATGCACAAGCCATTACATAAATAGTTGTTCAACCTGAGTCGCTCATATTTCCCTTTTTTAAATGTGTTTTATTCATTATAATACAGTTATATAAGAATTTACAATAAGAAAGTTTAAAAATGTACAAATTCGTACCTAATAGTCCTATAAACGAAGTTGGCAATCCTATTTAATAGAAATATTTAAGAACTTCGCGTTTAAAATATAATAATAAAATAAAACTACTAAATTTAATATTTATTCACAGGCATTTGATAATATCGATCGATATAAAGTTAGTAGCCGTAGAGCTCCTTGTGAAAGAGTTCGACCAGGAAAGCACTGCCACCTTATCTATTTCTTCCGCCAAGCAGTAATGTGAGCATGATTGCGTTCCGATTTTGAAGGGTAAGGGTGCTGGTGAAATTACAGGCATGGAACTTCTCAACTCTTGTATCAGGGTGACGGGCGCAGTGGCAGTGCCCCAGGTAGGTCTTTGCGAATTAAAACTCTATCACTGCAACTGTTATGAACAGGCGTCTCGCTTACCACCAGGCCCACGACTTGTTTGTCCGGTCACTTTGTATCATAAAAAAAAGTTATCAAAAAAATATAAGATAATTAAGTACTATTTAAATTGTCAGAACGCAAAGTTTCATTAAATTCAAATCTTTGACAATATACATATATGCTTAGCACAAGTTGTGATTATTATTATTTTTTGTTTCTTTACATTTTTTTACACTCATAACCCCGCACTAGGGAAACCCTGTATCGTAGGACACACACAGATAACTACAAATTACACCCAAACACACGAGATAAATAAATGTAGGCCATACAAATATTTATCTCGACCCGGGAATTGAATCCGGGACCTCTGCGTAGCAGTCCAGCATGGTAACCGTTCGGCCACGCAATTAGTTAAATCATTGCTCTTAAAGTGGCGTCACATGACTTTTTGTACATGTTTAAACATGACCGTCTCGCATACTAACGCTGTAGTAGCGTCATAGACAAGAGAAAAGCTCCACTCTCGCGAGTTTTGTCTATTTGCGCTAATGTTAAGCCTGCAGAAACAACACGAACTGTGAACGTTCACAAAGTAACAGGAATTCACATGCGACACGTACGTGCTCAAGTGATTTCTAGCCCGAATTGGATCTAGCAATCTAATCCTCGTGCAAAATCGCAGCTCAGACCTCATTATGCTCGCTTTTCACTTACATTAACATTCAACACAACTGAACGTTCTGAAACAATTAACTTTGATTTGATTACTTTTTAACCGACTACTGTAAAACCAAACTAAATACGCTCCCGTACACAAAATTTGAGCCACCTTGCATTTCAGTATTAAATGTAAAGCTTTAAACTATGTTTGATGAATAAAAAATCAATAGGTAATTTTGAAACTGGTGTACTAAACGGGCCGTGGTAACCTATTGCTTTGACCTACCGTTTCTTAAGCAGAGACCATGGGTTCCAATCCCGGCTCGCACCTCTTCGTTTCTCAGAATGTATATACGCAATTCAATTTGAAATTTACAATGAGCTTTTCGGTGAAGGCGGATTATATTCTAAACATTAGAGCACTCGTGTCAAGCAGTGGGAAATACTAAACGGCATTTCTGTAAGTCCTTGTTGAAAATATGAATTTCTAAAACCGGAGAAAACTTTCTTGTCAATAACAATATTTGTATATTCTAACCCTTCGAGAATACGTACATAAATCGTTTATAGAAAAATTATAACAGCAACAAAAAATATCAACATTGACGAGATTCCGTTTTAATAAAGCATGCGAAGTCATAAGAAGGACAATGTACTGTGTCATTGGGTGTATATGGTATGTTAACACCCAAAGCCTAAACGCTTTAACTAATCCTGTAAAATGAGTTACCATTAGTTTCGTATGAACCTTGAGAAATATATATAAAGGAAAAACGTCATACATATATAAATGTCAATACAAATATGGCGGACCCAGTCGCCACTATGTGCGACGGTCAGATGCGCGAGACTCGTCATATACATAAATAACATAAGATATCAACGGGATGACATTGCATTCACGTCTCGTACCATACAGAAAAAATATTCCAATGGCATTGTGCCATAGAGGTGAATGAACTTCAAGGGCATTTTACAGGGTTAAACTGTACCTAATACAAAAAAATATTAAATTTAAACATAATATTTGTATAGTGTAGGTATATAATATAGCAAATGTACTTTTGTTGGAAATGCAACTATGTTTTCGAATCTAAAATCGCGTTTTTTTTTTTTTAAGGCGAACTAACGTTTCGGGTTTTTTACGGATCCCGTGTTTGAGAAAACAAATATACGTGATATTGTATCACAGAATACTCGAAATGTATTTTCTAGCTTTACATATCACTCTGCTATTACAATAGCGTTGTAACTCAAAATATGTAAAATTCACGATTATAATATTTCTGAACGTAAAGTTTGATTCTCAGCACGTTAGAACCGTAGTTAAAATATTGTAAGAAACAATTAAAGTAAATCTATTTATCTCAAAATGATACAAACTTTTTTTTGTGAACTAGTTCTGGATAAAACAGTCTTAATAAATAAGTTTCTAAAAAATATCAAGTTGTTTTTTCTTTTTATTTGACAAGTAGGAAATTGTTTAGATGTCTGTAATAAATAAACTTTAACCTATACACAAATTTTAATAATATTTCGCTGGAGTAAGTTATTTGTTTTTGATCGATTCTGAAAAAATACACCTTTTGAGTTGATACACTATGGTATTAAAAGTGCGATATGTAAATATTTCCGTCTTAATGTATTTACTAAAATATTTATAGAAATCTTATACACAAATACTTCATCATCAACCCATTTACCATACATCCCACTGCTAAGCACGGGTCTATTCGCAGGTGAGGTTTTAGGCCATAGAACGCCACGCCGTTCCTATGCGAGTTGGCAATTTCACACGTTTTCGAAGGTTTGTGAAATCTCTTAGACATGCAGGTTTCATCGCGATGTTTTCCTTCACCGAAAAGCTGATGATATATTTCGTACATAAATTCCGAATAACTACGAGCCCAAAATCGAAACCACGACCTGTGCTTGAGAGACGGTAGAACAAACCATTATACAATACAATTATCATCTATATAATCGACATTTCTGACCATGTAGTATAATACAAACATAGTAATGTAATAATGCCACTATGGTTCTATTGTAGAACATTATAAGTACATTCTCATTTATTGGACGAACATATAAATTATCCACTTAGGTACATAACATAATAAATTCATTATTAATCTTTAGTACGGCACGTACCCGGCTTAGAGTAAAGCTGTTTGTTTATTTACTTTTGAGTCGTTATTTTGTTATTATTAATAATTATATTTTGACTACACTTTGCACTTAGCTCAAAAAATACACTAGCATTGGTTGGTTCCTCTTAGAGACGAGCTTTAGAATTTAGTTTTCAAGCCAGAAAACATTGAAGCATTTTTATGTAGTGTTTGACTCAGACCAATGTAATGCTGTCTCTTTTGGCTTAAAGAAAGTTATTTTATTTTGGATTCAACAAAGACAATAACATGTTTATGTTTTCGACGTCGTAATGCATCATATACATATTATAATGTCTGATTTATATATGTCAACATAACACGTCCTTTAGTTTCCATAGTCTAAGGGGAAATCACAAACCACGACCCAGTATAGGTATTTATTTCTAAGCCTCGTGCATAGAGTTTTGTTAAATATAGATTCTGATAAGCAATAATGTATCGAACAACATGATCATAGTTTTGCGAGAATGGCAAGGTTATGCGTTAATTCCGATAACTTGTTCTAAAATTTACTTATAAAATGAACACTTTTGCTTTTGTGCTTATTGTTGTTGAGGAATTATAGTAATAAATCACAACAATTTATCATTACTGAGGTGACAATAGCAAACGTTTTCTATTACATAAATTTTAGAACAAAGTATGAAAAATAACGAAAAAATCTTTAAATGCCATATTCGCAAACTATGATCAATATTGGTTGACACATTATATATTGCTTATCAACAACCTGTAGTTAAGAATCTGCACCAAATTGTACTATGAGTGTAAAAAGATTACATCGAAATGGATTGCGGGGAAAAGATATGAAGAAGTTGGTGGTCTGCTTGATAACCACTCTTAAATACACACTCACACGCACGCACGCACGCGCGCACACACGCACGCACACGCACATTTTTTATTTCATTATTTATTTTATTGCTATCCCGTCTATACACGGAATAGCATTAACTAGCAACAAATAAAAAAATACAACAAATCATAAAATCGGGCCTTAATCATGTACAGAACATTTTTTTTTTTTATAATATCAAATTACGGGACGATCACGTCTTGCGCATGATGGTAAGCTACACGCCTGTCCATAACGTTGCAGTACCACTCACAGCTTTAAATCGCAATAATCTGAGGGGCACTGCCACTGCACCTGTCAGTCTGAGACAAAAGTTGAGAAGTCCTATGTGCCTGTAATTTCACCAGTATCCTTACCCTTCAAACTCGAACTGGAACACAGTGATGCTGATATTACTGCTTGGCGACAGATATAGGTAGGTAAGGTGGCAGTACTTCCCTGGACGAACTTTTTCACAAGGAGCTCTACTATTACATGTTACTACTCTCTATTACTGTACTACTACTACGTACATATTTTATTTACCTCGACGTTCCGGACGTTTTGCAACGTCATTGGTCTCGAAGGGAATTTTTAAATAAATAATATGTGAAAATCGTGAAAGTTTGAATCAAATTTGCAAATCAGTGCCAACTTAGCCTACGCGCTACGCCGTAGCACTACTGCCGGATGAAACTAGTCACGCGTAGCACTGTCTAATCAATCGATGCAGAGATAACAAAAAATTCAAGGATTTTGTTAAATTTTCATATTTTATTACTTTGAACAGTAAATTGCCTATCCCACAGAAGTTTGTATAGAGGAGCCACATTTGACGTAAGGCTCGATCAACACGCCTATTCTGGTAACAGGTGATAGCTTTGATCCCAGCTTCTGTTGGTTTAGGACTCTTTAGCTACCTCCTTTGTACCGGAACTCCTCACGTAAGCTTTGTGACAAATTTTCATATTAAACTACGTGTTATACGTATCCAGGTATGGATTGGGGACGCGAACTTAGACGTTATAAAAGTATACCCTATTAAGTATTAAATCGCTTAAATTACAAGGCGTAAATGTAGTAAAAATATAACATGTTTGATAAGTTTCCAAAATTTGCCCTTTTCATATCCATTATATTCTTTAAAAATTAAAATTTATACCAATTACAATCCTTTTATACTATCTAGAATGGTTGTAAAAAAATATCTACGTCTAAACATGAATCACTTGATTTGAACATTTTAATTATAATACACAAACCAAAGTTATGTAGCCAGGAAATTTAATTATAAAGACGTTAGCACATGTAGGCAGGCGTATCCAAAGGGGTATACTATCCATCTAAAAGCGGTATAAGGAACCTCGTAACACAATGTGCTTTGCAGAAACTTCCTTAACTAATTAGTGGTTTGTAGGGACGGAATGCTTGGCTTGGCATCGTCTTATTACCGCAGCCAGGTAAGGCATCCATTATCTGTTTATTCACATAGAACGCTGACGTAGCTACAGGAAGACTTGTAAACAATATACCATTAGGTATGTGTGTCAGTATTATACTAGATTTGGAAATTAAAATTAGAACGAATCGAGTTTTTATACAAACTGGTAATAATAGGGGTTAAAGTATGAAATTGCCGATTTGTACTGAAA
>NW_020653726.1:8642795-8667100 GCF_003589595.1 Hyposmocoma kahamanoa
CCTATTGCAATAAAACGGCAATTTCATACTTTAACCCCTAATATGTACGAGGTGATCATAATTTTATTAAACAATATATTCCGATAATATGACGTACAGTCAACTGCACAGATCGGAGATAATCAAAAGATTTTTTTTATAGTAACAAAGAATACTTAGAATTTATAAATTCTGTTGTACCTTCATTTGAAATTACAAAGACGAAACATTAAATTCCATAAGTGCACATCTACTTACAGGTTGAATACAATATACACATAATTACTCAAGATAATTACTGTATTCTGGCAAATAACCGTATTGTATTCTATTCTATGACACGTACACAAAGAAAAAGAAGTCTTGTTAAATAGTAAATTCCGCGAATTTCAGTATAATTATTTTAACGGCATTGTTTTTACTACAATTTAAATGCCAAAAGCAGTAAAAGGAACTACATAACTACGTAAGCTTTGCAGAAACTTTCTTAACTTACTAGTGGCTGAAAGGGACGGAATGCTTGGCATCGCCTTATTACGCAACCGGGTAACGCATACATTATCTGTTTGTTCAAACGCGACGCTGACGTAGTAATATGAAGCCTGTTCCTCTACCATGATTTTACATATACCTAATGGTATATTGTTTACAGTGTTGACAGAAAGTAAAGTATTTCATAACTTTGTACGATAAATTGTGTTATCAGCATATATACAGACAATAATAGATCGCAAATATAAAGTTATGGTAAATTTAATTTTAAGCAAGATCGCATTACGGTCATGTGTTAGTATTATATATCATGGATGAATATTTGAAGAGGACTGCTAATCGCGGTAGTATCTATTGATACAGCAGATAATAATAATATAACATAATAATAAACGCGCACACACTCATAGCATCACACTAGGGGAACCTTGTATCGCAGGTGTCATGGACACACACATAGGCAACCACAAATTACACCCAAACTCACGAGAGATATAAATGTAGGCATACAAATATTTCTCCCGGCACGGGAATCGAACCCGAGACCTCAGCGTGGCAGTCCGGCAAGGTAACCGCTCGGCCACGGAGGCAGTTAGATGCCGCGACATATGGTATGACAGATGTCGCGATAAGTACCAAATCGCTATTTTTCTAAACTACTTTGTAAATAATTGACGAACTACAATTTATCAAAGCCACTCTAATTTCTAGTGATAACAAACAAATCAACTAGATAGTGTTTATTGCACAGTTTTCATGGATATTGCCGGTTATTCTTTTATTTTGTTCTTTTATTTTGTTTAAAATTAGCGTCATCTACCCGTATTAGCAAGCGTTAATTTATAAATTAGTTCGTAACATACAATACCTTGTACGTTGAACGAACTGACGAACACACACGCATATTTTTTGCAGCAGTAGAGCTCGTTATGCTTGTAGGTTCGTCCAGGGAAAAACTGCCACCTTACCTATTTCTGCCGCCAAGCAGTAATGTGAGCAATTACTGCGTTCCGGGAAGGGTAAGGGTGCTGGTGAAATTACAGTCACATGGGACTTTTCAACTTATGTCTCTGGGTGACGGGCGCAGTGGCATTGCCTCTCAGATTTTCGCGATTTAAAGCTCTGAGCGGCACTGCAATTGCTGTGGACAGGCGTGTCGCTTACCACCAGGCGCACAACTCGTTCGCCCGTCATTTGGTATCATAAAAAAAATCTTTTTTTGCATTGGAGGTTAAAATTTATCGGTGACTATTTGATTGTAAGCAGTATTAATGGCATATCTTTAGTAGCTATTATGAGCAGTTGATACAACATCTCATTTCGTACATGAACCCAATTCGTTATTAAGTCATAAATCAGCAATTTTAGTTGTACACACAATCATTGTAAGCAACTGAAACGCGGCTGTAACCGGCTGTAAAAAGTATGAAACTTTATTTATTGCAAACAATGCTCCTGCAGCCATTACATAAGTAATTAATAAGTACAAACATACCCTGTCGGGATGTTGCGTATAATTAGTACTCTTTAATAATTAACGGAAACAAGCACAGGCTCAATTAATACGTATTTGTATTTTACCAAAATAATAAATAGTCGACACACTACGAATGAACAATAGAAGACAGCCTTGCAAGAATTTTAACAAGCGAAGACCCCGTGCCTCTGTTTATTCGGCATGGGCAACAAGCGTGTTTTTTTTGTAAATTCGTATACATTAAATAATATTTGATATCAAAACTTTATGGTAAAGTCACCGAACTCTTAAATGATAGTTAAATTAGTTAAGTTTTTATTTAGCCAAAAAGTCTTTGTGGTTTTGCCTCTAACTTCAAACAAAAAGAAGAACTGTTTTTCTATGTTATATTGTCTAAGGTCTTCTAAAAATAATATTTTAGCTCTCATTTTAAGAAGTTTAGATTCATAATTCGTGAAAATGCCCAGAACTGGTGAATTGTAAAAGTGTCATATTTCATCATGATAAAGTCAAAATACACGTCTTTACAAAACCGTCAAGAACTAGTGTTACCTCATCCACCGTATTTGTCCGACATAACCCCTTCCGATTTTCACATGTTTCGGTCGTTCCGATATTCTTTGAATGGACAGTACTTTAGTAACGAAGAGACCATCAAATGACTTGATTTTACAAGCAAAGACAGGAATTTTTACAAAAGATGCCAAAATATTGTAGACCAATATTGTACAGTGTATTTTTTGCTGGGACAGTAACCCGAAATCATAGAAGATACAGGAAAACTGTCTTAAGTATTTTTTTGTGAAAATAATTTTGACAGTAAATTTTTTGTCAAGTGTAAGTTGTCCATAAAAATTAACAAAATTGAATAATTTTTTTTAGTGCTGATCTACCCAGTTTCATGTAAAAATTATTTCATTGTATAAAAAGAAAGTAATCGTGACCACAGATCACATAAGATCGTGACAACAGAATTTTATCAAATTTAATAAAATGTCTCTTCATACAAAATTAATCAAATTGATGGTTCTTTGTAGAGCTGACCGACTCAGATTCATGTAAGTAACATTTCATTGTATGGGAAGAAAAAATCGGGATAACAAAAGTTGGTCAAATTTAATAAAAAGTTATTATTCATTTAGCATGACAAAACTTTTCATTAAATTTCACCAACTTCTGTTATCTGCCGTATTTCCTATAGTTTCGGATTTCCCCATACCGTCCCAGTTTAAAAAAAGGCACTCTATAAATGACATTTATTTTTTAAATGCTTTGATACCGCACGGATTTTTTGGCCAATCCAAATACTTAACATTAAGGAACCTGCTACTGCAAAAACAAACCTATTTGCATCAACAACCACTAGCAATTTATGGAACGCAAGAAATCTCCAATAATAAATATATGCAGTCGAAGTCCCCAACGTTATAGCATAAGACTACTAAATACCACTTACTACAGTTTACATTTAGGCAGCCACATCGAGCGGGATTGAAACGAGTCCTCATAAATACGATGACTCCGGATACAGTGCGAACACGTAGATTATTAACGTTCTAGATGAGCCGTAAACGCTCGCTCTCTGTTACGTAATGTCTGCCGGATTGTAATAACCAGCATGCATAATTTAATAGTTCAGGAGTTTTTTCAGCTAATTTGACTAAAAATCGAACGATGATGAAAGTTAACATTGGGAGTTAAGCCGTGGTAGTCTAATGGTTCGACCTACCGACTCTCAAGCTGAGGCCGTGGGTTCGAATTCGAGCTCGCACCTCTAAGTTTCTCTCCATTTACTTGCAAAATTTTATTTGATCTTTCTTAAGAGTTTTTCAGTGAAGGAAATCATCATCATGAAACCTGTACGTTGAAGAAGGTTCACAACCGTCAGACAAACGTATACAGTCCCTAATCCGCATTAGGCTAGTGTGACGGATTATATGACCTAAACTCTCGCCTGTGAGGTGACCTGTGCCCAGCAGTGAGACGTATAAATGGGTTGAGGATGATGATGAACATTGGGAGTTGGAGAGATGATGAACAATGTTTACTTTCATTTCATTTCAATACTTCATTTAAATGAATTTGTATTTATTATTACCTATTTATTTTTCTATGGTAATTTAAATGTGTTTCGTAATGAACAAATTTAATACAACGTTATTCCTAATGTTAAAAGTTATAATATTCGTCAAATTAAATTATACCGACAAAACACTCCGTTTAGAATAGTTTCACGCTAATTGACGAGAATGACGTAATGACAGGCGACTGCGACACAATTCCTCACGCAACTTAGTTTAAATGGCTGCACGTACGGAAATATATTCCGTCACAAGAACGCGCCGTCGTCGTCGACGCTAATTAAATAAAGGAACCGTTAAATTCCTCATTATGGCAATAAGGTCGCACGCGCTTGCAAAAAACCTCATTAGACTTTCGCGCCATCAACGCAGTGAGTGTCTATAAAGAGCCATTAATTCTCTGTAATGTCCCTTCTAGTAATTGTATTAGCGTCATGTGGCCTGACGTTAATTTGTGAAACTGCACGGAAACCCAACGCTTAGGTGGCGGGACAGAGAGTAGCGCACCCGATTAATTCAAGAACTGGAAGCCTCGGTGAATTAATGGCACAGACGGCTGCGTTGTGTGCCTATTGATTGAACCCCCGACTTCTACTGACGTATTGTTGTGACCACTTTGTCCAATACAAATAGAATTTTGTCGTTGCCCCTCGCTTTTCTAACCAAAAAGATCTCTATCTGTTCCTAGTCGTAATAAACGTATTTCCGTTCCATTTGTTTTCCTTTCATTTTCGTGCCGTTTCTTTATTTACAGGTAAGACTGATAAGTTAATCAGCAATTCTTGAATTGTTATGTCTCAATAGATGTGTTTATGTTGTAAAAATAAACTTAACGAACCCTGCGTACGGGTACTGAAAGATATTATCATAAAATTTATATTTGGGTTTTATAATATTTTTCCCTATGTCCCTAATACGGATCGGACCTTTTGCCTTTTCAATCCCTTGAGAGAGACACGCCGAATATTATTTTTCTCTTCCCCGATGTTCGACTGAAAATTTGGAATGTATTATTGGACTTTCGTTGTTATCGGGATTAGAAAAATATGAACTCTGTGTCGGTAGTATTTTGTTGTGTAACTTTTATTGCGTGTTTAATAAGACTCTGAAAGAAATACATTCAAAGAAAGCTTATTTATTCTCTTTACCTGCTCTTTTTTGACTGCTCAGGAACAAGAATACAGGTAATAAGAATTTTCGGATGTATTTGAAGTATGTGTTTTTTTGGTTCATTATACAGGAATATTTGCAAAATACTAAATACCTCGGTTAACGACAAATTTTGCACCAAATCTTTTAATAAGTTATCATAATTTGCTTTCGTATAAAAAAAAACATTTAAACAGATTCTTTAAACGGTAATAACTCTGTTATTATTATAAGTGATGACAGCACGCAAGAGGTGTTGTTAAAAAACTTAACGCCACATACAGGTCTAATAAATGTCAGATAGTGCATAAAAACTTAAAAGTTTATTTTCGGTAATGATATCATATTTATTTCATTATTTATCGTACAAAAAAAACGAAAACACATTTAGTAACAAAGAAAACACAAACAAAAGGTACCACTTATTTAAAACAGAAATTTCTTCCTGCAGACATAAATACAGGAGACAATAATTACAATAACGGGTTTATGTGCACAACAAAACAAAAATTATGAATAAAAAAAAGAAAAACAATACCAAAAACATTAAATTATTAAAACTATATAAATACTTAGATAATATTTCGTACTATAATACCTATGAAATGGATGACACATAACAGTGCTCCTTAAATCGCATTTTCAAAATCGCAAATGATTCACTGTCATGAACAGTAATGGGAAGTGCATTCCAAAGTCTGACCGCATGAACAGTGAAGGAGTGAGAATAAAAACCGGAATCGAAGGATGGAAAAGATAACCGAGACCTAACGAGAGATCGACAAGGCTTATCCTGGGACCTGAGAAAGCTGAAACGCTCTTCCGTTGTGCAGAATGTTCCGTTGTGTTCTATAACATATGCAAATTCCTGCGGAGACGAATGGGAAGCCACTTGAGTTGACTGCGATATTGTGAGATTCGGTCATATATACCAAGATCATGAAACAAAAGTTATTATTTATGATGTTAGTAATTTATATACATAGTATATAGTCCTGCAAGGTTACGTTAGTATTTTACAATATTATAATGTTTAGCTCTGTATAGCTGAAATATCGTAATTGATTTTGATGAATGGGTTATCATTGGACTCGTCTTGTTCCTCGAAAGATCATAGGAGGTGTTACATGTCAAACAATCTTTTTTTTTTTACTTGTAACTTTCTTTCTGTTTTCATTTCAATTCCTCATATTACACTAATACCGCATCATCTTCAAACAAAGATAAATAATATTACAAATTGAGTATTGATGTACTAACACGTGGATGTGCTAAATACATTAGTATGAGTGGCACGCGTCTTATTAAATCGACAAAATTGGGTGTCATGTCATGAAGTCTCGAGGAAAAACTCGTAAAAGATCGGATCTCGGTACCGTATGTTACTGACGGCGTTCAATATAATTGACCTATATACTAAAGATACGCAATAAATATATTATTGAAAATGAGTAGCTATTTTTACAAAGCACGAGATTAAATATATGAAAAGAATATTCACTGTCGTTTCCCTAATCCCTATTTAATCAAAAGCAATAAAATTCGTTATTTATAAATCCTCAGTACGGCTTGAATCTGCCAGACAAAACGTAGCAGGGATCTAACTAAATCCAAATTACTTTTTCAAATTACTTTTTATATGTTTCGTTATATTGCGAACAAATTGAGTAATCTAATAACTTCTAACTCAGGACTACATGTTGGCGTGTATGAAAAAATATTGTTTCTAAATAAAATGTATTACAAAAACAATTTTACGACTGCCGTCTGTATAAAATTTATTTCCAAATTCTAAAATATTTTAGCCTTAATTGTTTGATATTATGAGTCATTTCAACCATCTCATTTCATTTCATTGCGTTTCGTTACATTTAATTACATGTTGTTTCAATTCGTTACATTTACTTTCATTTTGTTTCATTACATTTCCTTACGTTTCGGTGCATTTCAATACGTTTCATTTCATTTCATTACATTTCATTGAAAATCGTAACTTTCATGAGAGAAACCAAATCAGCCCGACTTTCACAGGAGAAACCAAATCAGCCCGACTTCGCAGGGTTGGTCACGTCGTGCGGTGTAGAGGTATCTGGGGCAACCGATTGGCATAAGACCGATTGGACGTCTTAGATATCGCTGGATCGGCCAAGTCCACAAAAACTATGTCGAGTATGAGTGTGAGTGTGTACCCGATTGACAACAAGAGGCACAGAAGAGAGAAGAGTAGCACATCTTAGCGCCGGCGGGCAAGATCCACTTCGAATCGCTGAGCCAACAAAGTACGTAAGTAAGAAAATCATAGTTTTTTGTTACCCCCGTGTGCGTTGCTATGTAAGTACCCGATATACGTGTAAGTAATAAGAGTATAAAAGAGACGAGAAATAGCACAATCGCACAATCGATTAGTCCAACAGCCTGACAAATTGTAATACACGCATGCTCGCATTCAAACCGCTGCAAGTCGACCCGGGAATGCTTCCTAAATCGAATTGTTCTATCCATTTGAGTACCTTAATCGAGTAACGTACTATATAGTAAACCTGTCCATTTTACAACTACGTGTCTTGATCATCCGTATTTTTTACTCGCGCACCTTTAAATTGTTTGTTTTTTTTATGAAAACGATGTTTTAATGTAGATGAATTACATCCTCAGCAGGCTGTCCTCAATCAGTTTTATGTCTACAATTTGATAATTGATGATAATTTGACAGATACGTTAACAACGCCATGAGCATTGGTAGCTCAGTGGAAGAAAGGTTGCTTCTCAATTGAGGGGTTGACAGTTCGAGTTTCTATAGCGGTTTGCACCTACGACTTTAAATCTAAGTTACGTACATTTATTTCTTAATGTTTAGAATTTCTCTCATTAATGTGGAAGGAAAACGTGCGAAGTCCCCAATTTACATTGGCTTGTTGTGTTACACTAAACTAAACCCTCTCTTTAGAGGAGTCCCGTGCCCAACAGTGAGACGTATAATACGTATAATAATAAATTGATGAATAGGTATCGGGCACTACTTTCAAGTACATAGTTCAATATTGAACCAATAAATAGCACCTCAAAATATTTCACGAGTGTATAAGAAGCTTTAGATATTGTAATGAAAAAAGAGCCATAAACGGCACTTATTTCATAATTGCCACTGAATAAACACTATCTGGCCTTCTTCTTATAACCCAACTACTAAGGAGCAAGCGAGACAAGAAACATTTCTCAGTTACACTTTGTAACGCCGCCGCGACTTTAGATTCACCAATACAGACGAACTAGACGTGTTTTGTTACATATAGAAAATGTTGCAGTAGCTTTTGTAACAATTAAACATTATTACAGAAAACAAACCTGACCGTTAGTTAATATTAATATTAGAATTGTAGAGCGCTGTTTTCGGCACACGACCAATATATTAGCGAAAAAATGATTTTTTTTTTAAGATACCAAGTGACGGGATCAACTAGTCGTGCACCTGTTGGTAAGCGACACCCCTTTCCATAATAGTGGCTGTGCCGCTCAGAGTTTTAAATCGCAAAGATGCTCACATTACTGCTTAACGACAGAAATAGGCTAGGTGGCATAATTCCCTGGACAAACTTTCACAAGGAGCTCTGCTGCTACTCTCACATAGGTATGAGTGACAGAGACGCTGCTCTACAAATCCGAAATCAGCCGATCGTCTTTTCCTAAAGCTCGAAGTATAACACGTTCTGGTACTGTAACTCGTTGTTTTATGACATCATAAAAAATGCTAATTTACCTAATAGGCACTTTCCTTAACTTACAAATTCATACATATGTACTTTTAACATTGTAGTGTAAACGTATATTATTGGGAACAGCGTTATATAAAAGATTCGGAGTGAGTTTCCACGTACATATAATACGTGGTAACTTTAGGCGTGACATATGTCATTAGTTTGAGATTATAGTTGTACGTATTTGTCTTCGCGGCAATTAGTTTTCACTCCGCCGTCTTGAGACTCGGGGGAGGGGGGACAGGGGATCTTCAAAACGATTATGGTTTTCAAAGTCATAGACATAAACTCCACACCAAATTTCGACACTGACGAAGTGGTAGTTAAGATTGGATTACCAGGGAATATATTAGGCGCGGACTGGACGTTATGATTGGCTAATCAATGAATAAATTATCGTAAAGTCTGACAGTAAAATACAAAACAATGATAACTTTTTAATTCCACATATAATTACAGATAGATAGAGATAGCTTCATGAATGTAATGTAGCACTGTTTCTGTGAAAAACTCAGAAAATTTAAAAATGTCAATTAAAAAATTCAACCGTTTTGCCCACCTCTTCGAAGAACTAAATTCGATACGAA
This sequence comes from Hyposmocoma kahamanoa, assembly GCF_003589595.1. Taxonomy (NCBI): domain Eukaryota; kingdom Metazoa; phylum Arthropoda; class Insecta; order Lepidoptera; family Cosmopterigidae; genus Hyposmocoma; species Hyposmocoma kahamanoa. The sequence continues at coordinate 8,652,316 of NW_020653726.1, forward strand.
GTCACCTATATTATACACAATTTGCAACTTATATAATACAAATCCTCAATCTTTGCACGTACAGACGGTGCCTTCAGATATCTGACCCCTAACCGACCTTTTGGTTCTAAGAGCCTTCTTACGCATTCAACAGAACTTTAAGTTTTAATCCAAGATCAAATTGGCTTAAAAAAAAAAGGTTTACTTTGATAAACACCTTTTTCACACAGATCTAGTTAAAATCAAATTAACGGTTTGGGGGTCAGCTTTCTCAGTCTGTACATGAAAATTATTTGCCTTTGTTTTTGAAAATTTTTAAAATATAATAAGCGTTTTATTGTATAGATGTAGGTAGCCATTTGTTTATAATAATAATACTATATATTTAACCGACTTCAAAAAGAAGGAGGTTCTCGGTCCGTCTGTATGTTTTTTTTGTATGTATGTTACGCGATACCTCCGCCATTTGTGAACCAATTTTGACGATTCTATTTTTTGTTGGAAAGAAGGTACCTCAGATACGGTTCCATTTAAATTTCAAGAAAATATTCTACCTGTAAGGATGGCAAACTAAGGGATAAATGACTTTTGAGGTCGGTTTTTTTAACCGGAGGTTAGGTTATTAAGTAACAAGTAATTAGCTGGGCTGTGATTATTATTTATAAATATGTGTATATTTGTATTTATTTACTCTTTTTCTATCTATTGATTAGTAAATCTTCATACACCGCCGTCTTTTTCCTGTGACTTATATAATTACTTTTATCCAAAGGTTGTCTGGTAAAAATCGCTTAAAGCGATAAGACCGCCCATTGTATTGCCGCTAATTTTTAATTTAATTGTATTGGTATTTGTTTCCTTTTCGGTGTTACAATAAAGAATTTTAATATTTTATTGTAATTAGCATTAAATTTAAAAGCACAAATCAATGCCCAATAGCTGTTGGTAAACCAAATTAAAAAATTGCTGGTTTTTGTTGGCGGGTACAGTTTCTACACGAACTAATTTTTAGTTTAATGAATTATTATTAAGCATTTTAATAATAAATAAATAAATAAAATAGAAATGTCACTAATGACATCCTCAATCGCAAAACACACAAGTCATAAACAACCAAAACTATAAGATATGAGCAGGACACAAGTTTGTTATCTACGATGAAAAACCGTTTGCGATTAATGACCTTTAGACTGCTGGTCACCTTCCTGCATGGCCCAGCAAAAACAACATGTCTAGGTCCCGGACATACTACAGAACACTAAATACAGTAGAAATGGTTCGTTAGCATCCGATACGTGCTAACTATAGGTCTCGAAAAATCTACTTGAGCTCAGTCCGCCATTTTCGCTTTGTATGGTATAGTTGTGTCATTCTTTTGTGCTGTAAAATCCTAGAAAAATACTGTTACATACTGTGCTGTTTTGGAGTGCAATAATCTCAGTACAGAGTACTAAAAAAACCGACCTCAAACGTACGTGGAATTACGTCTATTTGCTAAGTTTTATTGAAATTTCCCCTATTTCGTCACTATACAGGACTTGACACTGGAGATAATAATAATCGGTTCTCACCACACAAAGTATATTGAGAGTAAAACAAATCACAAAGAAAATATAAGAGAAATAACAAAATCAACCATTCAAATAATTGCTCCTAAATTAAAGTTACGCGCTATTTATAAAAATGAAGCTTCATGCGTGAACAGTCACCCTTAAATATGGATGATTTTCTTCCAAATGAAATGGGATCACTATGGAAGTACCCCCTTTCCAACAAAAAAAGAATCATGAAAATCGGTTCACAAATACCGGAGTTATCGCGTAACATACATACAAAAAACCTCCTTTTTTGAAGTCGGTTAAAAATAATAGCCACACCAAAAATATTACCCGTGGTGGTATTCCATATTATCTAAAAGTCTTATTTTGGTTAATTTTCTGTTTATCGAAATATTTTTTGTTACAAGAAACGGAAGTAAAGCTTACGGAAGTAAGCTGCAATATAGACGCTTTTTTTTAAGAACTAAATTAATAACTCCAATTCGTCGTCGTTCAGCAACTAACCTCTAGATGGCAGCACATTGATTCAAATTTCAATGTAATATCAAAACGTCGTAACTTACAATAATAGGTATTGATGGTATTGAACTTTCAACGATATGCCAACAGGGTAAAATTTAAATTATATCAACAATAAAAAGTTATATAAAACTTTTTAAATTTGAAACTACGACCAATCGATATCAAAATTTTGTAGTGTTTCAAATTAAGAATGTGTGAGTTTTGACGACATCGGTTCTGATAGTAATCGAGGGTTAAGGTACTTCCATTGTTTTTTTTCTTCCGTGGGACATACAGATGATTCCAATCTGGACGATTTTTGCGGTACAATTCAAACGACTTGGTATCGTAGTTTACGTTCCCTTACACATGCACGCTGAAAGATATAGATAGCTGCTACAAGTGACGCGAATTAAGTGGTCTCAACAATATAATGCATGTCATCAATATGCTAAAAACGTGATGTTAAAGCACAAAACACCTCAAGATTTATATTGAAATATGTATTGGTTATTTGAATAAATAGAATGTACTTATTTGATTTGCTTACTGACTACTATGTTATATAAAATATAAATAAATACTTACAAATTGTAATGGACATCGGCCATGTTAGGTCGATGTTTAAGGGCCTTCTCGAAGGCGACCTCGGCCTCCGCAGTCCGACCCTGTGCGGTTAGCACGCTGCCCAGATTGCCGTACGCTGTGAACAAGCATAATGATTAGTAACATGGTAGCAAAATAAATTGTATTTTAAAAACTTTAGAACCTTGTCACTGAAAACCGTACTATTCACTATTACACTTTAATAAATTGATTAATGGAGTCTGTCCACGGACAAACGAATCAAATACTTAGTCGCTATTCATTCAGCCTCCAGTAAATATCTGTTTGATCTATCGCCTCTCATGCAGAGGACGTGGATTCGAATCCGGGCTCGCACCTCAGAGTTTTCGAAATTTATGTACGAAATTTAATTCGAAATTTACCATGAGCTTTTCTGTGAAGGAACCTGCACGTCGAAAAAGCACCAACACGCATTAAACCAGCGTGGCGAAATATGGCCTAAACCTTTGCCTGAGAGGAGACCCGTGCCCAGCAGTGAGACGTACAAAAGTGGTGATGATGATGATGATAATGAAATATTCACCATAAGGTACCTTTGACTGTGGATGAAATTGGTTCAAGAGACAGTACCTGTTCAATTGTGGGATGACTTATAAATGTGGAATCTCATACTACCGTAATAGCTTTTAAAGCAGCCAAATACAGAAATGAAAAATATAAAGAATTCAAATATATATTTACTAGTAATCATGTGACTATACTAAACTATATTCATAGATACACTATCAAATTTACTAATTTATAACGAAGTAACTTTATGACTGTAATTAAATTTTTTACATTTGCGTGCTATTTAGTGTACACGAACGGACAATTTGTTTCACTGGAAATATTAATATAAGGAAAAAAGAAAATATGAAGAAGAAAATTGACTCTTGAAGACATTTTGTGAGCGTTGCTTCCAATACATTTTTTTAAATTCTTTGGTTAAAATGTAGATGGGCGAGAGAGCACAAGATCGTAGTGTAATATTTTTTAGGTTCTGGACCATTACGGGATTCGGAAATCACTTAAGAGAACATTAAAAATTGACGTTATTGGGGACAGACAACACACACATACAGTCAAGAGCACATCAAGCTTGACACTTTGTACTTTGGACCGTTCTTATCGTAAGTGATATAGAGTTGGATTTAAGTCATAAGTAAAAAGCTTGGCGTGCTCTTGAGCCTGTACATTATATTTATCTTAACTGAACGACGCACAGTGGGTCGGGTCTGCGATATTGCGGACATTGGACTTTTTTTCACGATACCTCTCTAAAAAAATGCCAATCGAGAGATCCTATTGTCCTAATTAAATATTGTCATATCACATAATGGCACAAACTACGGAACACCTACAACAGATTGAAATGTAAAGGGACGTCAAATATGCTTGAAAAAATTCGATATCTTGCAATAACATTGCCTATTCAACACGGTCTTTTGTTTTTTGTAATAATAATGAGTATTTGTATGTAATTATTAATACAAAGAATACGAACATTTAGAAAAACATCCTTCGATCCGACCGGATTCGAACCGACGTCTCCCAGGAAACCGTACCAGACGCTATGCCAACTAAGTCACGGAACGAAATTCACGAATTCTTCTATGTGCTTGTTGTCGGTTCTTTGTATTTGATTTTCAACGACTTTTTAGTCGTAGCGCCATCTATGAGAAATCTATGAAAGTATTTCGTAAAAAGTCGTTGAAAACCAAATACAAAGATCCGACAACAAGTACATAGAAGAATTCGTGAGGTCCGCTGGTTCGTTCCGCGGCTTAGTTGGCGTCTGTCACGGTTTGCTAGGAGAAGTCGGTTCGAATCCGGTCGGATAGAAGGAATTTTTTCTAAGTGTAACTCCACAAACTAGTGGAGTACTTTAACAAAAAAATAGTTGAATATTAATTCAATAAAAATTTAATTGAATATTTGTATGTTTTTTTTTAATTGTCAGGCGGGGAATATAATTTAATTTGAGTCAAGTATTTTGAGCTCTAGGAATAACAGATAAGATCTTAGAAGATTTTTAAATTACACTAAGCTCGCCTTTGTTTATCACTTTTACATGTTCTAACAATAATTACGCTAAATTCAATATTTACGATGTATTTGCTGAAAACGTGCAAATTGTGCTAACGTTTCTCTTCCCCCAAAAGATGCGGTAAGAAGAATAGTCGTCGTATTTCTTATAAAAGTTATGTAAAACGTGTAAAGAACTCGTGTTCTCAAAATTTCATAACTGTCAAATTTTTCGCCTTTTGGATTTGAATCGTAGCAACATCGCCTTAAAATCTTTTAAACTAATTTGTTTACCAATTTTATTAGTCGACTGCGAGATTATAGCAGTAAACTTCGTTGTTTTACAAAGTAACGGAACGAACAAGTCGTGCGCCTGGTGTTAGACGAGACGCCTGTCCGTAGCAGTTGCAGTGCAACTCAGAGCTTTAACTCAGAAAGATCTAAGGGGCATTACCACTGCGCTCGCATCCTGAGACATTAGTTAACAAGTCCGATGTGCCTGTAATTTCACCAGCACATTCTGCTTGGCGGCAGAAATAGATAAGGTGGCAGTACTTCTCTGAACGAACTCTTTCACAAGAAGCTGTACTGCTACTACCCTGTAGATTATGAGTTAAATCTTCAAGTCCCTCTTCCACCGGTGATCATTTTATCTGACCCAACTTAACTTTCCTCCAAACCTGTTTGCAATCTGTCTTATACCCGTCCATGAGCGTATTGTATGACAAAATATAAACTTTGTAACCATCTAATAGTAGTCTTGTCTTCGCTATTTCAATTCTACTCGCCATATTGTTATAAAACCTTGATATATACGGTCATGTATACTCAGCTTTACCTAGGCAAGTCATAAAACTTGCTTCTCTCTTACCATAAAAACTGTAGCCATCATAATAAACAACTTGAGTTTTACAACCAAAGCAAAATTTCTGTTTTCAGCGCAAAATTTTTTTTATTGAAAAAGCTTCATGGTTTTATGTAGCAACTTACGTTAATATGTACGACTCATATCAATTTCAAGCGCCATTTTCGTAACTTTGTATTTTTAGATATCTATTTCAATTCGTACCAGCAAAATTGATGTACCTACATTGTCGTATAACAGCGAAACAACGCTACTCACTTCGTATAGTCGATCTACCTTTTATACATTTATGTACGATGGCGATAAAAACTACTGCAGTTCCCATATTGAAGATTTGCAATTTTATTAATGAAGCGTTCATAGATGCATCTCTAATTGTTTTGTGCTCATTCCTTGATGAGTTTGTTGTGTCATAGAATTAATCACCAGCTCAAATTTGCAGTCGGCGGCAATAAAAACTTTAATTTTGATGCAAGCAAATGTTTACTAATGCTTTACAGGTGACATGATAATTCTTAATATTATGTCACCTGTACAAACACAGAAATTTCGCAAATCCGCTGTGGCTTGAAGAAGGATTGAAAGCTCACATTTAAGCCGAGACCCATCTAAATTACCCGCAAAACAAATGTTGAGATTTGTATATAACAATAATAAAGACTACAAGAAAAGGTTCTATAACAGATGTCTTCCGCGGAGTTAATTTAGTCGTGGGTTAGGTTACACAATAAGGGTCAATATAAGGTTAAATATTATGTCTTAGATTTAAATAAGAATTTAAGATATTACGTATAATTAAATTGAATTAAATTTAAGTCAAAAGACACCAGTTTTCCTTTTCATCGAGGCAAAAGAAGTTGTAAGGTAGACAAAAAGTATTTTCTTTTAATTTTTGTTTTATTTATTTATTTATTGCAACGCTACATAAAAGAAAATGAGGCTAATATAAATAAAAACAGAAATAACACAAAAAACAGCGTAACAATATTTAAACAAGTTACATAATACTATACTGACATGTGTGCAGCTGTGGCATATGTGTGCAAAAGGAACCCATTCAGATAAAGTCACAACCAAGACTAGGCTGTGATGCTGCCGCTGGTTTTCAATGGGGTAGGGCCCAAGTCAGCGGTAGACGTATGCGTCCCGAAGTGAAAATAAATTAAATTACGTAAAAATGTCTTATGTGTATATAGTGTTATTGCAGTGTTTACTGTTATACCTTATTTACTTTAAAATATATACCTACCTATATTAATCAATTATGATATAAATGTTAACATATACATACAGTAATGTACTACATCGGTAGCAGTCTAACAAAATGGAATACGCTACAACAGCGTATGATTACGTACATTTTTCAATTACAGCTTGTATGGGGCGAATATAAAGCCTTTTATTATTGCGATGACCTGCCGCGCGACAGAACGCTGCAATACCCATTGATGGCCTCACTCGAAATGTTATTAATTCTCTCGTAAAGTTTGACAACTTGCGATATAGCGAACACATATTTCTTTTTTTCATATACTCGCTATATGGGCACTAAAATTTGATTCGTTAACGATTTAGTTTTTTGTATTTTCAGTTACAAGAAGACGCTCTTTTTTAACCGGAGGCGGCTCTCAATTCGATTGATTTTTTTTTGTGTGTGCATGTTACGCGATTACTCCGACTTTTGGGAACGAATTTCGATGATTCTTTTTTGTTGGAAAGAGGATAGATACTTCAGCAGTGATCCCATTCAAATTTGAAGGAAATATTCCACCTCTAAAAGTGTTAAATTAGGGAATGAATCCGGTTTGTTGGGTTTAACCCACTTTCCGTCAAGCGATTTCAATAAAACTTGGCAAATAGATGTAATTCCACAAACTCTTGAGATCGATTTATTTCAATAAAAAGTTATAATTATTTAATTTATAAAACATATAAAAGGAAAGCTGCGACATTATCAGCCTATCGCAATCTACGACTAGACATAGGTCTTTCCTAAGGTGTGCCGTTTCGCCAGGTTTACAACAGCCTTTCGCAGATCGTCACTCCATCTGGCCAGACAGTATCCTACACTACATTTGTAGACAAGTTCTAGCATATTCAGAGTATGTCGCGTATCAGATGCCGTAGTACTCGCTTCGTACAAAATATCTCTGTTTAGTTCTCAAGTAGGTTGATGCCATGCAATTTTAAGAAATAGGCTCATCTCTTGAACCTTTTAAATCATTAAACTCATGCCGCCTAATGTAAAGTATTTAATGTCATCAGTTACTTATACACGAGTACGTAGACAAGACAGTAAATCGTCTGCCAGTAATACGTAAAGTACCGTTGTCAAGAAAGCTACCGAAGACAAAGCTATAAACCACCGCAATAAACCCAACGAAATGGAACTGAGATTAAAAAAATTAATAAAACTTCTTTGAGAACCCTAATAAATCACAAAACGTAAAACTGGAACATTAATTACATTGAGTGAAAAGTTTAGACGAATAAGGTATAATAAAATATTTTAGCGCCAATAACTTTTTACGTATTCAAAGAAGGCTCACACGTGCACGTGTCCTAAAAATAATGTTACTTCACAGCTTTCATAACACGAAATTTGAAATAAAGTTAGACTTAATCTCAACTGCTAGACATTTGTTTAAATACAATGCAGCTATATGATGTGTAATTTAGCACAAGATTTAAGATTTTTTTTTTATGATACCAAGTGGTAAACGACACGCGTGTCCTTAACACTTGCAGTGCCACTCAGAACTTTAAATCGCAAAGATCTGAGGGGCCCTACCACTGCACTCGTCACCCTGAGATATACAAGTCCCATATGTCTGTAAATTCGCCAGCACACTTACCTTACAAAACCAGAACGGGCTTAACTTAGCGGCAGATATAGGTGAGGTACTAGTACGTCTCTGGACGACCTCTTTCATAAGGAGAAAGGTCCACACAAGCAAAATAGGGCGAGCTCCGTCGAAAGAGTAACCGAGAATCAACAAAAGGCTCGGACATGTCAACCTCAGCTTGGGCTACTTGGTGCTTGAAGGCTACAGGCGAAACTCCTGACTAAGTCTGTCTTGTTGACAGCAACTTCCGCCAATGAATAAGTATAGCGTTTTAAACGGTGATTCAATGAAACCGTCTTACCTTTTCTCTATATAAGTAGTTGATTATTTTTTATTTGTTGCCATATAAACAACATTATAATCCATAATTGCAATTTTATGATAAAAAAGCGACCTCAAAAGTTTTTGGAATTACCTACTATTATTTTTAGCCAAGTTTTATTAAAATCGATTAGCGGAATGTGGGTGATATTCAATAAACCGAATTCATTCCCTAATTTGCACCCCTTGGAGGTGAAATATTTTCTTCGGACTAATCGAGTAACACACACACACACAAATGTAGTTGAATTGAGAACATCCACCTTTTTTGAAGTCGGTTTAAACTTCGCTCTTACTCACAAAATCCTTCTTTGGCTCTTGTAAACTAATATAATCATTGTATCTTCCAATGAAATAACTTACGCAAACGAAATACAATAACGAATTAAACTCTTTACTCAAAAAGATTTATTTAGGACGCAAAGAAATAAAGATAAAAACGTCGAAAAGACGAACAGTTTGCCAGATAAGTTTTTCGCTATATATTCGAGTATTTACCTGAAAACAGGTACAATAGGCAAGTTACGATTGCGACTAGGCGAGAAAAAAATAAAACAGAAAATCCGTTCCATTTCCCTTCTGGTCCGTCGATGTTTTTATCATTGAAATACTTTGCTTAAAACTTCACTACAGCGTAAATCAATGTCAAAAGTATAATAAATACTTTCACTTTTCTTTAATATACTTACTGGATTACTAACATACTGAGATAGTGATATTTTTGCCCAGACTATTTTGATGTTTCACGATTTTTATATTTTGGTGATATTTTATTTATAAAAAGAATTGCAGAAAGACGATGGTATAATTTCAATTGATTACGGTATTGGACAATTGAAATTCGCAAAAAATATAATAGAATGCATTCAACAATGAAACTCAAATTCAATTTTTTTTATTACATTGGTATATAAATATTCGAGTTCTTAAGTTTTCTCGATTGTTTAAGAAATGAAACCATTTTTCCGGATTTAAATCGTGTATATTTGTTTTTTCAAACAACCCAACGTTTCGGGCCCTTTACAGGTCCCATGGTCACGGTTCACCATATTGACCAAATAGTTTCATTTCCTATTGGTATATAAATTTAAAATTAAATTAGTAGTGGCGCGTCTGCAGCGCCACAGACGCGCCACTGCAGAGCTTCAAGCGTCTAATTTAAAGGCGTCCTTAACTTTCCGTATTTCATAGGTACCTTTTATCCTCTTCCTGGAGCTTATTTATAATTACAAATTACTCGTAATGTAATGGCAAATCGGAAAATTAGATGTATACGTGTTTACTTATTTACAATACAATTTGAAATGCCACTTTTCCGAAATGCAATATTTAGACTGCCATGTGAAATTCCTCGTTTTATTTTATTTTGTGACGTGAGATAGTAGGAGATCGAAACCACCGAGTGCGTTCAAGCTAACCAGCCAATCTCCGGTTGCCTGTCGAATCTGATGTAATCAGACATGGGTACATTTGGTTTGTTGGTCGATTTTGCTAAGCCTTTATTTGTAGTAAATTGGATAGTTATATACACCTAGTAACAATTATGTGACATAGTTACTTCAACGTGGTTTATGACAATTGGATTATACTGAGTATAATTAGGTATAAAAACCGAAAAAAACTGAATCTATACTTATAGATATTTTGAAGAAAAAATCAGTGCTAGGTAATTTCAAGCTAACGTAATTTTAACCTAAAGTAATTTTAGGCTGTTTGTCTGTGAGTTTGTGCGCGTCAATCTTTTCAATTACTTAACTAATTTGAAAGTTAAAAAGAAACAAAATTACAACATTTAGTTATTATTTCATTTAAACGAATTGATAAATTAAAAAGTTATGTCAATTTTAAAGTGGCACGTGCACAAGTGGGAACAGTCTGGATGTACTTGAAAATAGTGTGCTACAAAATCATCAGTAATGGCGCATTTACACGAATTTCATTGCGCTCACCCCGCGTGGCTAACGCGCGGTCGTCGCGCAGCGACCGCGTGAATCTAACTGACATGGCAAAGTACGCTCTATTCGTTTAGGTTTTACGTTTTAAGTTAAATAATGAGCGACCTGGGCGCGCGGGCGTGTCTGGCTTGAATTTGGTCTACGCGGCGGCGACCGCGCGGTTGTATTATTCAGAGGAATTTAAATATTGTTGCCTAATAAATAGAATTCAGATTCGCCATTAATGTACATGAAAGCGTGGTAACTAGGCGATCGCCGCGCGGCGGCCGCGCGAAAATTACGCGTCGTGTGACTGGGCGCTATAAATCTACATAAAAGTCTGCGACGCGGTATGCCTGACTTTTATCTACATATACGCCACGGTAACGGTCTTTGATAAATATAAATTGAAAATAATATTACTTCAAGTGTACTTATTTAATGTAATAAAATAACAAATTAGGGACAAACTTAGTTTTTCGCTCGGACTTAAGTAATCTGTGGCTCGGATATCTCTGCGTGGTCATGTCGTGTCGTGTATTAACAACTTATGAAATCTGGACACACGAATCCCCGATAGCAGTACGTCCTATACTGTATATGTATAAGAAAACATGACTATGAGAAATATGTACGCAATAACCAATTTTCTTTAGTAGGACCAAATTATATGGTAGTAGGATATGTAAATAATACATATTCCCGCGTATGACATCGAAAGCATTGGCAGTGTATTTTAACAATGACCCCTATAGAATATACAATTCTTGTAAAATCGAATTTACTTTGTGTATTTATTTAATGATACTTGATTACTTATAGGATATAATCATTTATTTCATACTAGCTGGTGCCCGTGTCTTCGTCTGCGTAGGATAAGTAGTTAGAGTAACGCACTGTACTATACTAAATAATTTTCAGTTTTATTGGTTCTCCACACTAATTTTTCATTCCCTATTTCACCCTCTTTAAGATTTGTTTTTGTGACGAAATGTAGCTTACGTCCAGAAGCTGAAGGAGAACTTAGGTCCCATCTAGCTCTATACTTAAATTCATTATAATGTGGTAACGTAACAGACAAAGATACTTTCACATTTTTAATATTAAGTTTGGATTACATTCACATTTGGATCACAATATTACAATTTAAAATACAATATCAAGAAATAACATATATAAACAATAATAATGAACATAAAATAAACAATACAACTAAAAAAAATATAGACACAAAATCTTGTCGAAACACAATACGTCAAATAGATTAAAATTGCAAAATCTTCAAAATAAATGTACATACATATAGACATTATTTTATAAACCTTGGACACACTTTCATTCCTAACTAAACACTCCCCGAAAAAGGTAAAGCAATAATTTTTCTTTTTATTCATCAAACAAGATTATTTTTAATCAGCAAGAAACACGATATTGTAGCAAACAACTTCATTCACTCGAAAATTTGCTGTCCCGTCGATTGGTCTCTAATTGTACCAACGGACGCCTCCAATATTTATTGTCAAGTTATTCCATTTAACAAGATCTCCGTGTCGTTACAATATCACACATTGAATGAAATATGGGGAAAGGACTAAATTTGTGACAATTATTTTGTTATCTATAAACATGTTTTATTGTGATTCAATGTTCACCCTCATGCAAGTACATTTCGGTACGTCATTCAAATGTGTTTTTTTGAAGTTTGTCATTGTTTATAAAGTATTTTAGATGTAGATATATCGGTGTACATACACACATCAAAAAAAGTTTGCGATCAATAGCATAAGCTCCTATAATTCTTTAAATTTAACTTTATCAAGAAAAAATCTATGTTGTATGCTTTCTTTAAATAGGAATACCCTGTTTGAAATTAAAATATAAAAATATTTTTTATTATTTATTTAAAAAAATTGAGCCATTAATCATAATGTAATAGTGATAGAAATTTCATAGAAAGAAAAAGACTGTTTAATTAAACTTAAACAACAATTTATTATTAAAAGGTGTGAATTCAATATAAAATAACTCCTCCCCTGGCTCGAATACATGCGAAGATCCTCCTGGGCATGCTGAGGATCAAGTTATCCAGCATTTCCTGGGGTAACCTATCCCATTCTTCAATAGCGGCTTCCCTGAGCTCTGGAACTGTCTGGGGACGTGGCTCACGGTTCCATACTGCTCGTTTAAGAGCATCCCACGCGTGCTCTATTGGGTTTAAGTCGGGCGAGCCGGCAGGCCAGTCTAATCGTGTGATATCGTATTCTTGAAGAGCAGCATTGACTCGTTGAGCTCGATGTGCGGGCGCATTATCATCGACCAGTACAAATTGGTGCCCATGGTTTACTCGGAATGGTCTGACGATATCATCAATAGCAACTGCTTCGTACATGTCTGCTGTCATGAAGCCCCGATACGGGATCAAAGGCGTTCTAGCTCCAACCATAATGCCACCCCAAAAGGACACCGATTTTCCGCCTTGCTGAACTGTTCCAGTGGCAGTTCTTTATCTTTCACGATCGCCTGGTCTTCTCCAGACACGGACACGTCGGTTATCTGGATGAGTGCTGATTCGGGATTCGTCAACGAAGAGACAGTTTTGCCAAATGTTTTCGTCCTCACCTTCTTCATTTTGCCGAAGTCTAGCCTACTGCAATCTTCGTTGTTGACGTTGCCGGGAATTGAGCGGAGCTCGCCAAGACCTCCGTGTTCGTAATCCAGCCTGGTGCAAGCAATTGCGAACGGTCTGCGTGCTAACTTCAAGCCCAGAGGCGGCCCTGACTTCTGCTTTTATTTTAGTGGCGTTGATTGTTGGATCACGGGCTGCCAGCAATCTAATATAGCGCTTTTGGGCAGCTGTCAAAACAGTTGGGCGACCGCTGCGGGGTCGGTCAGCTAAATTCCCCATTCCGTGATACCTCTGCAACGTAGCCACGACACAGGATTGGGATATAGCAAGTCTGCGTGCTATTACTCTCGTGGTGTATCCTTCTTCCCTCAAAGTTACTATTCTAGCTCGTAAAACCTCTGATAATCCTCTTGGCATTTTTTCAATCACAACTTTCCGCGAAAAATATCTTGAATCGCTTATAATTGACTAAATCAGATTTCTGAATGAGCGTAAGCTAGGAGTGAAAGCCTTTTTATATGAAAAAACAATAGAACGGGGTCAATGTTTTATGTTCTAATTTATTTTTAAATAAAGAATCTAAAAAGAAGAAAAAATCATAATATAATCTACAGTAACAAAAAAGATTTCAGTTTTTCGAAGTGATCGCAAACTTTTTTTGATGTGTGTACAATACACATTGTTAAGAATTAGATTTTTTTAATAATCTAATGTTTTTATACGAAATGTGTAAAAAAATAATTACCAAAAAATTAAAAATTATTTGTTATAATTATTAATACACAGATCGAACTCTCAGAAAAAACACTCAGAAAAAATTCCTTCGATCCGGTCGGATTCGAACCGACGTCTTCTTGCATACCGTGCCAGACGCTATACCAACTAAGCCACGGAACGAACCAACGGACCTCACGAATTTTTCTATGTGCTTGCGTCGTGTCTTTGTACTTGGTCTTTCAACGACTTTTTAGTCGTAGCGCCATCTATGAGAAATCTTTAACAGATTTATCACCCAGTTAGTACCTTTACAGCTACCAGTCCTGGCGATTAGATTAGTTGGTACAGCGTCTGGCACGGTATGCAAGAACACGTCGTCGGTTCGAATCCGACCGGATCGAAGGAATTTTTTCTGAGTGTTTTTTCTGAGTGTTCGATCTTTGTATTAATAATTATAACAAACTAGTGGAGTAATTTCACAAAAAATAATTGAATATCAATTCAATAAAAATTTAATTAAAAATTATTTCTTTTATTTGCATAAATTATTAATTTCTGAAGTGTAAAACTAACTGATTTTACATATGTTGCTGAGTATTTTAACTGTTGGCGAACATTATTTTTGTCTATATGCTCTTGTGTTTACTTACAAAAAGAACATTTCCTCAGTTGGATAAATTGATCGAAAAACTACGTGAATACGTAAGTATTACGTAAGTACTCACGTAGTAGTATATACGTAAGTATTCACGTAGTTTACGTAATTAGTGTATTACGTAGTTAGTGTACGTAAGTATTATTTG
>NW_020653726.1:8667500-8765927 GCF_003589595.1 Hyposmocoma kahamanoa
TATTATGCTGATAACAACACGTTGAAAATAATTGTACTTACTTTGCACAAAAATGCAATAAGGAGATTTGAACAACGTAAATCCATTAGGCGGTTCAATCCAAAAAAAAACAAAGAGGAGAGAAAACAAAGGCCAAATAAAAGACTACGTAACTCAGGACAAGAATACGTTGATGTTAGAACACAAAAGACGATACTTGCGAAGAAACTCGGCCATTATAGCAATACTGGCCACTGCAAAAAAATGTTTTTAACGGCAATTCAATGAAATCGACTCACCTTTTTTCTATATTAAGCATAATTAGTTGTTTATTTCTTTATAATCAAGCAGAAGCAGCTTGGTGCAGAAAATTTGAAAAACGCTAGCTGGAAATTCTTGCCATTGAAGGATTTTTTCAATTAGAGGTAGTCTAATCTAAAATATACAATATACACCGCGCAAGCGCGCACACATGCACAAACACACACGCACGCCCACAAACACACACCCACACACACCTACACACACCCATATCACGCACTCCCTCGAGCGCGCGTGCAGGCACACCCACACAAAGGCCACACGCTCTCGTGGACTCCTGTCCGCATTCCATCTATATAGGGAGAAGGGGATGACTGAAAACCAGCGCTGCGACTGTCCCGAACAGGAGCAGCACCAGCTGAGAAGGCAAAAGTGTTAATATAATAATTATAATTAAATGTTCCCAAAATATTTACTTAATATCTTAGGTGCAGTTGCTTTTTTAAGGTTTTTATAATTTAGTTTTTTTTGTTTTGTTTTTTTTTGATGCAATAAAGAGAGATTTTATTTATATTTTTTGTTATTTTATTTTTATGTAAGGCGAGTGCAGGTATACAATAAGGGATGTAGCGCTCAATCAAAGGAGGATCAAAGTGATTGGTGAAAGAGTTGAAGAGCACATTTAACGATAATAATAATGTGCCAGACAACCATACCAATTGCCTGGTCTCAAACTAGTGTGTTCCCTGTACTATGAGTACAAAAGTGAGAGACTGAACACTCTAACCAGAACCAATTTAGAAAAGTTCGTTTCTCAAATGGGTTCTATCGAGAATCGAACCAGCATGCAGCGCCCACAGTGCTAACCTTTGGGTCACCGAGGTCGGCAAACGAATTTCGATGTCTCGAATGATTTCCCAAAGCTGCATCTCCTTACTGTCCAGCTAACTCAAAGCCAGAAAATAATGCATTGTTTTTACTTGAAGAAGAGTCTAATACGAGTAATCTCATTATTAACTCTTTACAAAATATTATTCATAGAATAAACCTTTCTTTCCAACGACCATTAAATCAGTTTGTGCTACATATAAGAACGCCACAATAAAACCGCAAGAAAAGTAGCACGCTGTTGACAAAGAAGCTGTGCTGTGTTTTATAGACGTCGACTTTTTGTTTATAATTTATCTATGTTTTTAAATATTGTATTTCCTTTATAAGACCTGAAACCATAAGAAAACGTTGTCCAAGTCAGTACAAAGGGATTTTTGCACTGTTACATTTCTTAAATAGCTGCATGCAAATCCTGTGGCCTTTAATTGAAGCATCACTTTAGGACAAGTCTATTTGTATTGCGTCATCTGAAATAATGTATGACTGTCGGTTGTCCTAAATAAATCTCCGTTCAATATTTTGTACCAAATTGAGGATGATTCAGCACATAACGCTTAATATGCAGTTCACACCTTTATAGTTTTAGCTGTATACAATTCATTGACTGAAATATAAAGATTTCAAAGACTGGAAACAGCTCTTCATTATTCAAAAGTTGTTTTTATTAAAATAAATTATTTGCGAAAGAACCACGAAACGAATACGGACAATTCCCTATATTTCTCTTTCTCAGAAGCGAGTCGAAACAAAAATACCTTAGGGAAGTACTACTTATTAAAGAAACTATAGTAAGCATTGCCAAAGCAAAGTACGAAATCTTGATGAGAATTCTAGAGAAACCTCAATCTACGCTGTAAAATTTTAATACATTTTAGATATTGACATTTGAATGATGAGGGCTGTCAAAATGTTGATTTTGTTATATATTTTCTATTGAATTGTCTTTCTTTTCTGTTTTGACTTTCATAATACGTAATATGATTACAAATTTTTGGGCTATTGATGTTCGCCCACGTAAGCACAATATTCTTATAAAACATTGAGCGGAGAAAAAAGTGTAAATGACTTTCAACAGACTATTGGGTATTTCTTTTCTAAAAGTTCATTTGTTTAGAAGCAATGCTTGTAACTTTTGAGCTATAAGCTTTCGAAATTGACAGAATCTATAATATTTTTAGCAATATTGAATAGTTGCGAAAAATAAGGTTCGCCCGTGAAATAAGAATTTCCAACGTTCGTTTGTTTTGACAATAAAAATATCGTGTACCGGGTGAATTTAAACTTGTGGTATACGTGGGGCGCATTATAAGTTTCCGGAATGAATAACAAAAAAATACTATAAATGGTCAGAAATGAATTTACTGTTTCTCAAAATATTTTCCGTTAGCGTTAATGCACTTTTTCATACGAATGAACCAATTTTGAAAACATTTATGCCACTCCTCCGTGACAATCTCTGAAACATATTGTTTCATACTCTTCGACAGCCTCTTCAGATGATGAAAATCGTTGACCGCGTAACTGGTTCTTAATTTTTGGAAATAAATAAAACTCACAAGGTGCCAGATCGGGACTGTACGCGGGATGGCTCATAAGGTCAACGTTGTTCACCTTCAAAAATTCATTTGTCTATCTGACCGTGTGTGAAATTACATTGTCGTGGTACAAGATGATACGGCGTTTACGGTTATTTTTATGGAGTTTGTCAATAATTTCCGGCAAACAAATGATCGTGTACCAATCACTATTCACGGTACAACGAATCTCCAAAGCAACAGTAGCCACGAGTCCAGTTTTATTAAAAAAAGAAGTAGTCATACGCTTAGAGGCACTTTGCATGCGCACCACTTGGGTTGCTTTGGGCTCATCTCGAAAGACCCATACGATCGATTGCTGCTTTGTTTTGGGATCGTAACTATAAATCCATGTTTCGTCACCTGTTGCTATGTCCCACACCAAATTTGACGCCCCTTCGTTGAATCCGGTAAGCATGTCATTGCACCAAGTGACGCGATCCGTTTTTTGAGCCTCAGTCAAAGTGTGTGGGACCCACCGAGAGCACAGCTTGCATGGTGCTTCATCGCCAAAAGCAGTCTGAAGCCGAGGGATGCTCCGCTGAGCTGTTAAATTACACTTAAAGTCGTAGAAAATCATACTACGAAAATTTTCACGAGCTAAATCAGTGGGGATGTAGACAACCAATTTCTAAAATAACGCCGCAATGTGAAAACAAGTGATAGTCCGATGAACAAACTGTATTCTACAGCCAAAGAATTCCATTTTCAAATGTTGTAATTACTTTTTAAATATTGTTTATGTAAGTGGCCAGTTCCGGAAACTTATAGTGCGCCCTATGTATTGCAATATTTATTTTATTGACTGACTGGTTTCGAACCAGCATCAGTTACCATACCGGGATTAAAGCTCTTACGAAACTCTACATGTACTTGTTGCAGATCTTTGTATTGGGTTGGGTACAATTTTTCAAAAAAAAGGAGGAGTCTCAATCCGACTGTATTTTTTTTTTGTATATTACGTGATAACTTCGGCATTGATGATTTTTTTTTTGTTGAAAAGAGGGTCCTTCAGTATTAGTCCCATTTAAATTTGAAGAAAATATTCCACTTCCAAGGGTGGCAGACTAGGGGATGAATCCGGTTTCGCGCACTTTTCTGTAACCGATTTCAATAAAACTTGACTAATAGATGTAATTTTAAAAATTCCACAAACTTTTGAGATCGGTTTTTTTATAAAAAAATTATCTAACATAAATTGAATTGAATCAATAGTTTTATTTGCGAAGTCATAATTCCTTCTTCCACTTTTCCCATCTCGGTATGTCTTCGATGTATGAATAAATCACGATGTTCATAGAACTATTTGCCATTACAACCCAACTACGTTTAAAAAATTGCAATCTCACACGGAATAGCAAACTAGGTTAACCCTTCTTACATTATTGGATCATGTGTTAAGTGGCAGCGCACGGCGAAAGGCACACCGATCGGAAATTAAAAGAGATCATCCTAGTGCAAAGGGGCCATTCGCCTTGTAAACGCTTCACTGGGTAAACTTGAATACTTTATGACTTTAAGATGGCGGTGATTTCATTTTCTTTTCCACTTAATTGAACACTGGCCATAAAATCAAGGAGCGACTTCAGGAGATCGAATTTTAATGCAATGAATTATGTTAGATTCAGCTTAAAAAACACCTATTTTAAACGACTTACCTTTTTCCTAACGATACCGACGTCTTCTGTAAGGTTCATATTATTTTGCCATAACTTAATGAAGTTCAAAAACAATAATAGGAATAGCCCTTTTATATCATTAAAATGCGTAATATTATGAGCGTTATATTCTTAAAGATAGAATATAGTCATAGAAACGGACGTGGTGGAACAACGAGCACATTCATCCTGGGTTAAATAATATTATCGGGTTGGGTTACGCTAAGTACCGCTTAAACTAAAATGTATGGCCTTCCTAACACTTAGTTAAGAGCGGGTCGGGTTATTGGATGCGAGTAGTCGATTACTCGAGCGGGCGCGATCGGCAACGGAACATCATAAGCGCTAATATGCCTATAAAATATTCGTGTAAAACTCTTATACGATATACCTGCTCGTCCATCGGAAAATTGGAAAACAGATTTTTGTACTGGATATAACGATATCAGAAGTATCAATTAACGTAAGGGACATTTTGTCGAAAATGAGTTACATGTATCATTGGATTCGGAAGTTCCCGCTCTATCGATTGGAATTATTAAAATTTAAGAATGCCCAGTGGTTTAAAATATAGCATGTCCTTTAAATTAAAAAACATTAAAAAAAGATGTTTAGTTGTGACTTACGTTACTAATATTTTATGTGTAAGCCGTCGAGCACAGTGTGAGCAGGGAGAGAAATAGAAAATTGTACGTAATTCTATTGTAATGGATCCTTTAGCGAGTCTTCTTTCTTTCTTCGGGCTATAGAGCCCGTCATGAAAGAAGACTCACTGTTATTTCGCTATCGAAATAACAGCGAGGGCAATGTATCCGCACAGTCCTTAGATGCCGAGTCATTGATCCTTTTGACATGCCCTATTTACTTTGTTTCAAATGATCACAATTATTTCAATATTATTTCTAATATTATTATTTTCTACTCTCTATTGTTTGTGGTTTATATTTACTTAAGAAATACTTTCATTGAAACATAGGCACATACATTCAAGTATCATTGTCTTAAGCCTACGAATGAATATATTGTCTTTACCAGCAGCTTCACGCTCCGTTGTGAATGTTCCGTCATGCGTTAAATCAAAAGCAGTAAATTACGACACTCCGTAAAGATATATCGTTATTATAAGTGTTTAAATAAACATTTCATTTTATAAGTATGTTAACAAATACAAGGAATGACCTTAACAATCGAATCGGTGTCCAGACAACTGGAATAAGGGATCAAATCCCTGAGGCCCTTGAGGCCGGTAACAAAAGGCATTTGCAAATAGAAGCAACAAAGTCGCCGGGTTAACGTTTCTTCTTTTTTTTTGAAATATAAGACTCATTTCGGATTCCCTCGAGTACTGACAACTTGTTACGTATCATGCGGTTTCATATTTTTGTAATTAAAAGGCGAAAATTTAAGGTTCATTTTAAAGTTATACAATATATCTTTAGCTTTTGGCTCTGTGTAAAGACGGCCTGACACTGTCAGTAATTTTACAGATTTCCTTGTACAGTTCCCGACCACCGAGTGCCACGCACTAGCTCCGCCAAATTCATATTAATAATTAACTAATTACATAACGACAACCCAAGCCATAATTATTAACCAATTAGAGATGACAACCCATCATCGCTATCTTAATTGGGTCCTCATTCGCTATTCATTGATCCATGCACAGCGTCTGCATTATCCAGCAGACTAAGCAACACATGAATCGTTATATTAATTACAGTATACAAAAATTTTATATAAAAAAACGATTAGCCAGTTTTATTGATGTACAATTTGCAAAAGCCTATTCTGTACACTATTTTTAATACACTTTGTGTACTATAGACCTTTCAAACGTGAAAAAGGCTCAACTTGTCGCTAAACCTTTCACTCATTCCCTCTATTCAGTTTATCACGCGGCCCATCGGCAAAACAAAAGGAAAGATAAATGAAGATCGAGTTAGTATTCATTCAGAATAAGCACTGCCCATGAAGCCTTAAATCTCATTTACACACTATCGCGCGTGTTTATCCTAAGCTTCCCTATTAGCGTGCTTATACAGACCAGTATACTTTGTCTTAACACGTCATATCAAACGGAGAATAAAAATCTTATCCCTTTTCACGAGATCCATTAAGAAAAATATAACGGAAAATATATAAAAGCAGACATTACTCCACGTTTAGTCACTGATTATAATATCGGCCTGAAAGCCTTTTTATGTACGCAAGCAATCATTACTTCATGTAAAGTTTATTGATAAACGATACCTGGCAGATATTACTCGCGTAACATTCGTAGATAAATAGGTAAAACAATTCACACAACAATTATCTGTAAAACATTTTTAAGAAGCGCAAAATTCAACAACAACGAAAATCAACCCTTTAATACATGTCACGATTGGGCACGGGTCTCTTTTCAGGCAAGGGTTTATGAACCTTCTTCGATGTGCAACTTTCATCACGATCTTTCCCTAACCGAAAAGCTCGTGGAAAATTTCAAATTAAATTTCATATGTAAATTCCGAAAACCGAGAGGCGGTAGTTCAAACTATTAGGCTACCACGGCGTTTTTTATAAAAAAAATCAACATATAGGCTCAACTCACACTGGCGCAGAATGGAAGCGTCGCGTCGCGTCCTGTTTTTCAACAACACCGCCTGGTTTGCAAAACACAAATTTGTATCTTAGTAATGGGAAAATAGAGATGAATATGCTACGAAAAACATGACGCGTCGCGACGCTTCGACTCTGCGCCAGTGTGAGTTGCGCCTAAGGGCTTATTTTGTTTACAATTTCTTTGTTTTGTAGTGGTTTGTGGAGCATAGCAATCTGCAGTAGATGAGCTGCAATAAGCGACGTTGTTAGAGGTCTGTGTTGTTGTTTTAACGACCGTGTAGAGCGAAACACATTAGTCTCCAACCTACACATTTGTGTTCTGGTTATGAATATAACAACTAAGTATTTATTTCACGCTTCTTTTTAAAAACAGCTTTTTGACAATATTAAATGCAATATTAAACGCTGGTATATTTATAATTAAATAATTGTAACTTTTTATGAAAAAAAAATCAACCTCAAAAGTTCGTGGAACTACATCTATTTACCACGTTTTCTTGAAATCGGTTACCGGAAAGCACGCGAAACCGGCTTCATCCCCTAGTTTGCTACCCTTAGAAGTGGAATATTTTCTTCAAATTTAAATGGAACCAATACTGAGGTACTCCCTTTCCAACAAAAAAAAAATCATCCAATTCGGTTTCCACATGCCGGAGTAATACATATATATGAAAGCTATATGACCATAGCGTAAGTAGACAAATACATTTTTTCGAACAAAACTAGGGGTATACTTGCTTGGGCCGGGAGAATTTAATTATAATATTTAATGTATTTTAATGTACATTGGGCGTTCAGTACTTTTCCCATTTAGAGGTTAAATAGACTCTAAACTTATTTCTTTTAAGTTAAAATTCCTTTGCATTATAAACTTGTAATATTATTTGTTTATAATTTACATATATTGTAAGTAAAGATAATCACGGTGTGGAAAACCACGTCCTAGAACTTTTAAAAAGGACCGGGCAAAAACCCAGAATCAATGGAAAAAGAGAAGAACCCCATGTGTGTGACCTAACAGGGTCATGATAAATAATACAATATTTTTTAATTCATTACCATTGTTTATATTAATGATGATCGTATTATCCTAACATTACATTTTACATTGTGATATTGATGATACTACATAAATGACTCCATTATATCCTAACTGGTTGCTGAAGTATACATTTCCTCTGTTCTGTTTAGATAAATAATAGGGTTTAACCATGGTTTAACGCAATTATTTCGCATTGTTCGCAGACATATCGCAGTTTTAAATGATCGAAATGTTACTCTGATTTAAACTTCCACGATTTTCACACATTATTTCATTTTAAATTTGGGACTTAAGCGAATATAGAGACATATTTTATTTATATCGACGTTTCGGACAAACGGCAACGACTATGGTCTCGAAAGGATTAAAGAAGCGGGTGTCCACATCTTCTAGTCGTGCGAGTTTTTCTAACTACCCGCACTTGGTCTTCATTATTTTTTTATGCACTAGGGTTGTCACTACACCGTCACATAACACTCACGATATCCGGCGACTTGTCGAGCGATACTATGGGTCGTATTACAGAACTCTTCTCAAATCTCAAGTCAGGATTTGAGTATGATTTAAAGCACTAGAAATCATACTCAAGTCTTTGCCATTAGGGTCGTATTTCCAGTGCTTGAAATCATACTCAAGTCCTGATTTGAGTATGAATACAACCCTTAATGTCGCTTACATTTGCTGATGACTGGATCTCACGACGATGAAAGTTTAAAACCGTCTTCTCGGATAAAATTACAATGTGTTTTTTTTCACGTACAATTCTAATACAGTAATGACGTTCTGTAGAAAGGATCTTGGGATTATGAAACTTAGTCTAGTGATTCGATCGTGATTCCAGCAAATGTTTGGCTATTTTAAAAGGTAAATAAAATATATTTTTATACAGGATTAAGGCCCAAATTTTAAATTATATAATGACTTTTTAGTAGCCCTCGCATTAAGGAAACCCTGTATCGCGGGTGCCATAGACACACACATAGTCAACTACAAATTACACCCAAGCTCATGAGATAAATAAATATAGGTCATAAACATATTTCTCCTAGTCCCGGGAATCGAACCGGGAACCTGTGACTGACCAGCATGGTAACTGTTCGGCCACGGAGGCAGTTTAACTAACATAAGAGCAATAACATTAAAATGTTTATTGTCCGATATTGGATAATAAAAATAAAAATTATAATTGTGGCAAATTAATTATTGGTACTTGGAATATTTAATATTTATGTCGCCGAACGGTTACCACGTTGGACTGTCACGCAGAGGCCCCGGATTCGATTCTCGGCCGGGAGAAAGATTTTTAAGGCCAACATTTATTTCTCTCATGAGGTTGGGTGTAATTTGTGGTTATCTATGTGTGTGTCCATGGCAGCCTCGAAACAGGGTTTCCGTAGTGCGGCACTATGAGTGTGTGCGTTATTTATTTACTTTTATTTTACATGTAAACTTTTGCTAAAAGTATTTTTCCTGTAAATTTTGATCCCTGGGCTAATGCAATAGACGTAATGAGTGCACGTAATCCTATTTTACTTAAAATGCGACACATACTGAGTTTCGCATTCGCATTATTTATTAACACTCCATTCTGCTACGGCTGCCGAACCTGTCACACGGTACTGCCATAAAATTTGTTATGCATTAAAGCCTAAAAGGCAATAAAACCCAGTAATAAAACGAAATTATGTAACAGAAATTTATATTTGCGGTACGTTATGAAGCAATAGAAAAGAAAATAATAATACTTTTGAATTCATACGTTCCTAACGTGAATGACATGAATACAGATTTGCATTTCATGGAAATTGCATTATATATTGGAAAATGAATATCTGGTTTTAACGTAAACGCAACAAGCTTAAGGTATAATAAATATAATAATAGCATTTCGTTCCATCGACTAACTTGAGAAACTTTTTAACCGACTTCGAAAAAAGGAGGTGGTTCTCAATTCGACTTTTATTATGTTACGCGATAATTACGGCATTTTTGGATCGATTTTGATGATTTTTTTTTGTTGGAAAGAGGATATCTCAGTATTGGCTCAATTTAAAATTGACGAGAATATTCCACCTCTAAGAGTGGCAAACTAGTGGGATGAATCCAGTTTCGCGCACTTTCCGGTAACAGATTTCAATAAAATTTGGCAAATAGATGTGATTCCACGAACTTTTAAGGTCGCTTTTTTTAGTACTCTGTACTCAGATTATTATGACACCAAGTGACGAAACGGACAAGTCGTGCATCTGGTGGAAAGCGAAACGCCTGTCCAAAACAGTTGTAATGCCACTCAGAGCTTTGAATTGCAAAGATCTGAGGAGCGCTGTCACTGCGCCCGTCACCGTGAGACGCATGTTGACAAGTCCCATGTGCTTGTAATTTCACCAGCACGCTCTCTTCAGAACCGGAACTCAGTAATGCTCGCATGCTCGGCGGCAGAAATAGGTAAGGTGAAATCAATTAAATCTATCGCTTGTTGATGTGTTCGTAAATAATTCATATACTGGAACTAAGATGTTAAATATTCATAATTGGTTGTAAAAAAAAATCTTGATGTACAAAATAAAAATATTTAAGGTAAATTTAATTTATAAAAAACGATACGTAAACAATTTTCTTCAGAAAACCAATTTATTACTCGTCTGTGTACTTTTCAGTTTATGCTTTTATTACAATTAGAAATTAAATTAGCTATCAAAGATTTCGTCTATATTTGGCTACTGCCATGGAATAGAATAATAATCTCATTCAGTGAAAAAAAGATTTTAATCGAGTGAATCAATCAAGATTTTTGATAGAATTAATCACAATGTGATTAAATGCATTTGCAATCTTTAAAATTGTTGCTACAATAATCTTGCTTAATTGACTCTGATGAAAACTAGTTACGTTAGTTACCTCCCTTGAACAACATAATTGTATTTATTGTTATTGAACATCAAGGTGTTTTTATCTTCAGTATTTATTTATTATGACTACAAAGAAAAAATCCTTCGAACCGATTGGACCAGTGTCTGTTGCGTCACGTGGCTACATCAACAGAACAACCTGTATATTTCAGTCACTTTACACACATCTAAATGAGTAAATAGTATTTATAAAGATACAAGAAGCAAACATATGTACATAAAACCATAAATACTAAAACCACATAATAGACACGATGTTTCTATTGACTTCATCACATATTGTAATTTTTCAGCACGCCCCGCATTGAAACTTACGAGAATAGCCAATTATGGCATGAACACACAATCTCTTCACAAGTCTTTGATCTGACCAGCAACTACAATTTACACTTTGGATACTTTTCAATATTCATCACCCTGAGACATAAGTTAAATAGCACCTGTACCTGAAATGTCACCAGCACCCTTCAAAACCGGAACGCAGTAAAGTTTGGCGACAGAAATAGACAAACTATTTCACAACGCGCTCTACTGCTACTATAATAAGCCGTTCGAAAAATAATTCATTTAACATAAATCCAAATAAAATGGTACGCAATATTGAGATACGTCACGTTTTTTTTTTGTTTTATACATTACTTGTTTATTATTAAAGTCTCTTGAAGCATAGTTTTCTAAGATAACTTCGAAAATCGTTCGAACGAAATCCAATGGTTCGTTAATTCTTCACTAAAAGTGAAGTTTTTAATCCGAATTGAGGAAATTCTTAATAAAATCAAAGTTCAGCTTGGAGTCTCCTGTATTAATATGTATAGGCGCAGCGAAATTAAACAATAAATTTTAATTGTTATTTTCACCTGCCAAATATTTTTATTTGCCAACATGAATTATTAATAATTATTCATGTTGGCAAAATATTTTATGTCTTCAATGAATATTTCATTACTGATAATTCCATCCACATTTACAGCATTTATAATTGTCTAATAAATAATATTTTACATTTTACTTACTAAAACTGATCCAACTGAAGTGAAGGAACATAATTAACTTTGTAACAAATCAACAAACCGAAAATTTACGTATATTAAGAACACAAAATCTGGTATCCCTTTTTAAATTAGTTTTTTGTGCAATTTTGTTACGAAAGTAAGAAAGTACTACAAATAACACATTTATTTGGTTTGGAAGGGTAAGGGTGCTGGTGAAATTACAGGCACATGGACCTCGTCAACTTATGTCTTCGTCACTTAGTATTATAAAAAATTAATACTGGCGTAAGGTTACGCAATAACATTATATATATATATATATATTTGAACTATATATTGACTGCAATAATGTCCCACTTCTGGCAAAGGCCTTTCCGCCTTCGCTTGCCGTGCCATTTTAGCCTAGTCCCATTTTAACAGTCTAATAAACCATGTATAACTTCATATACACGTAACAGCGCGACTTGTATGTGTGCACGCCTGCCGCGCGTTATGTACAGATTTGCATAATCTCGAGGTGCATTCGCGTTGCATAGAGCGGGTCGTCTTATGCACCATTCAAGAATTGAAACGTTCGTTCGGTGTTTAAAATATGGTATCAAACTATATAGTGCAGACGTGTTTAGTTAGGCGTGTTAGATGTGTATGTCTCGAATTCAGAATTGTTCAGCATTTTATTTCTGTTTCATAACCATACTCCCATTATCGAGATACCCAACCGTGATGCTGGCATAAAAAAATTCAGTACGACTACATTTTAATACAGTACGACAATACTGTAATGATCATCTTTTTCGCCACCACTAAATTCTTTTTACAACCTGTAGATACAACTAAAATAATAATGTGACAACCCTAGGCTCCGACTAAAGTGTAGACACCGACGCGCTACGGGAATTGCACTGCTTGTCTTATTTTACTATAATTTAGCCTGGCAGATTTTACACCAACCTTACCTATACGAGTTTTGGAACGCAGCGTGGTATTTCCAACGATCCGTCTTTTTAACACCTAAAATGCTGCATTCAACAGCTCTTTGACAAACCTCCAATTTCGAATGAATTGAATGTTATTTCTTATAAATATGTCGGCGTCCGAACATTGTAACCATACTTAACTTGTCAATAGAAGATTACTTTAACGAATTAGATATAAAGATAATATTTGAAATAATGTTCAACTACATAAACAGACTTCTCAACAATTAATATATTCCCTTTTTCCCTTAAAAGCTCTGTGACTCGCAAGTATTAATAGGTACTAGTATTACATTTTGTCATTTTGCCTCTATAATACACTGTCTGCAATGTTGTTTAAAAGTAATTTCATATTGTCCCAAGCTGATACATGGTTTACAGAGTTTTTTTCTACCAAAAACGGAACACAGATTTTGTTTCATTTGCTTAAATGTACATTACAAAATTTTTCGTTACACTATATTTTAATGTTTCACTATTTTGAGAAATTGATTCCCGATACTCATATCCCTAATATTTTGTTTCGACGAATTGAATATTTTATTTTTTGTGTTTGACTAAAATAAAATATAAAGGAAGCTTTTCACAAAGCATTCATACTACCCGAATCTTTTTGGTTTAGTTTTTTATGTTATTTCGGAGAACACATTCCTTTTGTTGCTCTGTCAGGTAACTATGAGTTAATGAACAAAATATTTAAAATTCACCTGGTCATTTGTTTAAGATACAATTTTATCTAATATTATTTTCAGAATGAATATTTAGCAGTCAAGACTATGGAAAGCAAACAGTAGAATAAACATAAATTAACCAAACAAAATTCTGTCAAAAGAATACTGTGTAATAATAATTACCCATATAATAGATTTTTGGACAAACTATATTTTTTTGGCTATAAGATATTACAGTGTTAGAAATTGAAGCCAAAACTCTCATCCCACACTAACGAAAAAAGTCGAACCGTGTTCGGAATAGTAAGATTCGAAAGAAAGTAATTCGTGATTGTGGTAAATTACGCATTTTAGTATATTTAAGTACTTGAAGTTCTGGGTTGGATTACACAAAGAATTCTCACATGTTGAACTAATTTCATTCAAAATTATATTACTTATTTTATTTTATATCATTTGCTTGAATGGTGAAGAGTGATACTACAACTTAGAAATGTTAAAGTAAGGATATAAAAATCACTAATTTACTAAATACTTCAACATGAATTACTACCGAATTCCCTATACTATAGGTGAGTTAGTGACAACTAAGTAGCCGTGCGGAAGTTCGCGGTTAGATAATAGCGTTAATCTCCCAGCTTGAGAAGCTATCAAGGGCGGAGATGGAATCGATAGAGGCTGAGCCACAACTGATTAGATCAGCGGCCAAAGAGTTAGTATACTTTAATCTATTACACTAGCAGTCGTACAAATTGTAAGATAGTTGGAACTTAGCGAAGTTTACCTGAATTTAGGCTTTAGATTAGCTTTGTATCCAGGTCGTCTTTACTGTCTGTAATATTATCTAACTTTATAGTTTCTACGTCAGAAACTATGAGGGTAGATACTGGTAATTTTACAACTTGAACTTTGGATCGTTGTTGTCTTGAATTGAATTTAAACTTAGAGTGTAATCTGTACATTGCTTCACTAGTTAACCGGCTTCAAAAAACAGGATTAGTTTCTCATTTCGACTGTATTTTTTTGTGTATGTTACGCGATTACTCGACATTTGTGAAACGAGTTTGATGATTATTTTCTTTATTGGAAAGGCGGTACCTCAGTATTGGTCCTATTTAAATTTGAAGAAAATACTCCACCTTTAGGTGTAGCAAATTAGGGGATAAATGGGGAAGGCCCCTTGCCTTAGGTCAAAGCAAAATAAAATTAAATATTCCCAACTATGGATAAATATCACTGGTAAACACCATTGACTTACAAATAAAAAGTCAATGATAAACACTCAATATTATCTGCCTGGCTAGCTCATTCCCAAAATGTATAGAGACTGTCACGTCTATCCAAAGTACTACGGTATTGATACTCCTGGACAAAATTCAACACTAAAACAAAACACTATCAGCATCAGTGACAGTGTTTTGTTTTTTGTGTTTTGGAACATGTAGTTAAAGTGAATGTTCTTCTTTAAAGATTAAAGTCTTTGCAAATTGATGTAATTCAACAAATTTTTTTTAAATTGGTTTACTTTTTTTTAATAAAAAGGCATAATTCTAGACACTCTATGATCATTATTTTATCATTAAGCCACATCATAAGATCGTTTTGTCTACGCCACGACTGCACATAATTGTACTCGTTTTATTTTGTTTATTGCTTTTTATCTATTTTTTTTAATTCTTTAAATAAATTTTTGAAACCTAATACCTAAGTAATATACAATTTATTATTTAATTCAGCATTTTTTAATTAATGTGTTAATCAATAAATTATTGAGATTTTTCATTTATATGTATATTCAAATTTATTGTTATTATCAGGCATATCATTATAATATAATGACATACAAATTAAAAGGTACGTCGTGCTTCGGAATAATATTACGTATTTTGTGGTTTTACAGAACGAGTATTGTATGCAGACGCATACTAATTACTCAATTAATAATTAAGCCTGACGTTGTGTTTTTAGGTAGTGATTTGCTTGGAATACCAAAAGACTGTTTTCTTAGTTTCAATTTCCCCCCAACCCATCGTAGGAAATAAAGTAGAAGACAAAACCAGAAGATGGTTACATTGTCTCCCTGCAGCTTTATTATTAGCAAATGTGGAATTTACGGCATGATGAGAACTTTTGTGTTTTACTGATATGTTTTTATTTTCTTTTATTTTTTTATTTATTTCTTATTTTCTTCTTTAAATCCAGAAATCAAGGCAGGACTCAATTTTTATACATGTTATGTTGTAAAAGAGCACAATTTGTTATTTTTTACTTTCGATAGCCATAAAAATGTAATAGAAAATACATACTCGAATATACTAGTGATATGCCTGACGACCTCAGTGGCCCAACAGTTTGCACTGTAAATGCAGGGGTCCCGGGTACCTGGTAGGACCCATTTGGGAAATAAACTTTTTTAAATTGGCTGTTGTTTGGGTGTTCCAGGTAGAGCCCCGATGTGAATTCTCTACGAATGTCATATGTAATGTGCTTTTCATAGTACATGTACAGGGAAATTTCTAATTTGAGACCAGGTGATTGGTGAGAGTATCTGGCTCATGATATTAAAATATATGCACTGCCGGACATGCATTTTCAGTATTAAGTTGCCAAGCTGAAACAATGTTTCATTGATCGAAAACTACAACTTACTACTACTTCAAATCCATGAGTCCTTGTTGACAATTTGAATTTATAAAACCGGGAAAAACTGTTTTCTTCAGTGGTAACAATATTTTTGTATTCTGCTCTCTAAGAATAAAAATGCAAGGTGGCTCGATTTATGTGTCCGGGATTATAATTCACCTACCTACTTTAAGCGGTAACAATAATACTACTACTAACAATAATAATAATAGACAACCACAATTTAAACCCAAACTCACGAGAGAAATAAACGTAGGCCATACAAATATTTCTCCTGGCCCGGGAATCGAACCTGGGACCTCTGCGTTACCATGTCGACATGGTAACCGTTCGGCCACAGAGGCAGTTGCAAAGTGAAAGGTTTTTCATCTCTCTACAATAAGAAGTTTAATTGTCTAATTTGTGTTCTTTTGTGTGGCACATAAATGGAATTTCGAAATATATTACAGTATCAATAATTTTGTACATTACTTGTTATCGCACTGACGGGTACTAACTACTATCAATGGTTTGGTACAAATATACAAATTTGTTGTATCCTTTAGGATAAGTTTTTTGAACTTAGTCGCATTGTATAAGACCGACACACGAACAATGTTAGAGTTCGTGCGTATCTCATGAGTTACTAGTTCTATAGATCAACTACGAAAGGTGTACTCGATAAAGTCACGGCTTAACCGATTAGATCTGCACGGCATGCCAGTAAACTGGATAAGAGTAATACGACCGCCTATGCTACAGCCACTATAGAAAGAACTCTGACATAAGGTGTTTTGGTAAATTACTGTTATATTTCTTTTGTTTTGTGATGCCAAGTGATAGGACTACTAAGGTGTGTGCCTGGTGTTAAGCGACACGCCTGTCCATAGCAGTTGCAGTGCCATTCAGAGCTTTAAATCGTGAAGATCTGAGGGACACTGCCACTGCGCCTGTCATCCTGAGACATAAGTTGACAAGTCTCTTGTGCCTGTAATTTCACCAACCCCCGTACCTTTTAAAACCAGAAGGCAGTAATGCTCACATTATCTACTGCATGGCGGCAGAAATAGGTACGGTGGCAGTACTTCCCTGGAGGAACTCTTTCACAAGGAGCTCTACTGCCACTAATTTCGAAATTCAAATGAGACGAGGCTTAACAGTCAAAGGAACAAAGGACAAGTCAAATTGAAATATGTAACATGTGAAACAGGTTATGTGTTTGGAGTCAAGGAATGAAGGGTGCTATGGCAAGTGGAGGACATAATGAACATATATTATTCACCTGTAACAAAATTGCGTTTTTATTAACGAAAAGTAATCTTAGAAAATGAACCTATTTTTTCGGATCTAATCGTGTATATTTGTTTTGTGAAACATACCACCATTTCAGCCATGACCAGCCGTGAACAATCGCGAAAACAATCGAAAAATAATTGTCCAATGGTCTCTTACTATATTTCGTATCTTTGTTATTGTCTAGCACAGACATGGCAACACTGCCTCTCGCGCCGCACTGGCCGTAACCAATCAAAGAAACAAGAACCGATACAAGCGCCAAACGCACGCGTTCATCATTACTAATTATTTATTCAAATTTTTCATTTCTCTAAAATTATAACGTGAATACAGTCCAGTAGCATCTTTATTATCCACAGGGTCTAAATAGGTATAATAAAGCGACAGGTGATCGTTCTCCTACAAAGTTGTAATTTTTCAGATGTGGTCTTATTACACCAACAGAGCTATTTTTATAAATAAGCAGTATTTTCTAAATGGCGTTTACGTGCATAGATTTATAATGAACGATGTCACAGATCAACCAATAGTAGTGGCCGTGTAGTTGTGATTGGCTTGTTTCGGCCCGTCTCAGACAAATTGGATCCAGTTAGCCTCCAGGTCATGTTACTTAAAGGTAAAATGAGAAGTTCTGTAAAGACCCAAGATACTTCATATGACACCGGTCTCGTATTTTCTGGACACCATGTGTTAGTTTTAGTTGAGTCCGAAAGGTTGTTAGGATATTGTCTTGATCAGTTAATGAAATTGAGAACACAAGATATAGTAAATGAAGAATATTCCATTTCATGTGAAAAAAAGTGCTTGTTGTAATGTAAGTACCATTATACTCAAAGTTCCAGCGAAGAAATTTCGTAAGAATAATTTGCTTCATGTTCCACTTAGTAGTACTAATTTTAGAATGAATAATTATCTACCAAGATTATTATCATCATTTAACCAACTCAATGACGACTGTCGCATAGATCTTTTCAGTAGGTAACAGCGTTATGAATATAGAAACAATTAGGACTAATAACTTCTTTTTTAACTGCCTCCGTGTTTTCTTCCTTTTTAAGTGCCTCCGTGGCCGAACGGTTACCATGCCGGACTGCCACGCAGAGGTCCCAGGTTCGATTCCCGGATCGGGAGAAATATTTGTATGGCCTACATTTATTTCTCTCGTGAGTTTGGGTGTAATTTGTGTGTGTCCATGGCACCCGCGACACAGGGTTTCCCTAGTGCGGGGCTATGTTAAATGTGTGCGTTATTATTGTCTTTTCAAGTGACTGATAAAGCGATTGTTGTGTTCTCATTTATGTTATTTAGTTATTTATGGTAGAATTATTTTCGTACGTGGAAGCTTGTAATTGGCATCTAATTAATCATATTTAAATCCATGTTGTAAAAGTAGCTCTTAGCTCCCTTAAGAAAATAAAATAAATGAAATATGTGAAAAGAAAAAATTGTGACCGCTCGCCTTCATCTCCTACATCATGAATGTTAAAACTATACAACTTGGCAAAACTCGTCTGCCTTTACAAGTAAACACTACTAATTCCGATTACGACATTCTTTTAAAAATATTGAAAAGATACAAAAAAAAAGCTTCCGACAACATTACGTCAACATCTATAAGACAAACCTCAAATACATTTAGAGTACTTATACACAGATACTACCCATTGTGAATGCAGGCACCTGGGTTAGTTCACAACAATTATTAAATGGCCGCTTGATTGTTTTTGGTAATTACATGACAGTCAACTTGGGTAATTTGTGTGAACAGCACGTACGCAGCTACTTGCTTATAAAATATTCCAAAAACAATTACGCGCTTATTTCTGAATAGCTTTATATGTAATACTATACCACAAAATTCTGTGAAGACCTTTGTTTAAAAGCCAAATTTTTGTCATTCTATAATAATTGAAAGTTTCACTAGTTAGTAATTAAGAAAATTTAGGTCTAATTTTCACCGTTCGAAATGCCAAGGACTTTACTAAATAGATGATTTTTAACATTGACTTACAAATAAATGGACGACGGGTCTAATACAAAATCCACGAAAAAAATGTCCCAAGTCAACCTATTTAAACGTAGTTACATATAAAGGAATATGAAAATGCTAAAACGTTGAATTTAAATTGTAATGTCATCGCAGTACTGTCTAATTTTGCTTACTTCGCTGTCAGTCGAACAAACGAAGACTAAAGCGTGAATGACGCTCTGTATACGATTTTAACGCCCTATAAGTTCGGACACTTTTTAGCGCGTACCCGACGTCCATATAATTGTAAGTCAATGATTTTTAACGTTCCTTGTAAAATTCATGGATAAAACCATTGACTTACAAATAAATAGACGACGGGTCTAATACAAAAACCACGAAAAAAATGTCCCAAGTCAACCTATTTAAACGTAGTGACATGTCTGAATTCCATATGAATGATAAAGAAAGTATTTTTGTTACATAATTACATAAATGTTTGATAAATGGCGAATTTAATTTTGAGACTATGTTTTTAATATAAGTATCAAAATTCACTTGTCATCTTCACTAAATTGTCTTTAAAAATAAATTGTGCTTATTATTTAATGTATTTTCTCAATTAAATAACAAAAGAAAAGAAAGTGAAAAAGTTTTCACGATTCGATTTTCATTAATATAGTCTCAATAGTTCAAAAAAAATTCAGTCAACTGATAAACTAAAGGTTTTTTAATTTACAGAATGAATCATTAGAATCCATAGATTGTGTAAAAGAATCAGGTATGTAGGTAGAAAGGTCGCAGCCGGAGGCCACGGACCCCCTCACTTATTCATACGCCCCCGGTAGGTTAAGGTAATAAATAGCCCTAAACGCCGACTTTAATCATTCCATTGATTGATATTAAATAAACAGGACGTGATTTTGTATCATTCATATTTGTATGTATATGTAAATTAAAGCTTGATTTGAATTTATTATAACATATTTTTATTATCAGCTTTATTGTATTTATTCACCTCACTCGCCAGAAATACAATGTGTTTTATTATTAAACTCATACGTATCTCAGTGAATATATTTCTCTACATTGTATAGAATATTCAAATATTCATCTTATTTTCCTTTGTGAAATTTACGCAACTCTCCATTGAATACAGCCAATATGAACAAAATAGTGAAATTTAATAAAAAAAATCGTTTGATGCGGAACGTTGTGAAATACCGATGGGAATAAAAGTATGGCAAAGTGCAAAGTCGATGCCAATACACACGGTATTATAGAATGTCTAGTAGGAGGCAGTACATCACGAATAGTTGATTCGTGATTTATACTCGTAACTTGAACAGCAGAGCCTTCGACCTAACTTACGAGAGAGCTCTATCACAATTTAGCTTGACTGTACCCAACATCAATCTTTAGTCATGTTAGCAGTTGATATTAATGAAATTAACGCTCTTGATAGATAGCCCCCAGAGTAGAAGTAAAATATAATAAATATAGTAACAAATTCTGTAAAAAATAATGGTAATAATGCAGAAAAGGTGCTATAAAATAATAACTAAAACATTACAAAACGTTACGAGCGAGTTTTTCGAATCATTCGAGTTCACGCTTACTTCGGCGGTATAGTGTTGTAGATTTTTAGGCAATAGTAGGAAAATGTATACGTTGCCAACTGGCTCCTCGTGGAAGTCGAATCTCTTTTTTTTACTCTACGAACGAAGGCGGGGATTGGCTGCTATTTAATGTAGTTTCGAGTGGTCTATTCGAGTCAAGTGTGTTTCTCAGCACAACTAGCACAAAAAACACAGACTGACATGTAAATTACGAATACGCGTGTTTAACGCACAGTACAAAAACAAATTTAAAAAAGCCGTGGTAGCCTAATGGTACTACCTACCTACCGCCTCTCGAGCGGAGGCCGTAGGTTAGAATCCAGACTCGCATCTCGGAATGTATATGCGAAATTTAATTTGAAGTCAAAGAAAACATCATGATGAAACCTGCTCGTCGAAAACTGCTGCTTCTGAAAACGTGGGAAGTCCCCAACCCGCATTGCGCCAGCGTGGCGAACTATGACCTAAAACCATCGCCTGAGACGAAACCCGTGCTAAATAGTGGGACATATTAATAGATTGATGACAAACACTAATTTACAATGTGGTTGTCCATTGCCATACAGCGAGAAAATACGGCAAGTGTGATGGGCACTTTTCCACCTGGAATATTTGCAATAAAAGATTCGCAATAAATGTAGTATTTGCTTCTTTCTACCTTAATACTCCTATTTCTACCTCTAACTTTTTAAAACTCTTATATCTTTACTTAGTATTTGTAATTTATTACGATCACGTGAATCGGTCAGTGTGAAAAGGGCCCGCAGAGTTTACTTGCCCTCTGAGTTGAGCCACTGACTCGACTATTTTATTTCATTATTTCTTTTCCTCATCTTTCTCTGTGTAGCAAAAAGTAATATTTACTACAGTGACGCTCACAATTCCCACGACCTACACATTGCGCACGCCTCGTTTGTTTTTGACTTGGACGTTAAACTTAAAGCGAGTTTAACATACTTGGCAAGTAAACTACTTTCCTTTTACTGGCCTGTCATTGTGGGTAATCCTCATGAGAAAATAACTTACGTTCCAGCTGCCTTCACGCGTCTCCTCAATATTTTACAAGTGATTTCGTATCTCGTAAAAATACAAGAAGTTAGACAGGAACTTTTAAAAAGAGAGGGTTTCACCTCTTATTTTTTCCTTACAAACCCATCATAGGAGGTTGGATAGTTTAACTTCGGGGACCCTTCGATAAAGTGTCATAATTTAGGTGAAATATTGTTTTTCTACCAAAATAGCATATTTCGTTATCTTATTTGCGGTTAGTGAATAACTTTTAGTTTCTTTTGTTCCGATATTCTACCCTTTACTGGAATAAAGTTGACCTGTTGATAAGTTATATATTGTGGCTCCCATGTTTGCCGTCTTATCTCGAATATTTACTGTACACACAATTTTCTATTTCAACAGTTTTCTTGTGTAAGTTTTAATTTTGTATATATAGAAAGAACTGCAAATATTAAGTGATACCAAAAATGAGGCGAATTCTGATTACGAAAGTTTTGTCGACCTTTTGACAAACATGAGAAATAGCTACTATGCATATAATATTCACGAACATGTCTGAAAACAAACAATATAATTTTGGTATTTAGTCCGATATATTCGGTGTATGAAGTGAAGCAAAATGAAAACCATCACGACAAACTTTTCTCTTTGCGTGAAAGTTTGTGATGTGAACAGAAACCCGAAGCTACCTCTCTCGGGACGAAGCACATGCATGTTTAATGGCGTCCTAAAAAGGTCAAGAGAGTAGCTGAGAGAAGAGGTAGGTAGTGAATATATAACGACTCCCGGTAAACCCTCCATAGGCGGCACCCGTGACAGCCTCTTCTCAACTTTAAGCAACTAACACGCTGCGGACACGTAGTTTGTAGGTGTCTCTCAAACAAATTAATTGTGTCTTAGTTTAGAGCAGTAACGAGCCAACTCGAACAAACTTTTGAGGGAGGTACGAGTGGAAACGTCGACTTCGACACCCGAATATTATGGCGTGAGTTCGCAATTTTGACGCGACGTTGACTGACGCCTAATACCGCGGGCGTATACCAAAATTGAAAACTTTTGCTCGGTCTTGGTCGAGTGAAATCTTGTATAATATAAATGGGACCCAGTTGTCTAAGAATGGCACGTCTCCACGTGCTCTATAACAAGTTACGTATTTTAATGATAACAGATTAATATTACAAAAATCTTACCTTTAGGTGGGTTGATATGCAAGGCGCTCCTGAAAAGGGTTTCTTCATCGCGCCAATCTTGATTCCTTGTGAGCGTGTGACCACACATTGCCGATAACGCGATAAGGAGGGCAAACACAAATACTCTACTTCGCGTTTCATTGCGTCGCCAGCCGCGAGTTAGAGTCCCCGCTCCCAGACCAAGAAGCAAACATAGTCCAACACTGGGTATGTACAACACACGCTCCGCCACAACGAAACCAACGTAGAACAGCAGATTACTTGCGGGTACGAACGGGAGAACCATGAATGCCACTGATATCAGCATCGCGATTTGCGAATTGCAGTAAACGTAATATCTATGAGGAGTGTGAGCTTTCAGTTTTGGGCACACACAAGTGGAATGATGCATCATTGTGTTGTTGTTGTTAATGGCTCTGCAGGCGCTCGTGTGCTCCTCTGTAAGTGAATGTTTGCAACCGTTGCAGGGGCACATTAGCTTTTTAGATGATGTATTCTCTTTGTACGGTGCATGATAGCTTTTTCTCTCAACGCAGTCAGGTCCACGATAGTACTGTTTGTTGTTGTAATTCCACTTTTGTTTAGCTTTACAGTTCTGTTTTTTATAGTACTTGTTTTCTTTACTTGAATTTTCTTGATGTTTTTTGAACTCTTTTACAATTGCTCTCCATGTTACTTTTGAAAGTATTGCATAAAATATTATTGTTAGTATATTTCGTGGATCTAAGAGAGTTGTTATGCGAGGTATTGAGTCCATGGACCAGTCGAAACTAAGATGAAAAGGGTATAAAAGGAGAAAGAAATTGAAAACGGGGAGGTAGGTAAAGGTGTAAAATCTAGTGAGGAAGGAAGGATCGCGAGAGGCGGGGTTATCCGCTGCAGCGAATACCGAGGGCGAGCCAGCGATTCGCAGCCTCCAGTATAGCAGGGCAAAGCCTCCCATACTCAGCGCAGATACGCTGCGCCAGCGACGCTGAAACAAAAAAACAACATTGTTACCCGTGTGGAACCTTACATGCACCTTTTGTTGCATTTCTCTATTTTAAAGTATGCATACAAATCAACAACAGTAACCCTACTTGTAAACACACTAAATGCACCTTTTTAGGCGCGGCGGTGATCAGGTGTACAGATGCTATTATATGTATTTACTGACTTATACATACATTATATATTTTACGTATTCCTCGCAGTGTCATAGATATTATCGCATTCTCGAAAACTTTCTTAAACCAAATTTGATTGATCACCACTGAACGATATTACATTAATATTTGTCGTAGCATTTGCCGCTATACTCAAGAATAATACTATGTTTTTCAATGTACTATGTGTCCGTATTTTATTTTTTATTTTGCAAAATCTTTGTGAACTTTGTCAAAAACCCTATTGGGAAATAGAAGTACCTACATATCTTTGCCACTGTGCCATGTGTAAATAATTTATAATACGAGTGTACCTTTATGAGCGTAAAATGTAATTAATTTACCTAACTCAAGTCACAAAGTCGCTTAAGCTAAGTGTATCCGTGCAATAGTTATATGTGCCACATCTCCCCAGTGGTAATAATTTTAATCCACAGCGAAGGCAGCTCGATAAAATTGATTTATACGGGATAGAATCGCGGAGAGACGGTCCTTTGGATTATTAAATTACTATAGCACCTATCGCGGCAACCCTTCAGACACTGTATGATTAATATGAAAATAGTCTAATCTCTTTAAAGGGGTATTATGAAAAGTTTGCGGGTTATATATTTACTGGGGGTTGGGCGAGGTGAGACTAAGCTGGTGAAGGCGCGCCGGCTTGTTAGTTGCGGGAAGCTCGAGGATAAGATTTATAGAGGTTGCCGCGTCCCCTGCCTGACCTGGCCCAGGGGAAACCCCTGCGCAGAACTAACGACGCCGTTTCGGATTTCCAGCACAATTTACACTGCCAAGGGAGAGCGCAGGAGTGAAACGGAAATCTCGGAGAAACTTAGATGAGCACGGCATTAATCAATCGGAATAAGGGCGGCAAGCCTGAATTATACACGAGCCTTTTCCCAACCGTACAATAATTACACGTTCACACGTGACCTCTGATGAAATTCTCTATATTTACCACAATACGTTACACAAGCACGTAAAACTGTCTGGCTGTAATTACGGCTTTGAACGTTTTTTCTTTTCATGTTTTGGTAACCGAATTCTTCAATGTGATATTTTTCACATTATTATTATTATTAATATCTAATGATAACGTGTATTGTCATCTTCTTGAATGCGTACTATTCACGTATTTCTCGAAGAAAGTCTCAATTGTTCAAAGCCTAGCAGGAAAAAAATGTTTATGTGATAATCTCGCTAATGTACACTGTTTGAAAGTTCTTTATCAATTTACGTAATAATGGTTCATTAAACTGTTGTATAGATGTATCTTTAAGTTCCATATAATATACTGAAAGCAACATAGAGCTCGGTGAAACGCACTGTATCTAAGTCAACATTAAATTGATTAAGCGCGCTTTTGATAGAGGGAATATAGTGTTCCAATGTGCTTGTACAGAGTGTTTAATACTTGTGTAATGCAAAGCCTTATTCTAGTCATTAAAATGTACGACGAGTCACGCAAGATAGAGATATATATATGTATACAAAAAGTCATAAATATTTGTAGAAAATTGTACCCTACGCCATTTGCACTGCGTTCAAATTTTCAGTTTGCAACAGCGGCGCTTTTGTGTAGATTGTCCAACTTCCGCTGCTGCTACGTGTACAAATTTATATCATTTACAATTAAAATTAGCTCATATTTTTTTCATCTTTAACACAAATACTTTCGTAAGCGGTAAAATCAGTATTGGCACCGAGAGTAGAAAAAATATTAGATACGCAATTTTGCAAAACATACAGAATTTTCATTAGCACAATTCGATTTTTCAAGCACCTAGTATAGCGTACATGCTGAGAGTACACGCTCCAAGCAAACAGTCTGTCTATTTCGTTAGCGCGAGTTAAACTCAAAGCAAATAACTTAATGAAATAAGAGAGAACTTGGCCTAACCGTCAGAGGGGTGCTTATCTGGAAAATTTACTGGCTTGCTGACATTACCGTCCTCGGCTCGGAAATGTCGGCTCATTTGCCAGTCCGTTTGAAAAACCAACACCATTAAGTAGTAACGAATCCGGTCGAGGCCGAGGCGTCTGAGCTGCTATCAAACTCAGGAAATTTGAAACTCGGGTTTGGACGCTGATGAATATTTAAACAATCACTGACTTTCGTGACTTCATTCACGTTCGGGATGAAAAATTGTTTCCTTGAGTGAATCGAGGACGTAAACTCTCTACTCACCGAATTACATCTAAATTCCTTCAACTGTAACAAGATGGAAGTTTAGCAAAGTTCATGAAATGAGATAAAGTTTTGCAAACTAAATTCAATCGAATTTCTATATATATTTTTCAAACAACAAAAAACCTGCCGAATGAAATATCTTACTGATGTATACGCATAAATATGCGAAACCTACGTGACTCGAACAATATTGAAACGAGTCATTCTTAATGCTCCAAATTTATTTACCTAAATACCAATGTCACAGGTATTCGTGTGAATATAAATTTTGCGGCATTACACGAAGTTTTGCACAAATTGTAGCAGGAAAAAAGGGGGAAGACAAAATTTCTTACAAATAAAATGTTGCCAGCGAGATACCTGGCCTATAAACTCATAAAGTCGCCGAAGTAGGCGGTGCCGAGGGGTCCATTAACTTTAATGTCCTCATAACTACATGACGAAATCTCTACAACAGGAAAAAGCTTTTTAATTCCAACCGCAGGCTTTCTCTGACGTAAGGAATAATATTTTATGTTTGCCCAATAAAAGCATGTTGTAAAGATTTTATTGTAGATACGCATTACTAAGTGATAGTACGCATTGTATTTAATATATTTTTACACAAGAATTATTCGATATTTGAATTCAACCCAGTTTCATGTTCGAAATCACAATGTCGTATTTGCGTAGGTAATGGTAACACTCCGATAAACGGTGTGCTCTCCGAAAATCGTGGCAGAAATAACCTTTAATGACACGACATTTTTATTTGAATATCATGGCAAATGACTTATATCTTCTAAAGTAGGATTAACCCGCTATTACACTACGTCGAATTAAGTAACCTGCTACTTGTAGAAGTAGATCGTAACCCAAATAAGAGAATTGAAAAGACATCAGAAGTTGATAGATTGGCTTTGGCTTACATAGTGCTTCTTAGAACTTATTTTCGTCATTTAACTGCGTCATTGCTTCTAGAATGAAAATTGTCAGATAATTGCTTAAATCGAAAGGTATCAATACCTAACTTCAATCAAATTACTATTATAAATTTTTCTTCTTTTTCGTAGCACTTCTGACAGAGCGGTCGTGATCATCACGAAGTTCTGTCAGAAGAAGTCTGGGGCTGATGTGGCTCACCTCACGATAATATATCTCGCCATAAAGACTATTGGTGAACACTCTGGTGCACTCATGCAAAGGACCGCCCCTTGCAGATTTTATTTGAGCGGTCCATCACAGTCCTTGACATGGGTGACCTTTCACACAGTCAAGCTCCTTCTAGTCTGCCTTGCCTTATATTTTAATAAATATTTTGTGACATCAAGTAACGGGACGATTAATTCATGTCCTTGGTGGTAAACGATACGCCTATCTATAACAATGGCAGTACCACCCTGAGGCTTAAGTTGATAAGTCTCATGTGCCTGTAAT
Source organism: Hyposmocoma kahamanoa (assembly GCF_003589595.1). Lineage (NCBI taxonomy): Eukaryota > Metazoa > Arthropoda > Insecta > Lepidoptera > Cosmopterigidae > Hyposmocoma > Hyposmocoma kahamanoa. Next base: position 8,695,515 of record NW_020653726.1, read on the forward strand.
TTCACCAGCATCATTACCCTTCAAAATCAGAATGCATTAATGTTCACATTACTGTTTGGCGGCAGAAATAGATAAGATGGCAGTACTTCCCTGAACGAACTCTTTCACAAGGACTCTACTGCTAATAAATCCACGAAAGCAACTATTACAAAGTTGCTAAAATGTCAGAAACACAAGTCTCAGTACACTAGCAGCTGTAAATACGCATTCAAATAATTTAGAATTCAAGCATTTGTATCGTCAAAATGCAGCCTTCCTCGTAATATGAGCTCATCGTTGCGCCGAAGGTAAATAGCAAGTTTCCTGTTGCGAACAAATTTCATATCGTCATAACCAAGTAGCTTGGGATGGCGAAATTCGAAGCACGTACACACCAGCCGCAAATAATATTATGAGAGGCATCGTGTCTGGTGGAAACGTAACTTTACCGGTCTTCTACATCTGACGTATTATAACATAGTAGCACTGAGCCTACAGCTGTTTTATGACACAGCTCTTTAACTACGACCGTGTTGGTTTATGACTGGTAAATGTACGGGATTGAAGTAAAAGTTTCTTATTACGTGAAATAAGAAGTGGAAATTATTATATTATCTATAAACAAATTAAAAAGTTTCCGTGTATTACAGAGTGAAATTAAAGTACTCTGTGAGTGGATTTTTTTTTAAGTTTCCTAAGATCCAGCAAATAACACAATGGGAAAAACTAACAAAAATAAAAAGCCCTAAACACCTAATGTATATTAAAATGTACTAAATATGATTATATGCTTCAGGCTTAAACCATGTAGTATGCCCTCAGTTTCGTATGAAAAACGTATTTTTCTAGATACCGTATATAGAATATATAGCACCAAATTTGAATAGGATATTTTCATTATAATGTACACTGGGCGTTGACATGATCATATAAATAATATTGTTTAGGTCTGAATCATTTCACATAATATGTACATGCTGATGTACATGGGGCCTTAGGAGAGTATAGAGCTGCATGTTCCATTGTGTGGCAAGAGTCTCTCAATGGTATAGGTCTTTGGTTCATTCCATGAAGTGGCTAATTTAATTGAAGAACTTTCTTAGCATTTAAATACACTACATCTTGTAATATAATATTAATGCCTGTTTTTCTGCATTTGTGAGACCTTGCAAGTTACTGAGGAAAATATTTTTTTATCATACCAAGTAACGGGACGGGCAAGTCGTTTGCCTAATGTTAAGTAACATGCCTGTCCCTGGCAGTTGCAGTGCCACTGAGAGCTTCAAATCACAAATATGTGAGAAACACCCACGACGCCAGGCACTCTGAGATATAAATTGACAACTTCCATGTGTCTATAATTTCACCAAATAGACTGCAAACAGTAAAAAAACAAAATATATTCCAAAACGAGATTTAAATTCGGGCATACTATTTGTAATCTAAAAAGCAAGCGTAGAAGAAAGTCAAAATGTTAAAAAAGATCGTGCAGTCAGTCTTCAAAAATAAAAAGAATTCCACTGTATTATATAATATACAATTTTTTTAAGTACTCAAGTTTTAATAGTAGAACTAGGTAATCATGATTATATGGTACATTTATTCGGGAGCACGGAAGTGCCCCGCCCAAAGACGAGCGCAGGCACGGCCGTAGATCCTTTTCTCGAAGTAACTCATGGCACTGTTCGGTCCGCCATATGGGTTAGGCAATAAACCTGGAATTTCTGTTATCAATTTTCTAAGCAAAGATTTATAATCTTAACAGTTTGTCAAATTGAATTTTTTACATTAACTAAATTTTTATATACATATATATATATTGCGTGTGCGCAAAGGCGCCTTGACGGTGCGGACACCAGCCTGTTACACCAAGTACCAAGATGTATATATTGCAGACAATATACAGTCCGTTATCATAATACACTTACTAATTGATCATACTCTATTTTTATGTACAAAAAAATAAAATTAAAATAAAATGTAATAAAAATTAGTGTCTTTCATAGGTTTATTATTTGAGACCAGCACAAAATGAACTTTGTTATAATTATTAATACTGACGGCTGGATTCAAACCAGCGTCTTCCGCATACCGTATCTGATGCTCTCGCAAGACCTTACGATTTTTTTCTACGTGTTTATTGGTAGATTTTCGATTTTTAGTTTTTAACGATTTTTTGCCGTAGTTCTGGCAGTAAAAAATCTATGACAAGTTTTCTTCACTCATCCAGGTACCTTTACAGCTACCAGGGACTGACTAGAGATGTCGTTTTAATAATTGTAATATTATCTTTATTGAACATCGCAATGTTCATTACTTTTGTGAAATTACTCCGTTAATTTGTCATAATTATTAACACTTACACAGATCGAACTTTAAGAAAAATTCCTTCGAACTTTGTATTAATAATTATGTTTTACTTTGTATGAAATTGTATAAAAAATATTTTATTGTGTTGTTATTTATTATTATTAATTATAACAAACTAGTAGAGTGATTCCGCAAAAGATACTTGAATATCATGGTAGTGATATGTTATGAATTTAATAAAAAGAACTTGATAATATTTAACTTGTGGAAAGTGAAATAAAGTTTAATGTAAATTGACAGTTCCCTGAGTGTTATAAGAATATTACAAATTAAATAACATTATAGAAAAGCACCTTTTTCCGTTAGTTTACAGTGACAGTGTTTGTCGCTAACGAAAATATTGACAATTTTGTATGGCACTATAGTTACACTGCTTCTAGCAGTCAATAAGAAGTAACAATTTACATACAAATATATCATGCGGTCACTACCGACAACTGTCCCTGAATACTTATGGTAGAAGTAAGTACATAATAAAATATGGTTTTAAAGTAACGTATTGTAAATTTTGAAGAATCAGCATTTCCACACAACGTTGTTCAAAACACCCTCGTCAACCGCAATTCCGCCCACTATAGTCTTTTTACAAAACCTTGGCCCGCAGTTGGCGGAAAATTGTCAGGATTACCTTTTGAATTTAAATATATTCGATTAGGTACACGCGCCTCAAGGATATATGAAAAACAAATGAACGTCGACCTCCGAAATCCAATATCCTTTGGCCCTTTTATAATTTCACTGAAAGGGTTAGGGTGGTGATAAATATATTCAACCATTATTTGGCTACTCTTTTGCCTTTAGTATTGTGTTGGTGTGACTAAGGTATTTATTGGTCCCCTTTTTGAACCCGCGTTACGAAAATAATTTTAATTATATTGCCATTTTCCAGTAATACTAAAACGTACACTGTATTTCGTTAAGAAATGCTACAAAGTAACAACATAATATGTGTGTGACCTTAAAAGCAAAGGCTAGAAATGGATTGCATGATAACTTTTTGTTGTATGCCTACTTAATTTTTTTTTTTTTATATATTAGGCTAGCACTATTTTATTGTAACACTTTGTGATTCTGTAACAAAGTAATGTCAAAAATAGATGTATAAAGAATTTTCTTCGTGTATTTTTACCTTAAGCGGTAAAAATGAGACTTGAAACGCACCATTCATACCACACTTGACACCGTAAAACTTTTCCCTATATTTTGGGTAAACAATGTTTCATCCAAAATCACTCAACCAAGTAAGTAAATAAAGGGTGAGGACAATACCCATACACACTTATAATACGTATTCAATTGCCTACTCTCAGGTCGGGGCTATATTGTATATAGGTAATCAATACTTTCCACATTCCGGATTGTTTTATATAGAGAAGAGCTTACCAGTTTAGAGACATGCGGGACTAATTTAGAAAAATTACCTGTTTGTAAGCTAGTAGCAAAGCTTAGGCCTTTTACTTCGATTAACTAAAATAATTATCGTTACGACATGTAAGAACGACACCGGCATAAAATATATAATTTAATTTATTGTAATAATAGTCATTGCGTTTCATTTACACGTCTTTTAATTTTCAGGAGTTAAATCAATTTTTAATTTTAATCAATCTAAACATATAATACTCGTACGAGTAAGTGTCTAAATTGTCACTCAAGACAGGGGATAAAATAATCCAAGGTCATTTTCATGAAATGAATCATTAATGATTTATTAAAAAGATGTTCCTACCTTGAAGGAAAGGAACAAAAACAACTTTTATTTATTTTTATTATTACAAATTTAATAGTCGTTATATTTTATTTAGACGTCTTTTAATTTTCAGAAGTAAGAAGTATTTTTTATTTTAAGCTATTAAACCATATAAGCAAATACCTAAATTGTCCCTCAAAACAGAAGGTTAACTAATCCGAGGTCATTTTCATGAAGTAAATCATTCTTGATTTATTAAAAACACGTTCCTACAAGAGAAGCAACAAAAACAACTAGGTCGTAGAAAAATAAAGCAAAACACACACTCTATCTTCTGTTCCCGTCACAAACAACTATACTATAGTACTTATTATACGATGATACGTCGTAACGACATCCTTTTATTTGGCCGCAAATCTTACCTATTACCAAAGGTTTACAGGCCGTAAAAATTGGCCAAAGGGGGGCACGCGGCGGCTTGCGACGTCTTGCGAGCCTGATTCTGACAGCCCGGATATAGGTTACATTCTTCCGAACTCTTATTGACTCAGAACCATGGAGCGTATTACGTCCGCTTGGTAAATAAAGGTAAACCGTGTATTTACTGTGACAGTCAATGTCAATATTCGCTGTTCGCTTTGTACCGACTCAGAGGGCAAACAGTTCTAATCCGCACGGGTGTAGATATTTTACAAGATATTGGGTGTATAGATGAAAGATTGTTAAACATTGTCCCAAATCAGAATTAAATTGATTGCTATTTATTTTAACATTTAGTACGGTTTGTGGTTCTCTGAATTATTTTTAGTCGATTTGGTACCGACGTAGGCCATTAAACGCGTCTGTTAAGTTTTAGTAGCAGTAGAAGTCCTTGTGCAAAGAATTCGTCCAGAGGAGCACTGCCACCTTACCTATTTCTGCCGCCAAGTAGTAATGTGAGCATTACTGCGTTCCGGTTTTGAAGGGCAAAGATGCTGATGAAATTACAGACAATTGTTAATATATGTTTCAAGAAGATAGGTGCAGTGATCCTCAGATCTTTGCGATTTAAAGATCTGAGCGGCACTGCAGCTGCTATTGTCAGGCGTGTCTTTTACCATCAGGCGCACGATTTACTGTTTCCATTACTTGATATAATACAAAAAAATAACTTCAAACTTAAATGTTCAAGAATATATTCCATGCAGAGATAAAAAAAATAAAACCATATTGATTTTTTGTATCCCAATATCCATTTGTCCACTGAAGGTCAAATTGAACACGTAATTAATAGTAATTATATATAGATAAATAGAAGGACAAGTTATGTATTCAAATTATACCCCTACGAACGAGCTCTTCAATTGCTTTTAAAATTATTTCACCAGAGCGCATTAAAAAAGCTCTGGACAAGGTGCCGTAGCCTTTAGGTTGTACGGTATGATCGAATTTCTTCATTTTGGTTTTTGAGTCATCTTTTAACTACGTCTACAGTCCAAACTTAATGACAGTATGTGTATAAACGAGTAACATATTATGAGATAGAGATAGAGACAAAGATGATTCATGGCGAAACTATAAGAGTTCCCAGCTTCACTACGAAACCCCAAATAAGGCTTACAAAAATTGATTACGAACCGAACGATTAAAGATACTAATCAAAACAGTCCACAAAAAAGTAAACAATGTGGGTCAAATGTTTAATTCAAATATATTCCAAGTGCCACCCTGCGAAGTAAGAATGCGAGGTTAATTTACAACTACCCGCGGTAGCTACTCGAACTTTCGTGTGTAACACTCATAAAATTATCGCCGAGTTATAGGCAGACTTGAAAACAAGCTGTTGGTAAATTGATCCCTAAGCAGTAAATGTTTTTTCGCTTTCCATATCATAAAATGGAAAATGGAAAAATATAATCTTGTTAATATTTACATTTCGTTTTATTGTTTTTATGCGGTTTAAATACGCTTTAAACATTATTGAAAATTGATTCGCAATTACTGGCAAATATTTCATGCTCAATAATTATCGTACGTAAAATTGGTTTAAAAAAACCTTCTATAAATATGATTTTTCGTTTATATCAGAGTAATAAAGGTGGTTAAAATTGCCGCCTACATAGAGTATTATACTCTGCAACGGAAACACGATTTTCGCGCGATCTCGCGAGTGCCTGCACGATCTCGCGCGAGCTCGCGATGGCTTTAATATCGTGAGATTGTGGGGAAGGTACGATTTTAGATTTTAAAAAATGGTTTCATCTGATTCTTCTTCCATTAATATATTCAATAATAATAATTTACGGGACATGTTACCGCGTATTACCGCTAAATTAACTGAACAGCACTGAATCTTCTCTATCCACAATCACACCACTAGCTCGTGCGATAACGTGATGGCTCGCAATGATTCGCGCGAACTATTAATCGCAATTTTTGGTGGAAATAGGCCAGCGAAATTTTAATTCTCGTCTCGCCACGCCGGTGGAAAACGACCTTTAACCTTCTAAACGTAAATTTTAGGACAATCTCAACATTGACTGTACCAAAAAAAGCAATGACAACATAAAACATTAAGTATATTACAATCAGCTAATGTATAACTGGTGACCTATTAGTAGCAATTTCTTTTAGACAACCTTAATCAAAAGAACCTTTCAATAATGATAGCATAAATATATTCTATTATATTTATGTAATATACTACATGTTTAGACTATATACACTATTAACTTTTTGTATACATTTACACCAGATACAAATTAACAAAATTGCAGAAACGCTTTTCTAACAATTTCTTTTTCTTTACGACTCTATAAGATGGGAACTCGTTATTATAGCTAATTATAATATCCGGGGTGAAACCTCGTTACCGTCGGCACGTAATAAAAGCAAATGGGGGGCCGTTTGTAATTCTCTGGAAGTATCATGCGGCACTAATTGTTCATTACAGCGTGTATAAAAAAAAGATACAATGATACTCTACGGGCTTATTGTACTCATGAACATAAACTACCGTTGTGTAAAAACTTTTTCACACAATTGTTTTTCGCCTGCCCACAATGGCCACTACAAGCCGTGGTAGCCTCTCAATAGCAGAGGCTGTGGGTTTGAATCCGGGCTCGGACCTCTAAGCTTCTAGAATGGGCGAAATTTAATTCAAATTGAAATTTAGTGTGAAGTCCCCAACCTGCGTTAAACCGCATTATAACCTCGCCTGAGAGGAGCCCCGTGCCCAAGAGTGAGACGTATAAATGAGTTGAAGATGATGACCCATCCTAACTTAAGTAGATAAACTTTTTGTTTTGAACAATTATTTATTATTTAGGCCTTACAATTTCTTTTTCTTTCTTGATTACTAACCACGATCGAGTAAAATAATAAAGTGTCGATAATGCAATAATTGTTTTCAGAAACAATTAAGTTATAAAAGTGAATGGGTAGAAAGAAAACATTTTTTATAACACGAAGTGATGGGACGACCTATTTGTGCGCCTGGTGGTAAACGACACGCCTGTCCATAACAGTCGCAGTGCCACTCAGAACTTTAAATCACAAAGATCTGAGGGGCACTGCTATTGCGCCTGACACCCTGAGACATAAGTTGATAAGTCCCATGTGCCTGTAATTTTGCCAGCCCCCCTACTCTTCGAAACCAGAACGCAGTAATTCTCACATTAGTTATGCCGCTGCTTGGCGGCAGAAATAGATAAGGTGGCAATACTTCCCTGGACGAACTCGTTTACATGGAGCTACTAAATTTTGTAAAACTTTTCAATAGGCTAGACAAACACAGTCTAACCTTTTTGTGGATAAAATAAGTGTGCATTTGACTTCCATCTCACCTGGTTCCCAAGTCTGCTAATTTTATATCATTTATTTATTGTATACGAAACCCAACATGATGCATACACAACGATAGCATTAAGTATTCATTAGTTATAAAGTTTAAAGGTAGTTACTCCAGTGATGGATGAATAGAATATTTCAATAGAGTCTCAATACACTCTATTGAAACTCATTGCCATTGCAGCTAGATATTAGTAGAATTACAAATATTATCTTAATTGCAATTTAATTTCAGTGGAGTGGCCATTGACTTACAATTATATGGACGTCGGGTCCGCGATAAAAAGTGTCCGCACTTGTAAGGCGCTAAAATCGTATACAGAGCGCCAAACTCCGCTTTAGTCTTCATTTGTTCGACTGACAGCGCGATACTGCGATGACATTACAATTTAAATTTGGAATAGGTTGATTTGGGACATTTTTTTCGTGGTTTTTGTATTAGACCCGTCGTCCATTTATTTGTAAGTCAATGGGAGTCGCAATGGAATTATAATGACCAGGGGGCCTACCATAACCTGTCAAAAAACAATCTTATTACAATGTAAGCTTATAGTAAGCTTATTATAATACTACTCATATTCGTACCATAACAAACCTATCAACCAAGTTATGTATTATTGCTAAAGTGACTGAATGAACGAATGATTTCCCAACATTGTCTATTCCTTTCTAAAAATAAGTAAGAAATAACGCTATATGAACTGCATAATGCAATCTCTTTCTTTTTTGATGTTCCGAATCGAAATGTTAAAACACTTAATATTATTTACATTCAGAAAATTTTAACTGCCAAAAAAAGAAAAGCATGTAATAATGAAGTCTATTAAAATTACGTTGTTTTCAATATTTTTCCACATTTTCATGAAGAAAAATAAATAAAACATGTATAGTCTACTCGCAGTGTCAACTGTTAGTGTCACCAAGGAGCATATAGATGCCGCTGTCATAATTTTACGAAATAAACATCGCGTATTTTTACTTAACAATAAAGTATTTCCTTTGTACTATTAAATAAACAAAATATTGAGGAGATATATGTACATAAATAAGTTCAACTTAACTTTTAATAATTACAAACCAATATTTAGACAATAAATTCGAAAATAATATTGTTTCCATTGCATCCGTGGAACTATTTTAAGATTGCTAAATTTGACATAAGGACAATATTACTTTAACGTTGAAGTCGCGTCATAGTACGAGCTGAGTGGATGAATAAATAGTCACAAAGTTGCCAATAAAATATCATAGTTTTAACATTATAATAAGCTTACTTTACGCGCGTCATGGTACGAAAATTCAATGTAAGGTTAAAATAATATTGTTTTAAAAGGTTGTGGTAGGTCCCCAGTGGTTTCAAGAAAATTTGTAGAATTGGGATCCTGATGGAAATTGACCATAAAGTCGAAGGATGGTGCATGCACACCTATAAAATGCCTACTCGCTCTCGCCTTGCAAAGGCTCTAGTTACAGCGTTCAGGGAGCAAATTTGCAGACAGGGAATTTCACTCCAATGCCATACGCCATATCAAATGTGGATACATAACGCTTCGTGCTAATCTTAGGTATTTTCACTACATAGGAATAACATAGGATAGAATCCCTGCCTGCGCCGATGTCTAACTTGACAATGTGTTACCGCACGCGTGAAGTTAGCAAATCACTATGAGTGCAATTCTAAGATCGGTAACACACGTCGACTTTAACAGCTATATAAACGCAATGCAAACGCGATGTAGTAGCTAATCGTCTACCTTTACACACACGCACGATTTTAAGCAAACGCGCGTCTGCATCGATGCAATCGCGCGTTAGTATCGATGCAATCGCGCATTTGTATCGATGCAGTCGCGCTTTTGCAACGATGCATTCGCCTACAAACCATGTATAACCACTCTAAAACTCATAGACACCCCCACGGTTGTAAATTTGTTTAGAGGTGACCGTGCCCAAGCCTGTTTTTGTAAACAAAAGAAAATTCATGCAAAAAAATTATTCAATCATAAACAGATAGAGATGTTCCTTCAACTTACGCAGTACACTCTGCAAGACTCCTAGCGCCCTAGTAACGGCCACCGCTAAGTACGCATAGACGACACAACCAGGTGAGACGCACACCCCCAGCTTGTTCTTGCTGTGGATCACACTACGTCACAAACACAGCACAGTTGTCTTGCTACCATTCTCTCCTACTTCGCATATCTCAGCTGCGTCAAGTCGTCTGCTGTTGCTAAACATGTTCCGATGTTTCTGCTTGCCTGGTACTTTGGGAGTGGCATCGGTCAATTAAATTTTTATATTTATTGAATATTTTTCATTTATAGGTACTTTGATAACGCACGGACTGTTTGGCCAACCCAATATGTATATTATATCTAATTAATTGCCAAAACTTGATTACTCGAAGACTAATAATCTTATTGCCGTTCTCATAATAATATTTGCTATTTAATTCAAACACACACGCATACATATGCGTACAAAACACATACTTTTATCATTAACGATAGTTTTAAACAGCTATTCGCCACTCAACTTGTAGCGCCATCTATTGGTACAAGTTTTAACATACGAAGTTAAGAGCTTTTATTTATTCGTCAAAATGAAATGATACCCGTTAGGCATTGACTTACAAAACCGTTAGGCATAAATCAAAAAACGCGTACTAACATTATAATGTAACTTTGAGGTATTTTTATCTGATTAAATAGAAACGTTTTCTTCCATTTTTAGTTTTTTACATATAACAGAATTCAAAATTATTGTTTAACGATAACGTATCGTGATCTATTTGCAAATAATAACAGGAACCTTTTTTACCTTTTCCTTAAATCAACACTCAATCAAGCTTCCTCATAGGAATGCTTAAGTACAGCAATAAGCATACGTAGCATTATGTAGGTACCTCCTTGGAACAGTTTTTAGCATAACAGACATAGAGGTGAATTTCAATCTGGGGTTTAAAGCTCAGTGTCATGTCGATTGTTCTAAACATACGTTACTACTATTACCCATTAAAAATGCAGTAAGAAATTCAAACTAAAATTCACACTGGCTTTAGGAAATATCAAATGGATAAATCACATGATGGCCGTATGACGATTACCAGTGCATTCATAGATGAATGAACTAAAACTTCAGTACCTACATACAAATCGCAACTTTTTATAGTGATATTTTTAACACTATTTAAATAGTTTGAGATAACAATTCTTATGCACGATTTTGACACATTGTACCATTGGTGTGGCCTAGTGTAATATACAATAGAAGTACAGAATTAATATAGTTGTTATGAACACCGTACGTGTAGTTTCGCCTACATATTTGTAACGTTATTACGACATTTTAATAACATTAGGGCTTCTTGCGAAAAATTGCGTTTGTCCAAAAGTTAATTTGTATGAAAATAATGAAAGCCAGAGTTTACGTTTACGATTGCTACACAATAAAAATGTAGGCACATTTCTTTTTTCGAAAAAATATTTTCATATCCGATAGAGTTTGTTTTATACACTATATTACAATCAACAACACCTTCAACATTGTGAAATAAGTATGTCCAAACACATAGTGTGAACCTTACTATGCTGTTGATTGTACACGATGTTATTTATCCGCTCACGCGATGCGCTCCTCCTACCGCAACATGGCGGCTATTTGGTTTCGCAAATTAGAAAAGGATTCAGTTTAAATACAAGTTTTTATAAATAAAAATTATTATTCTGCGTTGCTAAATAAATACCTCCGTACTACCAACAAAAACATCTCAAATAAAATGCAGCAATACACCGCAAATCCTGCATTTCAAAAGCACTAATGAAATTTTTGGTGTACTTGGATAAATATGGTAATATTCGGTTTGAGTGGTTCTAACGTTTACCGTGAAATTACTCCTTATAGTATAGTTTATAAACATTTATATTCAGGGTAAACTTAAAAAACACTACTTACGGTATGTTTTCAATAAATAAACACCGAAATCACCAGCCCAAACAATAACACACACGATTGTCGTGACGTATTTTTGAAGTTGTTTATTTTTTTAAATGACAGACCCAGGCATTAAAAACTTTATGGTTTGCTAGAGTAGTTACCGAAAGAGCAATTAATATTAGTTTTTTTTACCTCTTATAACTTCGATATCCGATAAATCGGTATAAAATCATCACCGGCACCTCTAGGTGTGGTATGCATCTACGGCTGCATGTTATGGTAGTTAGTTATCTTAGTTGTTGAGTTGAAAGTGTTGGATTCTGGATATATAGATGGTTTTCTGAAAATCGAAACTATAATTTAACTTATTTCCGAAGAAAAGTTCATGAAATATTTTGAGGCGTCATCTGTTGGCACAATATTGAATCGCGATACAAAAAAGAATTAATATCATGGCAGTAAAAATATCATGATATTCAATAACTAAAAAAAATATTTATATATTGCAATGAAACTTAATTCAAAAAATCACGTCAACTTTTGTTATCACCTATGTATATTCAACACAAACACGAATATCAAAAATTTTATTTCTTTACAATTTTATTTCTTTAACAAACTGGGGATACAAATTATTTTTTTGTGCTGCAATACAATGTATAAAAAAAGACTGAAGAATAATAAGGTAATCCTAATACGTTCGGGATTGAGTGGAGAATCGCTGACTAAGCATTTTGTGCTCGCGTTTTCCGGGTCAAGTGTAGGTTTCGACGCGTATAAAATGGAGCGTCACTAATGTGAGTATTTATGAACGAAAACGTAAGCTCGGTATTGAGTCTTGGTGTCTATTAAATCTACAGCTAATCATAACATAAATGTTAAAATAACAGACCCCGAGTTTGCTTTTGATTATTATATCTTCAAAGACCACGACTAAGATCAAACATGGCATTACTAGTATAGTATTGTATTATTTGTGACGGATTGAAAATGAAATAATTCAAATCGGTACACGTTTTGGCGTTGTCTGTTGACCACACCCAAATATACAAAACAATATACAGACAAATTGAAAACATACTTTAAAAAAATCAAGTACAAATCGCGACAATCGCTAGCAATAATTGTGAACGTTGGATACATCGGAATATAAAATCTATTTTTCACAACGATATTTATGTAAAGTCGACGATTTTGCGAAACATATTTTTCTGGATTTTTTTATAAATAAGTGCACATTTATGTCCTCCATCTCACCTGATGGAAAGTGACGATGAGGTCGACGATGTACCATGCACATTCTCGCCTTGAAAAAGTCAAAGTTATAGCATTCGGGGTATACGTCCGCGGAAAGAGAATTCCACTTTCTGGCCGCTTGGCATATAAATGTGGAAGCGAAACGCTTCGTGCAAATCCTGGGAATATCCACAACATAGAGGTGGAATCCCAGTCCACGTCTAGTCCTCCGATGATAGAAGGAAGGAGGAATCAAATTATACAATTCCATCGCACACTCTCCGTGATATATCCTGTAGAATACCGATAAGCAGGCAACTTTACGGCGGCGTTCAAGGCTCTGCAGCTTCGCCTCAACTAATTCCGAGTCACCTATTCGCCTTTTGGTACGCTTGTCGATTGAATCCAAAGTGGCCAGTTGGTATTCAGCAGAGCCATCCCATAAGTGACAGCAGTACTCCATACAGGACCGAACTTGTGATTGGTACTGCTGAAGCAACTATCCCGGTGTGAAGTAACGCCTCACCTTAGAAAGGATGCCAAGCTTCCTAGTTGCATTTTTGGCCATGGATTCAATGTATCTGCCGAAGTTCAAATTGGACGACAGGTTCATTTCAAGCAGCTGGAGATGGTCTGCTATCGGTATGGATATATCACGAAAAGTCGGAGTCAGGTGAAAGGTATTCCGTTTTGTGGAAAATAGACACGCCTGCGTTTTGGTAGCATTAAATTTGACAAGATTGGCATCACCCCAACCGGAGACTGCTTTAAGAGTCAAATTCAAACGACTAACCATGGACTCTCTACAAGACTGGTTTTCTTCTCCACTGACCCTTGCATTGGTCAAGTACCTATCCACAACTGTGCCGTCATCACCATACCCAAAGGCACCTGGAATTAACATATCATTCATTTTTTTATTTTTTTTATTGTTTTAAGAAAAAAGTATACATAAACAATGTAAAACACCGTTAAACCCCAGTAGGGTTTAACGGTGAACTTACACAGAAAGAGGTATGCAACAGAAAGAGAGTTGTAGACAGTACGGAACCCTGAGGAACTCCGGCCTATCTATCACCCGATGTTCGGAAGAGTAGGTAGCCTTCTAAGTTCACTCGAATCGAACGTTCACTCAAGAATTCCGAAATCCAATTACAAAGGTCAGTGGGAAGCCCATAAGAGGGAAGCTTGCTTAAAAGGCTTGCGTGCCAGACCCTGTCAAAGATTTTAGAAATGTCTAAAGACAGTAGATCGCCCTCGGAATCCGTACTGGCGATCACTGAGGAGATCGTTGTCTTCAAGGTACGACAGGAGACAGTTGTTGACTGCTTGCTGAAAAAGAGGCAAGTTTGGCCCCTATGCGGTGCACATGGTCGAACTTTGCCCTACGTAACACTCTTTTGCACTTCAGAGGACGGTATGTTATACTCCATACCCAAACGCAAAATCTCGACTACAGCATCAGCAGCTCACAGCATCACAGCTCGACAAGTCTCATAAAAAAGAAGAAAAGCTAGTCTGCCAGGGATATGAAGCAAAAAAAAATGGCGCATTTCGTCCCAATCTGCTAACCTGTATCGCCATACCCGTCTCGTACCACTAGGGCCCTGATCGGGTGGGGAGAATGTGGATATAGCTTTCATCAGACAGTGGTCAGAAGTACCCAATGGTGCATCTACAATCACAGAGTATAGATCTGGATCAGCTGTTAGTAGTAGGTCCAAGCAATTTGTCGTATGAGACTGAACATCTGGGATCTTGGTGGCGCCACTGACAAGTTGGGAAAGGCTTAGCGTTAACACAAGTTTACGCGTCTCTCTCCCAGCATGATCGGTCATCTGGTACGGGAACAACCACTATTGATGGTGTGCATTGAAGAATGACTAGTTGCTCATCAGACGTCTCGCTCAGATATTGGAACAGCTTGGTCGTCTCCTGATCTCCACTGTCCGACCGGCCGACACAACAGTACACTATTTGTCTAAATCCCGTATCTACCAGAAGCCACGAAACAGAAAAACTCAGTGCCTCAAGGTTCTTGAGACGTTTGACACAGATGTTATCGCGAATATAACAAATTCAGTACAAGTCTACATCGACAAAAAGACAAAAAGTTGCAGTAATTACATATCTGGGGGTCTACTCCCGTTCTCCGTCCTACATTCGTCCGAAACATTTACTGTCAAATAAGAAAGCAGCTTCGTACTTAACATTGTTTTTTGATTTGGACGAGTAATATTTGACAATAATTGTTTCGAGCTGATATGGGACAGAGAATGGGAATAGACCGCCTGATCATGTATGTATTGATACATACGGCTTGTCATGGAGTCACGCTTATTAACGCGGCATCTAAATAAATAAAAGCTTTAAGTCCATGCAATAACGTTTTAATGTATGCAATAATGTATTTGACGACCTCGGTGGTTCAGCGGTTTACATTGTGGGCAACATGAGAAACAGGACCCATATGAGAAATAAACTTTTTAAATAAACAATAAAAATTTATTATAATTATTGAATAACAAATAATTTCAATAAGTCAATAAATTAGAAATTACATGGTTCAGTGCTCACACTAGTCAAAAAGGCCGGACTGACTATCCCGGCGCAAAGGTCATCACGCTTGCCGCATTTCCTCGCTGTATGGCTGTGGACAATCTTTGCGCCAAGAACAACCCGGTGCGGGAGTCATCTCCACAGTCTCTTAAATTTTTCTAAATTGGTTTTGGTCTGGGTGTTTTGGGATGTGCGCCAGAATAAATTCCGTCGCTCTAGTACTCATAGTACAGGGGATTCCCTACTTTGAGATCAAGCAATTGGTGTGGTTGACGTGCACATCATGGCATTTTAATAAGAGTGAAAAAGACTTTACACGTTTCGTTTCCGCTCCAACCGCCGACGCTTTTTCTGACCGGTTTAATGCGATGCGTCCTCGATAAATGTGGTACTTAACTCACTTAAAGGACATTTCAGCTTCATCATAATGTGAATCGAGGCAAATTATCCATTTTTTTAAACAGATACGAAAATACGATTCGCTTGAAACGGATTCTTTGAAATTTAATTATTTTATTTCATTCTCATAGCCATTGAATACTTTTGTGGCAGAATAAATTAGTTAAAGCTACTTAAACAGGTTTATTGCAATAATTAGCAATTCAAATACCAACTCTTTCAACAGAGAGATCTCAGTAAAGTATTAACATTTTTAATTAAATATAAATAGTCCGTACTTATTCCAACTTTCAGCAGTGCAATTTCATACTTTTATCACTTCCAGTATTTTCTCATTTCAGGAAAGTAATTTACTAAAGGCACGCCGCTTATGCAAATGCTAATCGCGCTGCGAAAAATTAACTGATCTAGTCAACGTGGCTACGGCTTTAGTTAAACTCAGAGTTTCACGTTTTGCGTCTTATTTTACGAGTATGATGTGATACTTCAGTGTGTACCAGTTGCAAATAAAGTCATCACTTAAACAAACTCACAAAGCCAAACTTACCTTTTTTTTACCAAGTAATGGAACGAACAAGTCATGCGCCTGGTGATAAATACACGTATATCCAAAACAGTTGCAGTGCACCTAAAAGCTTCAAATCCATGACGCCTTATGTTATAAGATATAGTAAAGTTGATATGTATTTATATTGCTGAATGACTCCATTATTTATTTGTACATTTCCACTAAGAGTCACTGGATTGTAATCTATAATAATAACCTTCGTTGGGAGCTGCTTTTGTATCGCGGTTCCCAAGCCACCAGTCATCGAACAAAGTGTGATTCAAAAGTAAATAAATAAAAATAATAATAAATAAATATTAGACAACATCACATACGTTGCTCTGATCCCAAGTAAGTACCTAATAAAGCAGTTGTGTTATGGAAATCGGAAACAACGACGGTACCATAAACACAACAGACTCGAGACAAGAAGCTTTTGTCACTATCAGCGTACCTATGAGCTACTTATGCAGTTACTCACTTACTGAGGTCACTGTGGTGGTGTAGTGGCTACGGCATAACAAGGGACACTGGCTCGAATCCTATCAGATTGAAGGAAGTTTTTTTTGTTTTCGATCATTGACTTACAATTATATGAACGTCGGGTCCGCGCTAAAAAGTGTCCGCACTTGTAAGGCGCTAAAATCGTATACAGAGCGCGACACTCCGCTTTAGTCTTCATTTGTTCTACGGACAGCGCGATACTACGATGACATTACAATTTAAATTTCGAATAGGTTGACTTGGGACATTTTTTTCGTGGTTTTTGTATTAGACCCGTCGTCCATTTATTTGTAAGTCAATGTTTTCGATATTTGGATTTATTATTGATCATCGGGTTTTTACAGCTCCCATTGCCACAGCTGACTTTCGCACACACAAACTTATCACACTACAAATATAAGCGATTTAGATCCGACAAAAAATAACTTCATTCTCAATATGGGGAATGAGAAAAATTAAGAACTCGATAAGAATATAATTTTTTTTATAAAAACCTTACCATGACTGCGAGGAATTGGCGAGGAATGAAAATCAATCAGGCTACTCTTGACAATCATGATCACAAAGCCACAAATTCATAATTATTTAAAATTAAAATAAGATTCATATATCTCTATTTCTATGCCTATTGGGAATGAGCTAGGCAGGCAGATAGTACTGAATGTTTACTAATGATATTACATTTCATTTTGCCTTGACCCAGGGGCCTTCCGCTTTCTATCTATAATTATTATATTACTAAAAAAAAACAAATTAATTAAAAGACAAAATACAGTCGAGTTGCTGCAATTATTACTGTTATGGTATGTACTTTGCCTTGCGGAAAGGCAAAGATCTTTAGACTATGCAGCCTAGTCCAGTACATAGATATCGTTGAGCCTAGTCTTTTTTACATTTTTTAAATTTATATGGTAACCTTAGTAATTGTTAGGCTCAACTCACAATAGCGCATAGTCGAAGCATCGCGTCGCGTCCTGTTTTTCAACTACAACGCTTGACTTGAAAGCGTCGTCGCGCGACGACGCACGCATTAGTCCGCCCGAATCACAGTGTGGTCGGCGTCTGACGCCTCACTGTGCTCAAGTGACGCGCGGCGACCTGCGTCGACACGCGAAGCCGCTCGACTTTATCCAAGCGTTGACGCCCGTTTCAACATTTGCTTAACACAAATTTGTACTTTAATGATGCGAATTCAACTCCATAGCCATTCGCCATATAAATTTGGAAACGCTTCGTGAGAATTCGTGGAATATTCACAACATAGGGGTGGAACCCCAGCCTACGTCTGGCCTCCGGATGATGGGAAGGGAAAGCTGAATTAATTCGTGCAATCTCCTTTACTTCTACTGGCCCAATCGAACTTTGATCTGAAGCTGCAACCAGGGCAGTCTGCAAACTAACCCGACTCCCCGATTATTTATATCGTGTTTAGGCTTATTGAATTGCTCTCGACGTGTTATTAGTTAGCAAATGGTGACTTTGCAAGCCAATAACTTTTTTTACACCGAAGCTTTTATTAAATTTTGTTTAAGTTTTGAACACCTTTGCGAAGATTAAGAAATATTTACGGCAATAGAAATAAACTTGATATTTTATTTCCTTAGCTAGCTTCGCTGTTTTTTGAATGAGCTTTTATAAAAAAGGTACTTTAGATTGTATGATTTGGATGTGAAAGTATAGAACGCATTGCCATGTAAAAAACCTTTAAGCGAGGCTAAAACAACTCTTAGAAACTACAAAGAACCGTGACCACTCACGGTATATAAAAAATAAACTGAAACACGTATAACAAGGCACTAAAAATTTAAAACAAGAACCCTTGACTACAAAGGTCTACAATTCTCTCTTGTTCTTCTTCTGACTCGGGCGCTCTTGATACAAGGTGGATGATTTTCGTGCGATAAAGAAAATGTCCCACTAGGGAAATGTCGAAGACAGAAGGCGAATGTGGATTGTAAACAGTTTTTAATATTCTCAGAATCTCACGATTGACATAAGACGACCCTCAGCACTCGACATGCAACAAGGGTCGGATGTCACACGCGAAGTCGCATGGAAAGAGACAGCTATGGTAACAGTGACAAAATTCTCTTTTTATATAGCAATTTTTGAACAAAATTTGACTCTCGTGGAAGATATTGTTCTGACACGGACGTGATACTACGATATATTTGTTACGCTACATTTAGTTATTTTAATCAGAACAATTGACAGCTCTTGATTTTAGTGTAAGTTAAAATTCTTAATCGATTCCACGTTGAATGCAATCAACAAACCTAAACGTGTGCTGAGAGTAGAGATTCCAAAGTCTTTCGACCTAGTATCTCTATTGAAAGCAAGAATAAAACGTTTTTGTACAAAATAGACTTTAATAACATTTTCTATAAACATGCACAATATTGCAGGGTACGAGAATTTTCTCTCGGTGACTGCAATTTTTCTCTATGCCATAAGCATTTCCGGGACATTTGTTAACGAGACATATCTGAGAACATCTCGTCGAAGACCGACTATGTCCTCAAACGTGCAAAATGTTCCTTATTTAAGTTCACGTCGTTTAAATGGTTTTATTGCACAATGTCGAACGATGATGTGAGCGATTATTGGTACAGGTATACGTGTCTGATCTAGCGTGGACATATTGCATATGCAACTAAATGCAGTCATAGCTCAAAGTTGATGTAATTGCGAAAACACAATTTGAAAGTTAATCAAATTACTATATTGTTCTTTACGGGTGGATAATTAATTATTTATGTTTAAATAAAAATAATACCAATATTTGCAATAAGATTCATTCTGGATTCCCGGATGTGATTTCCAGGCCGGAATAAATATTTGTGTGGCCTACATTTATTTGAGTGTTCCGCTAGACGGGGTTTCCCTAGTGATGGGCTATCAGTGTGTGCGTTATTTTATTAATTTGACCATAGTTTAGATAACTCTACGTTTCATAAAATTTATATGTCACGGTCTCTTTGAACGTGGATCGGGTGTTAAGATGAGTGACTAAGATTAGACAAAATTTACACATAATATTGGTTATTTACAAAACTAGAAAGAGTCAAATAAGCAAGTGAAGTATATTATAACGCAAAAGTGAAAAATGTACCAATAAAAAGGACCTACATTTAATTTTCAAATGTATAATAAAAATGTAATAATATTAAAATTAAACATAAATAAGATTTGTAACTATATTTTGTCAAAGGTAAAACTTACAAAAGAAACACGCGCAAAGTTTCAAATCTGCAAAGAGAAATTTTCATTCATATAACTCTATTCCGGCAGCCAGAATCCACCAGAGCCTCATCCATTTTTCAGCAAATGCGCCACTTGCAGGTGAATTTGGCTCTAATCCAAAGATGTTAGTGGAATGAACCATCAACACCCTACGGGTTTAATTCCCATTACATTATACTAATTCATTTGGGATTGTTCGCTGATGCCTTTGGCTCAGTATTGTGCAACGGAATTTTAACTCTTTTTGCTGTTGTTTTGTTGTGTTTCTACTTTTTATTGCACCAAAAGACGCAAAATACACTGCACTTATTAAATTTGTTTTCGCAATTACTAACAGCCACATACATTATGTAATGCATAACGGAAAATCCATAAAAGTAATTTAAAAATTATTAAACCCTGTACTATCTTAACGTGATATAATATTTATGTGTAGCTTCTACGTAGTAGCAGTAGAGCTTCAGAGTTCAGTTACTGCCACCTTACCAATTTCTGACGTCAAGCAGTAATGTGAGCATTATTGCGTTTCCGTTTTGAACGGTAAGGGTGCTGATAAAATTACAGGCACATAAGACTTTTCAACTTACGTCTCAGGGTGACGGCCGCAGTGGCGGTGGTCCTCAGATCTTTGCGATTTAAAGCTCTAGCGACACAGCAATGGTTATGGGTAGGCATGTCGCTTACCACCACATACGATTTGTTCGAATTAGATTCGAAAAAATTCTAAAGATCCATTAGCAAAATACATATATAAAGATCGCTTGTTCTTTGTTTCATAAAATATATAGTAAATAAATAACAGATAATAACAAACAATATAATAACAGACAACAAATAGAGTTAACAATTCTTTCACACTCCAAACGTCAGTGACTCGACTACGAAATGAAAGACAAACACTATCGGATTGAACAAAGTTACTTTGAAAATTCAATATTGTCGAATTCCATTCTATCGACTGCTGGCATATGATGTTGTAAGTTTGTAAACATGGCACTGGGCGATTACATTTGATTCGGATTAAAGTCAGTAAAGTATATGAAAGTTTAGTACATTTATTTCAATCATTATTTAGCAGCAGTAGAGCTCCTTGTGAACGAGTTCGTCTTGGGAAGTACTGCCACCTTACCTATTTCTGCCGCCAATGGTAAGGGTGCTGGTGAAGTTACAGACACATGGGACTTGTCTCAGGATAATGGGCGCAATGGCAGTGCCAGTCAGAGCATTAAATCGCAAAGATCTGATATTTGCGATTTAAAGGTCTCAATGGCACTGCAACTCTCATTGACAGGCGTGTCTCTTACCACTAGATGCACGACTTGTTGAATAATTACAAAAATTAGTAAATATTAAGTAGGTATATCCGTTAAAACAATTCAGTGCAAAAAAGGTAATTATTTATTTCAATATAAGTAATAAAAAATCTTATTGCCACATGACGAGATTTAAATGCTTACACAAGTAGATAATTGGTTAGAAAGACGTCATACATGATGGATACAACAAATGCAAGGTGACAAATAATATGTAGATTATAGAAAGACAAAAAGAAAGAACTTTAGCATACAAATCCAACGCCTGTTGAGAAATATATACAATAACATACAGACCAAATTACATCTTCAGGTGAAGTGTACCGCCCCGTAACCTGTCTTATTATCTAAAAATAATATATCAGTCAATGTTCTCTTCAAACGACTTTTGTACGTAATGTATGGTATTGTGTGTTAACCGTATGTAAAAGACTTAAAATAGATTCGGTATGTGTTAAATTTGCATATTGAACCAACCTTGTGTGTTAAAGTTAATATGCGACATTCTGAGAATTTCAAAACAGTAAAAACAGATGTATAATAAATACATATGACGTACATGTGAAAACAAATTCATGATACAGACAGACAGACAGTAGAACATAATAAGTCCTTGTGAAAGAGTTCGTCCAGGGTAGTACTGCCACCTTACCTATTTCTGCCGCCAAGCAGTAATGTCACCATTACTGTGTTCCTGTTTTGAAGGGTAACCATTCTTACCATCAGGCGCACGACTTGTTCATCCCATCACTTGATATTATATAAAAAAATATATATTTTAAAAACGTTTACAACCCTAGCAATGGTCGAAATCACAAAACTCTACGTGTACCAGTAAGTACAAGAACTTTGATTAGTCTGCGAAATTATTATTTTGATTATATACAGGTAAGGTAAAAAAGACTTCGCATTCTACAACCTATCAAAAGTATTTAATCAATTATTAACTAATTATGTAACTTAAACATTTATAAAATGAGACACACGGTACACGTTAAAAAAGGAAACTGTTTTTTAATCTCTAAGTTCTCAATTCGACTGAATTGTTTTTGTATATGTTACGCGATTACGCCGATATTTGTGTTGGAAAGCGGGTACTTTAGTAGAGGTTGAATTAAAATATTCCACTGCTAATGGTGACAAGTCAGGGGACGAATCCTGTCTATTGGATTTCAGTCACTTTCCGCTAACCGATTTAATTTTAATCTAAAATCCCTTGTATTTGTTTTTTCAAATATACCAATATTTCAGGCTACTTGCAGATTCCATGATCAATCAGCAGTGACTCGAAGACCTACGAAATGTGGCTTTGTTTGAAAAAACAAATGCATACGATTTTAAGCTCCGCTTAAATAGTTTCATAACAATGAGAAGGTTACTTTTGATTCTTTGCATTGAAAGAGAAAGAAAATTTAGAATTAAAAAGAATATTAGAAGAAAATTTAGTTTAAGCACTTGGAAAATATTATATATATTCCAAATACAAAGCTCATAAATATCAACAGAGGTATTGGTATATTTTGGAGAAGTATAACATTCGAGCATGAGCTGCAGCAATATTGGAGTGCTCGAGTGACTGCCATCCATAAATGCACGAGGTGTTACGTGTAAACTCAGTATGAACGGCACACGCTAGCGTGCCATATCGAACGACATGTTCCCACTTTCCGATACATTTATGTAGAAAAAAGTAGTAAGCCTGCCCAGCCTACGTACTTCAACTCTAGTACTTTTATATTTCTCACCAAAAACGGCTTACCATGCTTAGAGCTCTAGGTACTTAAAGGGTAATAAAAGTTTAGATTGTTTAAAAGTAATCAAAAAAGATCTGCGAACTGATGGTTTGTACAAATAAAAAAATCTAGGATTTAAGAGAGTTAAGTGACTGCGTTTTGCGGTCAACAATGTGTCTACTTATGACTCAGTTTAGCCTGACACATTTAACTTAAAAAATAAGGAAATCTAAGGAACTAAAAGGAAAGAATAAAAAAAGAAAGGGAAAAATAAAATAAGGAACTGGTATCATCACAGGACATCTGATGAACTAAATTGATTTTTTTTTGAATTTTTTGTTATCGCTATACTTTTCTTTAGGTACTCCTACTCACATTGTTCATTTTCTTTTTTATATTAATATCGAACTCCAATATTGAACAATTATGTTACTGTGTTTTTGTTTATTAAAAAAGCATCTTGGTATAACCTGCTGCATATTTCAGAATAACAAAACAAAAGAATATTTGGGAACAATCTCAACGAAGTGTGTTTTCTGAAATGAAAATTGATCTTCTGCT
Source organism: Hyposmocoma kahamanoa (assembly GCF_003589595.1). Classification (NCBI taxonomy): domain Eukaryota; kingdom Metazoa; phylum Arthropoda; class Insecta; order Lepidoptera; family Cosmopterigidae; genus Hyposmocoma; species Hyposmocoma kahamanoa. Next base: position 8,719,413 of record NW_020653726.1, read on the forward strand.
TTTTCTGTCGAAAGAAGCGTAGCTTTAAAGTTAGATGCACTTGCAAAAGCACTCTGTTGATGTTTTTAAATCTTTTACCAGCATAGTGCCGGTAAGAAGTGGTTGTTAATCTCGAGCAGATTAAGAAGTTCCAGGTAGCGGAGTGAGTTGGGGTGCAGTAGACCGACAAAACTTGCGGAATAAAATCATGCGGTCCCGAGATCCTCAACGAATTAGTTTATAATTGATAAAGCCAACTTTACACAACAACTTTTAGGAACAGTTTTAATATCTTCCTCAAATGCTTCGAGGGATGTAGAGACAACAATTTTATTACTTTGCAACTGAACACAAGAACGAAATGATATCAAAATAAGGTGAACAATGAAAGATATTCATTAGAATTGGTTATACAAATTTGATCGCACGAATTCATATCTGAAAATACTTTCACACACAAAATATCAATTATCAAAATAATTTCAAACTCGTAATAATAAACATTTTATTGTTTCAAAATGAACACAGTTCACGGTAATGTACGTTTTTGGTATTGTTTATTATTGAAGTAAATATATATTTCAGGAACGTCCATTTTCTACCGCGAAATGTAAGGTGTGAATTCACACGGATGTGTTGTGTATAGAAATCCTAAACGCTATTCCACGTTTTCGCTGTTCCGTGTTTGAGCAATTCCGTCTGAAATACGAGGTCATTGTTGGTGGCACCGACGGCGTTGGAGACTGAGGGGGGAAATCGGGTGGGGGGACACCAATACGGAGGGAAGGGAGCAGCAAACCCATTACTGCAGTAGGCGAGAAAGAAATAGGACGCTTCTGTCGAGTTCTGTTTAAGTAATTGTGTTTCATCCACTCCCCCTATTTCAAACTGAATAAGTGTTATTGATGAAATTTTGCACTACAGGATATAATGTCACATCTGATATTACGCGGTTGACCCCAAGTACAATCGCTTTTGTGGTGAACTGAAAGGGGCCAAGGCTCCCTTTGTGTTGTCCCTCGTTATTAGATCTTTTGGTTTGCCATAAACATAGAGTGTGGAGTAACTTTGTTTTCCTGCCTTTTATTTGCTGAATGCCACGTGTAAGACAACACAGTTGCCAGGCGTCGTAATCACAAACAGTATTGAGGTAGAAACTAAAGTGCACTCGCTTCCTATTATCTGGAGAAATTTCTGCTAAATTTTCTCGACCCTTTTGCACGTCTTATAAAAGTAGGATTGGCCATTCAATTTCTGCGCATCATTACCTGCGCCTTCTAGCTGGCTTGGCCTATTCAATATGCAATAATTTAATGGTGCTGTGACGTTCGTTCCAAAAATGGATTTTGTGAAAACATAATTTGCACTCGATGAGAGCGTTTAAGTATTTTATTAGTCATCTTTTATACTAATTATGGAACTAAAGTTACAAAATGAGTGAGTTACGGTGACTAAGGGACCACCACTAAAACTTTTATCGCAAGAACTCACGGGGCAGAGTGAACATTAAGTAATAATCGAAACAAAAACTTTAAAAAGAAAATTACAATTTATTCCCGAGTACGGGCGACATAAGCCTCATTAAGAGTCTTTACAGGACGATTTTGGTGTCTATTCTCACAGTGGAGCTACAGGGATTAAATAACACACGCTACAACGGGGACAAACAATGGAACGTACAAGACAACAATGCATTCTCTTGTTGCTGTCTACAGTGATTATTAATGGATCGTCGCAAACTTATAAGTGAAATTAAGTTTGCTGCGAAATCTTACAAATCTGCACATAACATCGAAATTAAATGGTTTATTAGTTTCCGAAAACGAACAGCTATCAGTTTTTACGACGTCGTTAAAAAATTTCGTTAAAGATTTTAAACACATCTACGACGCTATTACACCACTTGTTATCAAACACGACAAAGAAAATATTGCTGGTTTCTAACTTAATATCTAAATAATGTTTGGTTTGCTTTGGTATTCGATTACAGTGTTATAAGGAAAATTTCTAACCCTTTTCTGGAATTTTCTTTAACAATAATATTCAATAATAAAAAAATAATTCACCGTACACAGACAATGTAGGACACATCGTTTTTAAATAATTAACCTTTCCAATATATATCATTTAATAGAATGGTTGACTGACCGATAAAAGATACGCTATTTGGCAAACTTATCATTTATATGAAAATGTTTAACTAACCGAAAGAAAATGAGTAACATTTTGGCAAGTGAATAAATCTGTTTTTATCGAATTATTTATTACCTTATCGATTTAGCGAATCATTAAATTATTGTTGCATTTCCCATTATTGACTCACAACAAACATAATTGCCTACAAATTCCACAAAATTGTACACTTTGATAACTTTTGGTCTTTCCCAAATTAACGCTTATGAGAAAAAAGTGGAACAAGAGGGAATGAAGTGGAATTTTTATTTTCCTTCCACTTCAATAACGGCGCGGACCGGAACGTAGCGTTTAGTTTCTATATTCGTTGATATAGAAAGAAATCTTCCGATGATGTCAACCGAGCCAAGCAAAAAAAGATTAACTTTATTCTTTAGATATGAACACGATTCACTTTATTTGTTATATCTTTTTGCATCTACGTTATTGTTAACATTATACAAATATACACAGCGTGTACGCATTATACACTGATTAATTAATAAATAAACTTGAAAGAATGACGTAGACGTCAACTTGTTAGTATATATGTAAATTTACTGATAAACATAATACTTGAATTAGAATAATTACAAATTAGTGTAGAGAAAATCATTCGTCTATTCATTTAAATTACGATGAATATTTAATTTAACGTTTAATTATTACCATTTCAAATAAATTCATTTTCCCTTTGCGTCTCTTGAAAAGCAAAACTTTTAAACCTTCGCCAGACTTTTTGCTCTTACATTAAATAGTTAATATAAACGAAATTTTCGTCAATAATTCTCTTTCCAATGACTCAGACGAATAAATACGAAGTGCTCAATTAATTTCGTTATGAAACGTTCTGTTTACGTAATTCAAAATTTATAACTCGTACATACTTAAAATCAAAGAGAAATAAAAATTTTGTATATTTAAAACAGTATTTCCTATCATGCTGCATAGGTATATGTATAGGTATTTACTTTTTTAACAAGGTTATAAAAATTAAAGTTTGAATGTAAACTTTACTGATTGTTCTAAATAAATAAATAATTAATCTTGATGAACTCTAGTCGCCCTAGTTTTTACGAATACTTAAACTGTTTGTTTATACAAACATGCATTAGCATCTGCACTTTCTAAAAGTACTACGTCAAAATTAGCCCGGAGAGTTGAACGGACTTAAAAATGGTCTGGTGCTGTCAGTCAGAGTTTACGACATCTTTTTTATAGCAGCAGCTATCGGTCCTTATACGACGATAAATTTTGTACTATAAACAAGGTATAACTACCTACAGTTGCATAATAAAAACAGTAAAGAGTAGCAGAAAAGTAATAATTTCACGTTAAAGTTTAAAAAAAATTGTGAGACAATACAAACAAAACTTTTTTGTAAAGAAATCGAATACCAATTCGTATCATATCTTCGAAATTTCACGTATCATAATTAACTTAGATTAACTATCGAACTTATTGCATTTTAGGAATCTTATAATATGCTTTTTTATCTTCCCACAAATGCGATAAGTACAATAATAATTATTAAAAAAAAAGTAAATTTACGGTAAAATTTAGCAACGCAGCAAATCGTAAGTATAAATCGAGTTCTTAGATTTTCGTGATTGTCGACGTATCGGGCCCCCGACAGGTCCCATGGGACCATTGACCATAGGTGCTGCATAGGTGCTGTAAAAACACCGAAACATTGGTTTGTTTGAAAAAAACAAAGATACCCGATTTAGATCTAAAAGTTTCATTTCCTACGCATAACAATAAAATTATAATACTGCGAAAAGATTTTTGCAAAAGGTTTACAAAATAAAATAGTGAAGGAATATTTTCCCAAATATACTTAGTTTCGTAATGGAAAGCCGGTTTTCCCAAAGTAATTCAAAGCAGAAGTTGACAGCGCTCACTTGTGAAACGTGAGAGATTTTGGTTCCATCGCATCGCACGTACGATTCGAGCTGTACCCAAGTCAAGTCTAGTTTAGTTCTGAGATCGGATTTGCTCGCTTCATCCGATCCGGCCATCGGAATCCAATGGACCACAACAATTTGGTTTGAATAGCACTGTGATCTCTCCGTCAAATGCACATCCAAGTAAATGCTAGTAATATAGCACTATTTTATTTTATATTACTAAGTAGTCATAGTAACTGTAATGTGAAAGTGAAGTGAAGGTGAAAGAAAAACTGGTACGTTACTACGTGAACCAGTTCATAAATAAACTTCCAGATTTGTAGAAGGCAATAGTCTGTGAAAGTAACAAACGGGGCGTCTTCGCATTGCGTATTTTGTATGGTTTATATAAATGCGGATTTTCCTCGATCGTTAAGCAGGTAAGGTTTCGTTTTATCTCATATTTCGTTCAGAACCTTACGAACTACTGGCTTTATCAATGAAGCGTATCCTCGCAGGTGTCGAGCAAAAAGGTTCGACTTTCTTCGATTCCGAACTTACGGTACCTACTATTCACAACTTTGTTCAACGTCGTTTCCATCGATTTTAGATTAGGGAACTCCGAGCCTTTGATAACATTACATAATAAATTTTCTTACTTTTACCGAGGTTCCCTTTAACTTCATGTGAAAATCGACAAGTAATAACAACACAACCAATGTGAAAGCGCAAAAGATTTAAATTCTTATCTCCTACAGAAATTCATTCTAGTGCAAATTTATAACTTGAGCAGATTTTCAGTTTTTATTTTAATGATTCTACGACGAGACGAACAAGTCATGGTCCTGGTGATAAGCGACACTCCTGTCCATAACAGTTGCAGTGCCACACAGGGCTTTAAATCACAACGATCTGAGGAGTAGTGCCACTACGCCTGTCACCCAGAGACGTAAATTGACAAGTCCCATGTACCTGTAATTTCACCAGCACCCTTACCCTCCAAAACCGTAACGCAGTAATACTTACATTACTGCTTGGCAGTAGAAATAGGTAAGTAGTTTCTAAACTACACTATTTTAAGCGGAAGTCTCTCTCAATGACAGCTTTTAAAAAATGCATGGGGGGTGTCTGTTTTTATGAGCATAAATTACTGAAGAGTTGCAATAAAAATTATTCCGCGTCATGATTCATGAACAATGAAACAACGTTAACAATAAATTAAATAAAGTACAGCGTTCTCACAATGTGTGTTTTCATGCCAACTATCTCCTGTGTACGCGGCGTAAATCAAGAAGCCGCTGCTTGACAACCATTCTCGGTAACTCGCCTTTTCCCGCACAAACGCGCAGCGCGTTCATCTGTCGTCTTAACTCGTGAGATTACCACCAACTCTCATTCACTACTCACTCCTCACCCCTATCACGTACAAAATTGTAAGCAACGGAGCTGAAGCAAATGTGGGACAACATGGATGCTATATTGCGCTACATTACTACTACACTACATACAGTAAATCCTCACATTTCAATATGTTTAAAAATAAATTCCTAATGAGAAAGTCTACATTTTAGTTCGATAATAAAATAATTTTAAGTTTATTTTGTGGTAAAAATTCCGGGAACTTTTAAAAACTTTTCATTATACAATGGTGTTAACAATTTTTTATTCGCATTTTCCACTCTCGGTTCCATTATCAACGTAAACAAACTTGGCTGCTTTTGTAACATGGCTCATTGAGTTTTTGCATTGTTTAAAAAATAAATAATATAGTTTATTTATTTATTAATATGGTTCTCAATACACCCATTAATGGCAGTGTTTCTTGGAGCATTTCCGGTCCTATGTGATTGCTCTCGTAGCATTAGGTGGCTGAATAATAACATACTTATGTGAGAGAACGATTATCTTGGGCATTGAGGTATACTTACAGCTCTTGCCGTTAATACTTTGTTCATTAGATGCTGCTTTGATAATTCACGTGACCATTAATACTACGTATTTCATTGTTTATATGACAGACACTAAAAATAAGAAGCTGGTATAGATATTATTAATAAAATTAAGTGTATGTCACTGTGAGTGTATGACTCGCTAAACGATGAGCATTTCTGAAATTTAGTAACCATTTGTCACATCGATAATATACGATGTAATAAATAGGCCACAAGGCCGAATAGAAGCCAAAATTACTAAACAATAAGTACAAAAACGGAATAACAAAACTTTTCTAGCAACACATGTGGAGGCCAATTCCGCCGCCACATAAAGATGAAAATATGACATGAAAGTCGATAAATTTGGTCAATAGCCATTATACGGCGATGTCGGGGTGCGAAAATATGAAAGTGTGGGGGGACTTCACGGCTCTTTGATTTAGGGTCTGCGTGTCACACAATAAACAAAATGGAAGAGGCCGACTCGCGCCGGTTGCCTTTCTACTTTGTTCGTATTTTGTACATAATTTATTCTTAAGAGCTCTTTTCAAGCTTATAAATTCGTCGACATGATTAATATACTTTTTAATGTAAACCTGTCACGGCCGTCACCAAGGTCGCTCTAATTACTTACAGCTAGTATTAAACGAATAGATCAGTCAGTCGTGTCTCCAAATAGTCTAACGCATAGCAGTAAAATCTATATAAAGCCCTTATCACATGCAAATTATATTCTTTGTCCGTTCACGAATTACGTCAGTTCTAATTTTAATAACATTTACGGCACAATGGTCACTATGTGTAACAGATACTACAATATTCCATGGCCCATATTTGGATGCAGAGTATTCCAATTTTATCAATATCGAGTATCTTGGGTATAATTTCTTTTAGTAGAAAATATACTAAGCAAATCTATGCAATTTTTTATTTAATTTTTTATACGTAATTTTTTATTTCTGCCAAAAATTAAAAAAACGATACAGTGAAATTATAAAACTCATCATGATTCTAAAAAATAAATGGATATTTCTCCCTATGGTAACAAATGAGAAAAATTGTTAAAAAAGCTGATAAATAGAATTTCAAACAAGACTCTTCTAGTAACAATATATCTTGAATCTCCGGGAGGGACACTAGAACTCGGCGTGGCACAGCTGGCAGCCATCCGAGCCGACACACAACTACAGCACCTAACGAAATAGAAAATACCATTATTCTTCCCGCAAGACAAGGAGGCGTTCGACCAACGTTATTTATAACCAGGTTTGTTTATCACAGGACACGATGCAGTCGATATGTTGACCAATACGAAGACAAATCTTAAACTGTTTGCAAGTGGCTCGATGCTTTGTCTGGAATCTCTTGGATAAAGAGTTATAGGGCAATATTTTAAAAATAGGAAGGAAAATACTACTTTACTACCTTTGTATTTTACTCCGAAACTGCAAAATTATCTAAGGATAATAATTAGTATAACATCTAAGTCAATATTAGCTATACCAATCTGTGCTCCAATTATCCTGAAACATTGTCTTATTTTGAGGTTACATAAAATGTAAACAAAAAGAATATCTCAAGTAGTATAATCGGTATAAAAACCAAAAATAAATGTGAACACATCCATTGTCATTAGCGAAAACAAATATTATTCTCCCAAACAACGGAATTAGTCCGCAAGGCAACAATTCACTGGTCAGAATAACCATTATTCTGTCATTATCGTTAGGCCCGACATGTGAACTCGGGCAAAAATCGCACACACATAATCTCACAAACGTTTTGCGATCGAGTTTTTATAGTGTCTCTGGCAGTTTTTTATGGGGTACTAGAAATTTAATACTAATGGGAAGCGTTTTTACACATTACAGTGTAACTGTGTAGATTATCGACGTCGATCAATTTTGAACAAAGGAAAGTAAATGAATGTAGCATTTCTTCTTGCATTCACTCGCTCTTCGAACATTAAACATTTAAGATACATCTAGCAGTCCAGATATAGTTGAAGTTTCTCGTATTCACATATGGATCAAATAAAAGTTTAACTTTCACACAAACTCAACTTATGGATTCGGTAATGTAAAAATCGAAAAGTAAGATTTTGTTAAATTGTAGATTTTTTTACTATAGAAAACTTCCTTGTAATGTGATCATATCGTTCACTTCGCACTTCGCTTGTTTATTATTTATTTATTTTCGTATTTGCTCGAAAGTACTTAATACCGATTTCTCTTACATCAGCTTTATTGTGGGTAATAAATATTTATGAAGACAATGTTTCTGATATTATCCCCAGGGCGGGGACTCAAATGTGTTGTTGATAAACAAATTTATAAGTAACTACAAAACTTTGATGGCAGGCAGACAGTTCTCAAACTATATAAGGGAGAAACAGTTCAGTAAAATACGTTATTACTCTTGCCATCAGAATGCTTTGAATTAAGCTACATCTAATTCATTATAAAGAAAACAGGACTGAAAAAATTCCAGAGTTACTCAGAGAAAACCTCGATGTGAACACAGCTGCTTGCTTCATTTTAGTTCAAATTTAATTTGTTGAAAAATTCAAAATGTTACTGATACCATATACATATTAAAAAGATAATTTGCGGGAACCAATTTACTCCAAGCCCAAACGCAAATTGAGTAAGAATTTGTAAGTGATATATTTCATGACCAGACGCTCGTTTCTCTGGTCCATAGCAATCTTGGGGCATTCAAATTGATGGCAAGGGTACGTTTCACCATTAGAGGGGACTTATTAATTCCCCTTTCGACAGGCCGACCGAGGAGGCAATAAATTCACCTCAACCAAAGGGATGACCAATTTCAGAACATTTACGAGCCACAAATTACGCGACCGCTGAAATATACTGGGCTATGGACGAAGAACGAAGGGCAAGCGAGAGAAAAAGCCCAAATGTTAATTTAATGTTAAGAGCTAGAGAAAATCGTCGGAGTCCTCGAGATGAGAAAAATATTAGACGCTATCCGCAAAGGTCCGGTGCTAATTTTATGCAGGGTAAATGAGCCGAGAGCGGTTCAGCTGACGATCGAATCGATATTCATTTCACTAAGCGTATCGTTAATTTCTTGCGGAAAATGACACCACGCACATTATTAACTAATAACGTAGTCTGTAACTTAATAAATTTATAAAAATTAGAATTATTTCCACACAGCGAGAGCTTCTATTTACGCTTGTGCAATTTAATTTGTTAAAACGCCCAAAATGTTTTGTTTGCATTCATTTTTGCAAACAACACACAATAGGAATGGACAGCCGACATTACAGTAGATTGTAAACAGCAAATTTATTTATCCGACACCTTTATATTTTACTACCATCTGAATTGCGGCGTTTTATCATGGCCCATGCCAAATATTTTCGCCGTTCTCCGTATCAAAGCTCGTGTAAGTGATGATATGAAAAAGAGAAAACAAAACATTCGGCAAGTTTGTGCTTTTAATGGCAGTTTTATTTGTTCGGCTCGATATATCTGAGTCAGTTCGGCAACGTAGTGAGCTAACTGTTTTATCACTTTATTGCATGAGATCGCATAAACTTACGAGGGCAATAAAATGTTACTATAGGGAAAATAGTTTGGACAGTTTGTTGCGAGGCGTAATCTAGAAATCAGTACGATATATCTTACTGTTGTTGTATATAATTTCTTCTCATATTTTAGGAACAAAATGAAACAGATAGGCATTAAGTCCGCTAAAATTTCGCAGCACAAACAAAAGTTTTTTGTCTACCCTTTTCTCGCTTTCTTAAAGTATAAAGTTATTACCCAAAGGCAAAAAAAAATTAAGTTAAGTGTATATTTCTGTCCAAAGTACTAGAGAACGATTATAATTATATCGTAGGGTCAAAATTTTTCAGGGGAACATATTTTAGATTTTAACGACTGTTTTAGAATATTTTCGTCTTATTTTTAAATTCAATTTTGGTTTTAATTAAGTTAAAATTTTAAATTTGTGTTTAATATATGGTTAAATATTTTTAAAACAGTCGTGAAAAACTAAAACATGCTCCCCTGAATTGTTTTTCGAAACGGAGTTTTCGCCATTTCTACAAAACGCCGACGATATAAGTAATTATTATTACTATAATATATATAAATAAAAATACATTATTTATCCACAAAACACATTAACCAAATATAAGCGAACAATTACTAAAACAATAAACAGTAATGAAGACAAAAACGATGAAAACTCAGCATTGCTGATTGTCAGTATTCACCTACAACTATTCGCTTGCTGCATCAGACATATTATTACAGTCACTAGGACTCATTAAAAAAAAATAGTTCTGCTTCGTCTCACTACTACACAGTGAAATGTTCACCTCTGTTGTTAGCACAGCATGAAACATCAAAGTGACAAGTGATTTGATAATATGAACGTGTCCTTATAGTATCGAGGCAATACTTGTAACACAAAAATAAAAGCTCCTAACTACGACGCGCCTCATCATGATACTTAATTGCTCTATCTTGCTCTCACTCATTTACTTTTTAGGACGGGCGGCCATTTCCACGTCACAAATGATTCTGCGGGTCGGCCCGCAGTATCTCTGTCATGGCTGCCCGCGTTCGAAAATTGAATTTAATTAGCTCCCGCACAAAACGGACCGCGCCAGTCGCTTTGCGTGTTACATTTCCACTTTGTTTATATTAATTTTCTACTGTCTGTGGTTGCCAGTATCCGAAGTTTTAAATCTCGATTGCTACATTATTCTTGCTTCTATAATAAGAACTACTAAGGCCAAATATCAGGCTGAATACTGAAATTTGATTCAATGCAAAAACTTGTACATAGTAACACATATTAGTGGTTTAGTTGGCATAGCGTACGTACCTGGTACGGTTTGCTGGAAGACGTTGGTTCGAATCCAGCCGGATCGAACGAATTTTTTCTAAGTGTTTGAATTAATAATTATAACAATCTAGTGAAGTAATTTCACAATAAATAAATATTTATTTACGTCAATAAATTTTATTTATTTATCATAATAATAATTGAATATCATGGTGGTGAAACATCTTGACATTCAATAAACATAAAAAATTATTAATAATACTTTTAAACAAATCAAAAAACATTCAAATATTTACATTATTATATCCATTATTAAAGCAATGGAAAAAAATTTTACAGAATTAATGTCGCTGTGGGAGGATTACTCATTTCGCTAATTGGAGCATCCTGTTAACGCCATATTCTTCGTTAACTAAAGTGTTTTCCTAGTAAATGAGGAAGTAGTAAGTTGTACATATTTATTTGTAACAGCAACGTGTATATTTATACTTCATTTAACAAAAAAATGTTAGTATTGAAATCGTCTTGCCACAAAGCTCAGCGGCCTTAAAATTCTACAAAAACCAATTACTAATCGCCCCAGCACGTTCGAGAAACTTCCTTTCTGGTCACCTGATCAAACTTTCTGACCACGACTTCGGAACAATCAAGACGTTCAAAGGATGCCAATTGGATTAAGTAGTAGTAACTTTAGCCTAAGAACTTAGACAGATTGCACTACCTTGCCAGATGCTTTACGGATTTAGTGCGGCTTACTATTTCTGCGAAAAACACTGAAACTTTATTTTTTTCCATGGCGTTTTAATCTTTTTCTTTCTAATATTGGTACTAACAGAATAAGGCGTTGTGCTACCTACTATTACATACAAACTATTTACGACGCAATATCCATCTTCCTCGAAACGATATCTTCGTTGAAAGCAAAGGCCCTTCTATCAAAAATCCGTAGAAAACGATCTCTCGTAACTTTTCGGTACTTGACTTCATTGTAATAAAAATATACTAGACCCTACTCCAAATACAAATAGTGCATAGTAAAATCATATATCTTACCTTAGAATAGGGTTCTTCCTGACGAGTGCTTTTCAGAAAGTCGTAGAATATGCAAAGGGGCAGGACCATTATGCCTGGCTCTTTACATAATGTGGCGGCGACGGCAAAAAGTAGAGTCCCCGCTAGAGTCAACCACTGTAGCAGTTCACTAGTGTCTTCACTGGCACTATCACTGTATTGACACTTTAGTCTCAAATTGTCTGATTTCATCTCACAAGCATCCAACATTTTCATCGGTCCAACTTTTCCAGCTTTCAGAAGCCTCCGAAAGTTCATCATAATTTGCTGCACGAGGCCATGACAGCTTAACCGAAACGGCTGTTCGCGTATTATATTCGGTCGATGTAGAAAGGAATTCTTTGAGATATGTCGACATGTACGTCTTTGACTTTGCTCTCTCAGGCGAATATGTTCGCTGTAAATAAGGAAACTAAGGAGGAAAAAGTTGCAAGCGGCGAGATCGGCTCGACCAACCACCCCAGCTACGGCTTCCGTATGTATGGGATGCGAAGCGAAGGTCAATCCAGCGACAATGGTGCCGACTCGAACACAGTATTGCGGTAAAATCCTTCTCGCTGTTGTGACCACCAAGGCCGTTGCGAGGCAATGGAATAGAATATTTAGAAAATGATAGCTCCATGGCTTGAAGCCGCTGAAAGCATAGTTGAGCCGATATGTAGCGACACATAATGGTCTATAGGAGCCGTGTGAACCGTGGTCTGCGAGCGGTGTTCCCCAGAAATCGTTTTCGAATAAAGCCTCTATCGGTGTATGCCCGATGACGTCCGGGTTGGAGAGGATCGCCCGCCTGCAAAATAAAATTTCACAGTTAAACTCCATTCCATTTTTGGTGAAAAACTATTTTTTCAGTAAATCGATAACGGGCTGCACCAGTACTTTTTGGGAACGGAAACAACAAACGTATTACATATAAGCATATTTTTATTTAAACTTCCAGTAAAGAAGTTGTGAACTATATTAAAATAAAAAGGAGGATCGAGTATGTTTACGACCAGTCCACTTCAGATTTGCAAAAGAAATGGCATTGGATTGGCGGTCCTACCTAAAGTACGAGCTCGAACTGAACAGCCGGCTATTTGATCAACACTTGTGGTGTCATTGTCTACTACCAATCAAAGTCCACTTAGACGATCGATTTAAAAGCATATCGCTTCTTCGTAACGAGTCAGTAATAACTATCACTTAGTTACACAAAGTACGAAATAAAAAGGTTTATTTATATAACTACACAAGTAAACGTAGCAGCTTAATGGTGAAAAAAGATTGCTATTGTTTTTACCAGGGGAATTGCACAACTAAGTCTTTATAGATAATGTGCCTTTCTTAAAATTTATTAATTATACTTTAAACCTTACAATTAATAATACTAAACAATGTAAAAAATCTATATAGAGTGTTTAAATTAGGTTTTGGTTTGTCCAAATACCACTTGCATAAACGGTAATAGTAAACACGCAAATGAAACCTGCATGTTGGAGAAAGGTCAAATAATTCTTCGAAAGCTTTCTTTGAGAGTGTTAAAGATGAGAAAGAAGTAAAGTGGTAATGATAATGTTTAATATGAAAGCGAATATAAGAGATTAGATTTTGAACTTGAAGCTTTGTCGTTCTGCATACATTACTAAAGGTAGTCTGAGTCCAGGTTACTGCGACCTTTTTAACTTATAATCTAATTTATGGACAATTGCATCTTGTAATATGAACTTTGAAGAAGATTTTGCGCTCCCTATTATTTGCATACAAAAACTGATGATACCTATCTAACCAATTGTATCCAAATTGGAAAAAAAATCAAAAAACGCTTATTACGAGCCTTTATAATTATACCAATTGTCAATAAAGAGAGTTGCTTACAAAGTTTGCTGTTTTAATTCAGACTAATTTGTTTGTGAAATTCAACCACGTTTTCAGTTCTACGATATAGTTACTATCCTAACCTAATTATAACAGAAGTAGCAGTTTATAACGGAGGTAGCAGTAGAGCTGTTTGTGAATGAGTTCGTCCAGGGGAATTAAGCCACCTTACCTATTTCTGCCGCTAAGCAATAACGTGACCATTTCTGAGTTTCGATTTTATAAAGTGAAATTACAAACACATGGGACCCAGATCTTTGCGTTTTAAAGCTCTGAATGGCACTGCAACTGTTATGGCCCACAACTTGATCGTCCTGTCGCTTGGTAACATAAAAAACTACTAAATGTAACTAAGTGACCGTATATTTGTTATGTAATTTACATTAAGTGATCTTCCATCTACTTTAACTTTTCGGACATTTTCCGCTATTTCGATGCAAACCTTCTTTTTTTATAATATCAACTGACGGGACGAACAACTTATGCGCCTGATTACTTAGAACTTTATATTGCAAAGATCTGAGGGGCATTGCCACTACGGCCATCACACAGAAATCTAAATAAATAGGCACTAGAAGTGTAAACAACACTAATTTCTTCGAAAACGAGTGTCGCCATTTGTCCGCCACCCGCGCTCCCACTACTACATATACACAAATATCCAAACGTAATCAAACGCACATTCTTCATGTCAGTGCACAAAATTCTTCTTCTTGTAATTCTTCTTCTTCTACTTCTTGTTGTAGGGTTAAAGACATCTTCATTAAAATATAATGAACAAATCTAATATAGCTCGTGGGGAAACCAGTTCTTTTTACCTGTTGTGGATATCCAGTTGTCTTTAACAATGAACTGTTTAAGGCAACTCAAAACAAAAAATATTTACGTATATTTCCTTCTCATTCTATTAAACATATGTATGAAAAGTAAATGATGTAATTCACTTCAACTTTGACACTTATTTAGATTTATCAGCTTTCTAGAACGTTTTATAGTTTAAAGAAATAGATACTTAATTTGTTGCATGCACAAAACACTTATGTCGATAATTTATCAAAATAAAAAATATGTAGTTATATCATTAGCTCACAATTGCAATATTCACAAAAATTACGATATCGGAGATGATGTATTTATTACATTGCTCCGTGCGATTTGTACATAATAGATATTAAAGCAGCAATGGTATCTTCATATTGACGACAACACGAGTGAACTGATTTATATAATGATTTTTTTTTAATAAAAACAGCATTAGTACTTTAAAATAAATGTACCGGTAAAATGTAATTCACTTATTAGTATTATTACAGGTTGTGGAAGAGTTTCCGCAATTAAAAATGCTGCAAAACACTATTTTTACACACTGCTTTACTTCCGAAGATTCTAACAATACTGAAGACAGCAAGTGCCATAAGTGTCACCTGCGCGACGACCGCAAGTATGCACCTCCTGACCCTGAGACATAATTTTTATTTGCCAGTTATTTAACATCCTTCAAAACCGAAACGCATTAATACTCATATGTACATTGTTCACATTACTGTATGGCGGCTGAAACAGGTAAGGTGGCAGTACTTCCCTGGGCGAACTCTTTCACAAGGAGCTCTTCTGCTCAAAATCTAACCACCTTTGTTTGTCATAACGTAACTTGCATCCAAGTAGACCCAGTGACTTTTTTGACCCACCATGAAATATCGTTTAATGTTATACGTATACAGGGTGTAATCGTTAAGTGTGCCCAGGCGATTATTCCGTAAATATAACAGATATCAAAAAGCTTTAAACTGATATCGAAGTACGTTACCTAATGAGTAATTTGACATCAATATTTTTTTTTTAATAAAACTAACATATCCAAAATTTTAACGTTAAACACTCCCATATATTTAGTATGTATTAATATAATAAGACATTCGTAGGGAGGCTTTAGTTGACCTACTTTAAGAGGTAACAATAAGTTTACAGATAATAAAACTGCTATGAATAAAGTAATAAAACTTTCAATTGAATAAAATATAATGGCATAGTCAATTATTTGGTCAAATGTGAGTTGTCTATACACGAGTAAATGAATAAAATTTATCAAAATTTTCATCATTCCATTGTATGTGACGAAATAAATAGGGATAGCAGAAAATGTTTTTCATACAAAATGAATAAAATTGACATTTTTTTATGCTGAGACTCAGTTTGTTATGAGAAGATTTTATTGTATTAGAAGAAAAGAATCGGGACAGCAGAAGTTGGTCAAATTTAATAAAATGTTGTTCATTTTGTATAAAAAAACTTTTTCATTACATTTGAATGTCATTGAATTTGTTTGAATTACTATTCAATTATTTTTGTGAAATTACTCCACTAGTTTGCTATAATTATTACATTTGAATGTCATGTTAAATGTATGAGAGCGCTTAGTGTTAAAATTTTTAATATTTGTAGTTTTTTTTTAAGTTATTTACGTCGATTTACTCATTAGGTAACATACTTTTTATATCAGTTTAAAGCTTTTTAATATTTGTGGAATAATCGCCTGGGCACACTTAACGATTACACCTTGTATATTATATTTCTTATAATCATATTTCATTGTTAACCACGACTGCCGCAGAAAATCGTACAAGGTACCGCACATTTTTACCGCAAAAAAGTATCTCGATAACCTTGCTCGCTTTACGCACATTTTTCATTAGACTTGATTAAAAAACTTTCTTCGAGTAATTTTGTTAAATTTTTGCTGTTGAATGAAATAATTAGAAGGTTAGATTTTTTACACGTTTTTTCTTTGTGCCCTTCGAGCCCTTTGTAATTCAATTCACAGCGAAAAAAATATCAAACGTTACATCTAGGTTATCTGAAGCGCTATAAACGCTAGTCATAATTAAAATCAGTTTAAATACAGGCTTCGGAGATCGGGGCAAATTAGCTTGGGAATTTTATTTACAGCGACGATTTCTTCGAAATCATTACACGGTTCGTTAGTCGTCCGTTTTTCAAGCATCCTACTAAATAAAAAGCCTCGTCGACTCTTTTATTATTTTACCCATTAAATGTAACTCTCTATAAGCGAAAATCGTTACGGTAAAATCCTTTCCCAGTGAGTAAAAACATCCATTCTTTATCGGTGCATCAAAATTTATTACATCCAATATGACAAAGAACAAATCCAAACACGCGTCGGGAACTGCTTAATTTGAATAAAATATTACCGCCTTACCTGGGCGCTGGAGGATGAGCAAAGGCGGGCGCGTCCGGACTCGGATCTCATTCAATGTTTTCCCGAACGATTGGCTCGTTGCCCTACGGCCCGGCTCCCTCAATACCGTCTAAATAATGGACACGTTTAAACGTACCAATCGTTCCTCTGGGATTGATTTTCTGAGCCTTATATTTGACGGTTTTCGGACGATGTGTGAGCTGCGAAGTCGTTCAAACGACTGGCATGCCGGAATCGTCTGTGTATGCCCATTGGCGTGTGAAGCTACAATTCAAACCTCTCACATCGCACTCAATTTTGTCTAGAAATTGATTGTGCTCCTTCAGCTACGTTTAGCTATCTGGAGAGTGAAAATGGTATAAAGAATAATGGTCTACAAGCTCTGCTAGAATTTATCACTGGAATTTATGCAAACAGCCAAATTTCAATTACAGACGCTTTGTACTTTATTACTTTTTGTTTACAGTTCTAAATTACTGTTTTAAATGTAAATCCTAATAAAGTTCGTTTTAAAACCCTTGTCATGTGAATAGCTCATTATTTTTCCTTGTTTTAATTCTTAACACTTCAGCGTATTATAAACTCTAAATTTCTATTGTACCTGAATAGGGTTTAAATCCTATAACTCTCAGCAACTTTATACTAATCAATCACACATATGCTCCGATGTTAATATTCTTGCATTATTCGAAAATCCCTTCTCTCAATATTCCAGGCCGAGAGGCACGTAACTAACCTCATCCTTTTATCTATTGATGCCTCATACATTTCATCCCTTCATTTTAGATTTGCAGTAGAAAGCCGGAGAAATATGCGATTGAATAATATATTTGTATGGGACCAAAACCCCACTCACTATGCGAAGAAGGAAAAATCATCTTACCCATTGTATTGCAAATTGTGAATAAGACGCCTTTTCCTTCACTTATTTACATAAAAAGTTTTCAAAGTATTTTGTTCGTAAATGACTTTCGTTTTGTACTTCCTTGTTTCAAATCTAACAAAAGAGTTTTTTGTTCAATTCTGGAGTAGGTACTGCGTTGGTGTACTGAGTTATTTAATTTCTCCGAATTAAAACTTTCAGGGCTTTTTCGTTTTTGAATAAAGCAGCAAAAGTGCACCGTGGTCTAAATATGGAAATGCCTGAACATAAGACTCTTTTCTCTCAAATAAAAAACTCTTTGTTTATAATTATGATTCTGTAAATGCATTAAACACGCAATATTTATGCTTATGGATTACAATGAAAAGAAATGTAATGGAAAAGAAACTATCCAAAAAATACATCGTTTTAAAACGTTTGTAACAGCAAACAATAAAATGAAATGCTGTAAAACTTGGTGGATAGAAGTTATATGGCCATTTTCGGTTTATGACGCAAACGCTTTTGTAGTCAGTTATATTCTTGCTGCATAACGTTCCACGTACATGTCACATATTTGCGTAATATCGAATGTGGAAACGTGCGTTACGTAATTGTGAATAAAGCTACGTATTCATACAATACATATATTCTAAAAGGAGATGATTATTCACATTTAAAATGTACACTTCTACTTATTGGATCTAATCTTAGTATTAAAATATTTAATTCAATTTCAAATTTATTTATATATCGGAATTTCGCAATACATTGTTCGTATGAGCGTCGATGATTGGAGATAAGAGAGTGTCTTCTGAGATCGATGATACTTTGTCCAAGTTGTTGTACATAATATTTATACTTTTGAAATATCTTTAACTTTCCGAAACCGACAGCAACATACAACATAACAACATTACATAAAAACATCACGAAATTTAAAAGCATTGTACTCTGTTTTAGTTTATTTATCAATAACAATGATACCCAGCTATTATTTTAGTCAGTTTGTGTGTTAGTATAAACATATTGCTAAAGCACCGATAAATTAAATTAAAACATGAATAGCAGATGCTGAAGCTTTTGTACCTTTCGTGACATACTTTTGGTCGTACTGATCAAACTCTGTATTTCTCTTCTCGCCCTGTACAAACAGACAATGTATATTGCCTGCCTTATTTGTACAGGGAAGAAAAAAAACACAAGCAAAGAATTTGCAAATTCTTTTCTTGTGTTTTTTTATAATATCAAGTGACGGGACGAACAAGTCGTAAGCTACACGCTTGTCCATAACAGTTGCAGTGCCACTCAGCTCTTTAAATCGCAAAAATCTGAGGCGCACCGCCACTGCGCTCGTCACCCTGAGACATAAGTTGACAAGTCCCATGTGCCTGTAATTTCACCAACACCCTTACCCGTCAAAACCGGAACACAGTAATGCTGACATTACTGCTTGGCGGCAGAAATAGATAAGCTGACAGTACTTCCCTCGAACTCTTTCACAAGGAGCTCTACTGCTACTAAACTGTACTATAGTACAAGATATTTGTTTCAACAAACACTTCAAAGTACACTTGCTTGGTTTTGCTACAATCATTCCACATTTAAACAGTCTGCTATGGATATAAAGTTTTATGTATGTTTTCTTGTCAATAAAAATCGGTGGATCTTTAATTAGCAATGAGGTGCACGAAAGGAGCTTCCCCGCTTGACGTACCTTAAAGCCCAGTTAAACGACGCGAAAGTTTATGCGCGGCCACCGCGCGGCGACCGCCCTGTTACCATGCTTTCATGTACATTAATGGCGAATCTAAATTATATTTAGTAGGCGACAATACTTAAATTCCTCTCAATAATAACTGAGATAGACTAAATTCAAGCCAGAGACGCCCGCGCGCTCGGGACGCTCATTTAAGTTAAAACGTAAAAGCTAAATAAATAGAGCGTATTTTGCCGTGACAGTTAGATGCATTCTTTTAAAATTCGTGTCAAACAAATGCGCCCTACAGTATGTTTCCTGTACATCTGACGCACTCTGGGCAACAATAAGCGAGTATCTTACGTCGATTGGTAAGTCCTTTCATGACGGTGGCAAGCATTATAGTGTATACCATCTATACGATAATAATAAGAAAGGCTAATATAAGATTCTTCAAAATGAAACCTTTTATGACAGTCAACTGTAACCAAGGGACCTATAATGAGCCTGAACCGTTGCCTGGTTTGAAAAATATTTTTTTTATATATATATATAATAACGCACACTCAACATACGCAATATGCGTGGTACTAATTTGGCATCGGGTCAGACCGAAGGAATTTTTCTTTGTATTATTAATAATTGTTACTAGTGGAGTGTTTACACAAAAAATTTATGAATATCATTGTAGTAAAACATCACGATATTCAATCAAATCAATAATACAGTAAAATTGGGGGCCCCTCAGTTCTTTGCATTTAAAGTTCTGAATGGCATTGCATCTTGACTGACTGACTGTGATGTGACTTGACTGATCGTGACTTTTTCGTCCCGGCTCTTAGTATCATAATAAAAAAAATAAAAAAAAACACCCGAGTAACGTCCAATATGACTAGAGAACGAATTATATTTTCCCACATAAAAGAAATGCTAAAGAGCATGAATGTCTATCTCGTTCTCTAATAAGCTATCCTGTGAAATCCCCAGCGCCGAGGTCGTTAATAATATTGACCCGCATTAGATTCACAACTTAAGATAAAACTACTCGCAGAATCGAAACTTAGATTGAGATAAAGTTGGGATAGGAACTCTTTGCAGGGAAAGTTGGGGGCAGCTGCGGCGAAGCGTCACGTAAGCCCTCAATTACGAAACACTGGAGTGGTTCGCAGTCGGCCGCCGTCCAGAAAGTTCATCGATTTGGTACTGATTTGTCTATGAACTTGCTTGTAGTTTCTAATGTTTAGGGAATGGGAAATTGTTCCAATAAAAACTAATTCTTTATTGTATTCTTAGTTGCAAATATTTACGATTTTAGAATATTTTTTGGTTCATAAAGTTGAAATTATGAAAAACAAAATTAATAATAATAATGTCTCAAACAAGGGAATTCCCTTTACTATGAGAACCAGAGCAACGGAATTCAATCTGGGGCACTTCCCAGAACACCCAGACCAGAACCAATTTCGAAAAGTTCATTCCCTAATTTGGTTCTGGTGGAATCGAACCCGGGACCTCCACATGCAGCGTCCACAATATAAGCCGTTCGACCACCGAGATCGTCGAGATTAAATTATTTTTATAAAGAGCATTAGTCAACAAAAAATAATTGTATAATATATTTGTTACATTTTAATATGAACTACTACTTGATGGAAAAAAAGTTTGATCAAACACTATACAATTTTAATCCGTCTCCACACCGTCATATTCAGAAGAGTGAACAATTCATCTCTTTCGCGCATTCAATGTGTTGGCACATCTCCATAAAACCACAGAGGACTTACGAACTTGGCTATATTTTTATGATAACCATCTACATGAACGATATATTTGTAGCATATGTAGTACATCATTGTTCTACGGCATGAACTTTTGGTATATTTTAAAATACTTCTAGCCCCTAACGCACATTTTTTTCATTATTTTTAAGGTATGTGCAATACAGGATGTACGTCAACAGTACATCAAGCTACACACTTTTGATTAAATATCGCCTTCTAGTGCAACAGAACAAGACCCATCGATGTGTAGCTTCATGTGCTGCGGTCTGTACATTATAAATACATTACAATCTGGCCAAATACAAGAGTAATAAGTGATTTGCATTTCATTTAATCAAATGAATCTCAACTAAACAAATAAAACTCACTGACAATTTTCTTACAATTTTCAGGCGAAAACACTTCTATCATGTGATTTTATGATTTTTTCATCGTCATTGGGACTACTTAATTTAATCAGTAGTGCAAATAATTTTGCCCGTTTCACAACATTTGTGTACAATAGCATAGGGTACATAAATTTTATTTGTTCCGTAATTAAACTTCATATGTACGAATCCAATCGCATGAAACGAGAATAATTTATGTTTGTAACAATTTGAACCATGACCTAACCTACCTATGACACTCTATAGTTTCACCGCCTGCAGGAAAATTGCTTATTCTATACCGTCAAACGTGTTCTCGGAATATGAAGATTTATTATTATATTACCATATCCACATGTAATAAAGCAATAAACGCCGTCAAAACTGATTATGTACGTGTTATAACATATTTATATATGTTTTTTTTTATGAGACCAATTGACGGGATGAACAAGTCGTGCGCCTGGTGTTAAGCGACACGCCTATCCATAGCAGTGCCACTCAAAGCTTTATGTCGCAAAGATCTGAGAGACACTGCCACTGCGCTTGTTACCCGGAGACACGTTGATGTCTCATGTGCCTGTAATTTCACCAGCATCCTTACTCTTAAAAACCGGAACGCAGTAATGCTCACGTTACTGCTTGGCGGCAGAAATAGGTAGCGGCAGTACTACTCTGGACGAACTATTTCAAAAGTAACTCTACTAGCTGCTACAGTATATTTACAGAACATATAACATTGCTACAAAATTCTATATAAATTCTAACCGTTGGCTCGTTTAGTCATTTCTGGAACATCAAACCATCCATCTTAACGGTTAGAATTTCCGTTGGCTCGGCTCCATAGCGTAGTCAACAGCTGATCTTAGTACCAAGCTGACTATATTCATTGACAATATTTAGACTTAGAACAGTAGAATGGTGATCGATCAAGTATAGACTAGGAAGCAGTGGTAAAAGGTTCAGTGTAGTACAATTTTCATTAGCTTGTTTAATGTGAAGTCAGACCCAAAATTGACGTTTAGACGTATTTTGACCACACGGGAAATCATTTTTTTTCGGCATTGAAAAATACGATTCAACTTGTTTAATTCAATTGATAATGAAAACAGAAGATACCAGTTCTATAGGGCCCGAAATACGATAGACTTAACTTCGCTAGACAAAAAAATATACCGCAAAATTTTACTTTTTTACTACGGTCATCTACGGAAAAATCCATTTCATTTGATTGTTATTTCATTCATATGCTGATGAACAGTGAACTTCGTTTTGAGGAGCACATCCTCAATGTGACGGGTAACTGTTTTTATCAACTCAAATTGTTGTATGGTATTCGTGATTATCTTAGCATTGATTGGCGTGTACACCTTTGTGAATCACTGATATTGTCGCGGTTAAACTATTGTGATGTGGTATATAATGATTGTATTTTTAGCAGGTCTAAGAAGTTGATACAACGTGTACAGAACGCACGCACACGCTTTTGCTTTCGGGTGCCTCCTAGATCCCATATCACCCCGTTTTTGAATGCTGCAAACCTATTAAACATGACTGCTCATCGGCAGCTACACCTCTCTATGTTGCTATTCGGTGTAGTGAGAACCGAGACACCCGAGTATCTCTATCGCAAACTTCGTTGGTCTCAAAACTGTTTTAAATACAAGGTTCGGGCTATCGTTCCTGCTCACCACACAGCAGCTTTCAGAGGTAGTTTCAAGTTCGCGTCATCCAAGTGCTGGAAAGATCTACCCCCTCCTCTTCGAGACACTTCTAGTAGGAATGCTTTTAAGCAAGCGCAAGCTTAAGGCTCTCCTGCTGGAAAATCAAAAGGAATTCTGTTAACTTTTTCCACATTTGTTATATAATATATTGCTTGCTTGATGTAGGTATAGTGTAAATGTATTAATTATTATAATGTATTTTCATACTTATACATACATTATTTGAAATTATTTAAACATACACAACACATACACCCACACACACACACACACACACATCTGTTACAGTTTAACGAGTACATATATATAATTATTTTATTGTTATATTCCAGTAAGTACCTAAGTATGCTTGCATGTGTTGTTCTGTGACCTCACTTAGGGTCTTAACTGAAAATCAGTGCTGGGAACGCATTGCGTTTTCCAGCAAATACTGAGGGTCGTATTCCAGAACTGTCAGGATTTGAGCAGGTTTGAGTATCATTTCAAGCACTGGAAATACGACGCCAATGGCAACGACTTGAGTATGATTTTCCGTGCTCACTGCAATACTCAAGTCCTGACTTGAGTATTGAGTAGAGTTCTGGAATACGACCCTGAGTTGGTGACCCATTTATTACCGCGGCTGACACCACACAAAGTATCTCAATATTTAGTGTTCTTTTTATTATTTGTGTGAATAGTTCCAGTTTTAATTTTATCAAATTTTTGTATATACATTTTTCTTTTGAGTTAGTTTGTGTTTTTGTTTCGTAATTATTTATATATGTTTTGCATTGAATGTTTTGATCGTGTTTTGTTTTAGTTCTGTTTTGCTCCGTTTTCTCTTTTTTTTGTCTTTTGTCTTTTGTCTTTTGTGGTGTCATTGTGGTAAACAAATAAATGTATTTTGTTTATTTCTTTCTTTTTTACATCGGTTAACCTTCTTTAAATATTCCCCCTTCGCCACTGCTTAGAAACAACCTACGAATGTACAACAGGAGAGTTAAGAAATGTGATTTATCATCATCAACCCCTATACGTCCCACAATATGGGACGGACCTGCTCTACGGAGGGGGATAAGGCCGCATACTCCACCACATTGTCCCAGTGCGGGTTAAAGACTCAACACGTCTTCAAAAAGTTATGTCATTCTGCTCTGACGTGCAGGTTTCATCACGACGTATACTTTCACCATTTTTTACAAGTAGTTGCACAGGATTCAAAATGCATTAACCTACATTCATATGCTGGGGGAACAATATATAGCCGATTGAGAGTACGTTTTTCAGAAGGCTAATCTAATATTACGTTGATTTCATACTATCAGTGAAACAATGTATGAGTAGATTCTTTTAAATTACATATCTCGCTTTGTTAGTTACTATATATTTTATCGAATTCTTAGTGTTGCACTATCTACTATCTAACTATTGTTTCTGATCTAAATCACGTATATTTGTTTTTCAAACGAACCCTTTTTTTGCTGAAAATATACGCGATAACACAAATACGCGATTTAGACACGAAAACATAGATTCAACTATTTGCTTTGTTAATACCAGCAGAATCGCCCCTGTACCACTAAAAATGTCTTAATTATGTGTAGTTTAGTTCACTAAATTATCACTTGCTTTAACGGTGAAGAAAAACATCGTTTTGAAACCTACATATCGCAGAAAGGTCACATAGCTCTTCAAACACGTTTGAAGCTCTCAGGCTGCATTACATGGTGAGCTATTAGGCCTCGATCTGAAGTTTATAAATATTTTTGATTCGATCACTATAGAGATACTACACAAGAACAAAAATCTAACTGCGACAACAGAAATCTAACTGTGAAAAAAGAAAAACAAGCTCTAGAATACAATTAGAGCAGTGTTAAACGGACTTTGAAATGCTTTCCCATCCGATACCTACATACCTATATAAGCATCATACCAAAATTTTAATTTTTGAAAGGTATGAGTCAAGTGAGGACATACAAAATTATTTGTAATTGTTATTAACGGTTGAATGGTGCTCGTCATTCCTTTCAACATTTAATTAGAAAATATACTTGGTTTCCTACTAATCCGAAGTGGGCTCTTGAAATATAGACGCGCCCACGACACAAGTTCAACTTATAATAATAATACCACACACTCATAGCCACTCACAGGGGAAATCGGAGTGTCACAGACACACACAGACAACCACAAATTACACTCAAACTCAAGACAGAAATAAATGTAGCTATACAAATATTTCTCTCGGATCTCTGCAGACAAGCATGGTAACTATTCTGCCACGGAGGCAGTTTAATGAGTATTTAATGTGTCTGGACCAGACTATATGATTCGAGTTAAATTTTGATGGTTGACAAAGCACCCATTCAGAGATTAAACAAAATCCATTAAGCAGTTTAACTACATGGTAAACCAAAGACAAACTTTCTTACGTACATCCATACCCACTCGAAAATTATTACTCTCTTTCTGGTTGAGACGGTTAAAAAAGGAGTTTTACT
Source organism: Hyposmocoma kahamanoa (assembly GCF_003589595.1). Taxonomy (NCBI): domain Eukaryota; kingdom Metazoa; phylum Arthropoda; class Insecta; order Lepidoptera; family Cosmopterigidae; genus Hyposmocoma; species Hyposmocoma kahamanoa. Next base: position 8,745,279 of record NW_020653726.1, read on the forward strand.
TTGATCGAATTATTGAGGCTCGGGATACTTTGACTTTAGAAATCCAGCTATTGTCACGAGGTGCAGACCGACGCTTTCAAATAAAATAAGAAATACGAATTCGCGTTGACCTTTTCCAAGTAACGTAGATCCCTTCCCTTCTCGGCCTAAATGGTGCCATATAGGAAATAACGAAATCTTTTTCGAAGCAAGGGATTAATCTTTTTTCACCACTCACTACACACTATATATGTATATGCGATTATAACCATTTAAGAATATACTGCGATCAGAGACAGTGACTGCTTTAGATCCATTTTGTTGAGAATGATTTAGATGCACACCATAAAGAGTCGTCAATAATGTGAACAGACTTTTTTAATATGAAAATCGTTTTAAATACTTACTACTTACTTGACAAGTCTTGGCTTACTTCGTAGCAATAGAGCTCCTTGTGAAAGAGTTCGTCCATATAAGTACTGCCACTTTGCCTATTTCTGCAGCCAAGAGGCAATGTGAGCGTTACTGCGATCCGTGTTTAAGTTAAAGGTAATTCGAAATCTTTTGTTTTACTGTTTAAAGTCTTCGAAAACGTATGTTTTAGTTAAGGACTTCCTGACACAAGTATTCAATTACTTAATAGGATGGTCTCAATCACTGTTTTGTTATGCCGATTGTACTTCAATAAACACATTTGTACTTCAATTAACCATTCAGAGCTTTAAATCGCGAACATCTGAGAAGAATCCTATGTGCCAGTTCTTTCAGCGGCATCCTTAACCTTCAACATCGGAGAGCTGTAATGCTATGCCGCCAAACAACAATGCTTGGCAGCAGTACTTCCTTGAACGAACTCTTTCACATGAACCCCTACTGCTTCAAAATAGTTAGATAAATAAGATAAAGATAAATTTATTTCTGTGTAAAATATTAACCTAAATACATACATAAATCTTATTAAATAACCTATTATTTACATATATGCGCCAAATTGTCGCAAACATTGAAATTATTTTATGTTTACATTACTTTAATTAAGGTTAGTAGTGCAAATTAATCTAGGTGATACCTAAACTAAGTAAAATTGTTTACTTGTGTCTTAGGTATCTAAATTGGTGAATTGGTGAGTTGAAGTCTCGTGGTGTTTTTAGGTTAGTCCATAAAGAGATCTTATACCCACCAACTACAATTATCTATCAAAAAATATTATTGTGACTATTTAATTAGATATTATTGTCGAGATTTCAAGAGATTTTATTGGTAGGGATAAGTGGAAATGAAATTCCACTTATCCATTTCCAATTATCTATCATATATACAATTCTTAAAAAGAAGCGTTCGGATATTTTGGTATATATTTTTAAAGTACCATTTTTGCTTTGTAACGTGTGTTCTATATCTACAATAACAAAATCGAAATATGAACAAAAAATATTTTATAAAATGTATTAAATATGACTGAAGCATCACAATTTACCTTATAAAATGATCTGATAAATCCCTTTCAGGCTTGCGCAACCTAAGTATACAAAGGCACCTGTATTATCCGTTTAAACTAACTTTACAAATTAATCCTCACCTGTTAGGTATTAGGGGAATTTCTTAGATTAAACGCCATGATAATTGTAACTTAGTTATCTATTGTATATAAAATGTATCTACGTTCAACAAAGATAAATATGTATATAATGGGAAATAAACATAATATACTCCCGGTCACATAATTCGAGCCACCTCGCGTTTTTGCCTTAAAGGGCTAGAATATAAAAATAGTGTTATCATCGAAGAAAACGGTTTCCTCTGGTTTTGCAAGTCCAAATTTACAACAAGGGCTTATGGAAAAGACTTTCAATATACTAGTTTCAAAATTGCCTAGGATAGTTCTTAATCAATCGAACATTGTTTAAGCTTAGGGCATTTAATACTGATGCGAGGTGGCTCGAATTATGTGTCCGGGAGTGTATGATCTCACACAGATCACACGAACAGGTTTTTATTCTTGTAACATAACATATCAAATGGAATTATAATGAAGATATAAAGACGCCTACACATTTGCTCGATTGTTGACGATCGTCAATATTAGCGACCAATATATGTAAAGGTTGAAGCCGTAGTAACATATTGGTTTGACATACTGCTTCTCAAGCACAAGCCAACGGTTCGAACCCGAGCTCGCACCTAAATTTAAATTCGCCAGGAACTTTTCGGCTAAGGAAAGCAGCGTGATGAAAGCTGCACGTCAAAGAAGGTACACAAACCTCGGAAAACGTGCGAATGACCTAAAAACTCGCCTTAGAGGAGACTCATACCCAGCAGTGGGACGTATGTATATTGAGTTGATGATGAATATAAAGGTTACAATCGAACAAATTTCTAGGCACCTACGTCTAATTTAAATGTCGCTCCACAGAAAGTACATTGTAGCCACGTGTGTCGCTTACACATTTACGCCATTTTTTTTTTTAACAAAGGAATCGAGCAAATCTGTAGACACCTTAATGTATGTAATTTAACAAATGATTTTAACTAGGCGCAATATCTTACTATATTGGGATCTCAGACGAGAGAAGCAACTCTGATATTACGGTCCAAAACAATAGCCCACAATATTTAATAGCGGTAAATGTGAGATCATAAACAAATTGTGATTGCAACATTATCGGCAGAGAATAAATTACAGAAGAGCCTTTCTAACTTCCATTTTTCTCACATAATACACCTTATATCACGCCTCCACGGAACAGTAACCCCTAAATATTCAATACCGAGTAGTGTAAGGGGGCTCCAAACAAGTTGTGCAATTAATAACAACGGACCACTTTTGTGTAGCCCGCTCCCTGGAGAACCTTATTTATTAATTACAGCATTTCCAAAGCTTTGCTTGCCTCTCTTTATTGCTCAACCATTTCTGTTAGCGCGACAATTTCAAAATGCTTTAGTTAAGTAAATCATGAAACAATCTATTGTAATTATTTAAGTGGACTTTTTAATTTTTGTGGATAATTTTTACAGTCTGTACGTCAAACGTATTTATTATAAAGAAAATTACAATATCCGCGTTCCGGGTTTGAAAAGTAAGGATGCTGGTGAAATTACTGGTACATGGGACTTGTCGATTTATGTGTCTCGGTGACAGGTCCTACGGTAGTGACCCTCAGATTTTTGCGATTTAAAGCCCAGAGTGGCACTGCAACTGTACAGATGTGTCGTTTATCACTAGGCACACGATTTAACCCGTCAATTTGTATCATTAAAAAAAGGAAAATTAACTTAATTACCAATGATTTTTATAGACAATGATATTCGACGAGTTCGGTGGCTCAACGGTTTGTACTATGCGGATTGATGAGAAGGTCCTGAGTTCGATTTCCGGTAGGACCAATTTAGGAAATGAACTTTTCAAAGTTATTGTTTTTAGTAGTGCCCTCAAATAAATTCTGTTGCTGTGGTGCTCATGAGACCAGGTAATAGGTGTAATTATTTTGCACATTATTATAATATTATTATTATAGCTGCTTTATTGACAATTATTTCACTAAATATAGATTGGAACGATATTGTGTTTTCCCAGAAAAATTGATTAATTTTGTTCAAGCACCTTTTACAAAGCCTTGTGTATATAGGTAATAATTATTAAACAACAATCTCAGTACAGAGTACTAAAAAAAACGACCTCAAAAGTACGTGGAATTACGTCTATTTGCTAAGTTTTATTGAAATATCCCCTAGTTCGCCACTATACAGGACTTGACACTGGAGATAATAAAAATCGGTTCTCACTATTCAAAGTATATCGAGAGAGAAACGCCTTGGATTGGAGAACAGCCACCCTTCAAGGTGGATGAATTTCTTCAAAATGAAATGGGACCACTATGGAAGTACCCCCTTTCCAACAAAAAAGAGTCATGAAAATCGGTTCACAAGTACCGGAGCTATCACGTAACATACATACAAAAAAAAAGAACATACAGTCGAATTGAGAACCTCCTCCTTTTTTGAAGTCGGTTTGAAAATCATAATTATGACAACCTTTTTACTATACCGTACATATACTCCTTACAATCTCTTTAATATCGCACACAAGAACACAATAAAGATAAAATGTGGTGTACAGTACGCGGCCTCCGAATAAAGTTCACTGTAATAAAGGTGCTTTTTAGAATTGAAATCTCGCCAGCCTATTTCCACCAAAAATTGCCATTATTAACTATCGCGAGCTCGCGATTGATCGCGTTATGGCTGTGAATTGTAAAGATTAAGGGTCGTATTCTAGAACTCTACTCAATGCTCAAGTCAGGATTGCACTGGAAACACAGGCACTGGAAATACGACCCTAATGGCAGGGACTTGAGTGTGATTTCGAGTGCTTTAAACCATACTCAAATCTTGACTTGAGCATTGAGTAGAGTTCTGGAATACGACCCTCAGTAGGTTTCATTTTGTCTAGCTAAACAGGCGGTTGAAGTAACATGGCTCAAATAGTACAGGACCCACAATCGCGCCATAGATATTAATGGTTATCGCGAGCTCACGCGAGAAATTGTGTTTCCGTTGCTGTGTTAATAAATACTGTAAATAGACAGCAATACGATTCAATATTACATGAACAAATATTTTTATTCGCGCCTCGCACATCCTCGTCAATCCGTTAAATTTTAGTAGCTATTTTGCAATTAGATCTTGCTCAATAAATTATTATTATTATTATTAATCTAGATCATTTTTACCGAGGATGAAGAGAGAACACCCAGACCAGAACCAATTTAGGGAAGTTCATTTCCCAAATTGGTCCTACTGGGAATCAAACCCGGGACCTCCGCATCCACCGCCCACAATGTAAGCCGTTAGGCCACCGAGGTCCACCATAATCATTATCATCCATAGCCTGATTTCACCCACTGCTGGGTATAGGCCTCCCGAAGTTTGTGCCATCCACCATTGTGCCGTGCTAGCCGCATCCATTGACGCCGCGCGACGCGTACTATAATATACCTATAATTACAAAATACATCTAACAATTCTAATTCTTATAGTATTGTTTTCTAAACTCACGCTTGGAATTTTTGCGGAAATGGTCAATTGCATTGCTGACTTATTTCAATTACTCCTACACCAGTTTGCAACTGCAATTAAAAAGTTTACCTTAACGTCCTACGTATAAGGTTAATATTCACCGTGATACCCTATATTTAAATTTATAGATGTTTTTCTTGAAATGATGTCGGTACCTAATAATATACGAGTATATATCGTAACAATACTGTCCTCAATCCATCAATCATAAATGTACTAAAACAATTTTAACATAAAATTACAATTTTAAATTGTATATGTTAATGTAAAAATAAAATCATAAATTTTAATGTAAGATTACAATTTTAAATCTATGTTGTGAATTTTAATGTAAGACTGTAGCGCTACAACAAGGTAAGAAGTACGTCGTTTGTCATTATTGCAACTTTTACAGGGTTACAAAAGGTCGCCTACGGCTAAGCAGCTACGAAGAGAGCTACAAAACCTGTCCCATAAGTGATATGACGGAAATGGGTATGGTACGAACCATTTAGGTATTTTAGCAAGTGCTACAAGTGAATGCTCACCCGGAATTAAGGTAGGCAGTACGGTTGAGGATCTAAGCTCATTCTTATTCATTACAAAATACTATAGTTACAGTATAGTATAGTACTGACAACGCGTTCTATATCGATCTCAACGCCATCTAGCGACAACGTGAGGAAAGTAAAGTAATAAATCATAGGTTCCCAAAGATTCTGACTCACCGCCAACTTAGGCCAGATAAAAAAACTTGAACGCCCACCACCACAAAAAATAAATGAAAACACGTATTTTTTACATTAACTTAACACAAAAAAATCACAAGGAAAAAAATTATATATATGTAGTTTTTTTTTAGATTTTTTTTCAAATGCGGTAGCACCTCCTGGATAGTATCAATGCCCCCCATTGCTTCCGAGGCCCCTGCTACTCTACCCCCCTACCTACCCCTACGGCCTACCCCTAGGTCTCTTTAGCGTCCACCGTGGGGCGGTAGGGACCACTTTGAGAAACTACATATAAAACATATTAAAGTGAAACTTAGCGACTTAAAAAGTCTATATGAATTATATCCCCACATTTCCATAAAATAGAAAGAATAAAAAAGGCTATCCTCTTAAGGTGTTATTTCTTTAGGCAATATGTAATATGAAATGAAATCAAGGATGACGTACAGACGACAGCACACCAAGCTACACATTGATGGATTTTGTTTCGTTGCACTGGAGGAAATTTAGCTCGATCTGCTGTGGACGTACATTCATAGTACTCTTAGACAATGTGTTGATTTGCATTCTCGCCATATTTATAGAGGTCATTCTATATTCGAAACTGAACTCAAAATCACTAAAAAAAACCGAAAACAAAATTTCGTAAATTCCTTTTTTTTTATTTAATTGCGGTAAACAAATTTGATCCAAAGGCCATTGATTTTCACGGCAGTTGCAAACATTTTGAACAATGAAATGTTTTACGCTTAAATGCGCAGAAAGAAACGCATCTTAGATCTATTTGGTGATGGGGTGCGGGTAGCGGGAGCGCACGATTGGTAGATCAGTCGACTTTCCTTCCCGTCCTGCGTCTACGTCACGCTGACATCCCACATAATTCTATTCTAGTTTGTCACGAAATGCCACGTGGTTTGGTATGTAAACAAGAGTGTGAAAAAGAACCGCTACCAGGTTCAGCAGACCCTGCATGGTAATCCATCAAGTACAAGTGCGTGTTTATTCTCTATGATGTGAAACGTTTGGTTTACTAGTGTCGAAGTGTCTGCTTTCAAAGTTGTGGAGTCTAATGTTGAAACGAAACTCACGTGCGAATCTCTGCTGAAGCTAGGTACTTCTAGCAATACTTTCTTGCAACCTAAAGTTGGTAAGTACCAAATCTAAGTTATAAAAAACTTTTCTCAGTCAACTTTCCTAATTAATGTAAATAAATGGTAAATTATAACAATACAAGTACATATTCATATTTAAAAAAATGGTAAATAAGCTATCGAGAAAGATTACGTATCGCTTGGTGAAGCGCGTGGCGGAGTCACTGCACTTGCGTGGTGCATACAACTTCGAGACAATTTTGCAAAACTTTACTAGATACAGATTAGGCAGAATATTGAACAGAATATTTTTTTTTTTTTTTAGATGATTTAGCATTATTCCTATTATTAATTTCTTAAATATGACTAGAATATAAATCAACACAGTGTGATAATAATAATTATTAATCAATATATCCCATTTGCGCCCGCCGTGCCCAATCGAGGTCACTACATTGAGTACCCGTATTTTTTTAAATTACTATTAATACTCATTACAAAAGTATATGTAAAGTAAAATAGTGGATTTTGATTTTAATACATGAAAAAATTGTTTAGAATTAAATAAAAGTGGTTTTACTGTTCCTTTTGCGGGGTTATTATATTAAGTATTGTATAACATGATAGTATTTTCGCACGAATTTCAAAATAAAATGCAATTTCGAGTTACTTCGAAAGATCTTAAAAACAGTTAAGGCCATCCTGTCTTTTTTTTTAAGAATTAGTAATGAAAGAAATGACATGAAAAGAAATTTAACCATTTAATAGCCGTATTTTATCGAGTCAATTCAATTTCACTTAAAAAAATATTGACTTTTTGATTTTCTTTTTGACAGAAATGTTAACATTAATAACATGATAGGAAATCAAATATTATCCATACAGTTGATACTGGCTCAACTGATGATTTTGGTTCATTTTCCGACGAAAGTGAAAATTGTAACTACTATTTTTTTGTTTTCATTCAGAAGTTTACTATTTAACTACAGGTTGCCCTTGTGAACTCTGTCAATGTAACTACACCACAACAACAACTACTGGTTGTCATTGTGATCATTTAAAATACTTACTTATTATTTATATTAAACTCTATATTCAAATAAAATTTTAATTGTTCTATCTAGAACTGAAAACTAGTGACCCGAAAAATAATCGAAACGATCACAGACTCATAAAAAATCGAATCGGTTTCTCGTGAGAATCATCTAATGTGGTTACCGATATATTTAGTGTACATCCCTATTTACATTGCGATGACAAGTGTCAAAATGTGGACGATTATAATTATAATTACAAATTCGCAGTTTCTTTTTTGAATAAATAGTATAATAAGACGGTGTTCCTTTAAATTAAGATACTATATTACTTATAATAAATTAATCCTTGTGATGACCCTTTAGTAGCAGTAGATCTCCTTGTAAAAGAGTTCGTCCAGGGAAGTACCACCACAATCAGTAATTAAAATGAGGGTACTGATGGAATCACAGGCACATGGGACTTCAGGCGCAGTGACAGTACCCCTCAGATCTTTGCTATATAAGAATGAATCTCTGATCTCTGAATGGCACTGCAACTATTATGGACAGGCATGTCGCTTACCACCAGGCCTACGGCTTGTTCGTCCCATCATTTGGTGTCATAAAAATAAAGAACGCACAAGGAAAATGCAGGTTATTGTTTTTTTCATTTCGGTTCGATTCCCAGATTTGGCAAGCAACTCTGTCTTTGAAAGCCGTATTGCTTACTTTTAAAAATAAAATAATGTCTCCATAAATATCCTATCTACAAAATTTTAAGTACTTTCCCTCCATACTAATGTACATTGGAACTACTCGTTTCATTTTAACTAAAGATATTAATCTCAATACTGGTACCGGAAGTAGCGTCTCGTCGCCCCATGGTTGATTGCCATCGAGCAACAGCCCTCATCACACAGCTACGTCAGCAGAAAGATATCTGTTACAATATGGGTTTTAATCGTATTATTGATTCCTGATATTCCGCAACATGAGTTTCGCTTTTTGTCAGTAACGTATACCTTAACGAACTTATTATTACTCTGTTACCCAACCCTACCAGCGAAAGGGATAAAATTTACGATAATTACAAATAATCTTCATGGATTGACATGGCGAGCATGTCATGGATAAACCTACACATTCAATGAAGTTTGACAAACCCCAGGTCCTTGCAAAAGAAGTCCGTTATCTACCCAGGATGCTGCGAGAGGCCATTGAAATTAAAAAACATCCTAATTTCAACAGGGAAGATGGTTTCTCCGTACCACCAGTTTGGGATCCAGTATTTCCTCTAATAAAAAATCCCAAACAGACATAAGACTGCAGTACTAATTAATATGTTTTAGTTTATTCTAATTTCTATTAATAATTAATAATAAATAAAACTTAATAATAATTCATTCAATAAAATAATTTGTAAAACTTAATGTAGCGTAAATTGGAATGTTTTCTTTGTAAAATTAAAAATAAGGTATTTAATTAATAACTATTGTAACTATAGTGAAAAATAGGGTGGTTTGCATTAATATTAGACATAACTGGTTGAAGACTGTACCACCTCAGTCAACCGTGACCATGGGACCTGTAAAGGGCCCGAAACGTCGGTTTGTTTGAAAAAACAAATATACGCGATTTAAATCCGGAAAAATAGTTTCATTTCCTATCTTCATGGATTGTTTACCTCCATTCATTAAAATATACTATTAGGGCGTTTACAAACTAGACGCTTTTAGACACTGCAGGATGGCCGTGAGTCTGCAACGCTTCATTAATTTTTAGTGACTGGAAAAACGGCGCGCACGTATCACGACAGTGGCCTTGCAACTGAAAATTACTAGTAGTAGCAGCGTCACCGCCACTACGGCGCTTCTATAAGCATCCAATATGAAGGTGCTCTAAAAGCCTAGCATTGATTCCATATACAGAAAGAGTTAAATTTTGGAAAACAACGAGCCTCCTATCACATTTTGAAAACAACATGAATATTTGACCTCTTATTATGATCTTAATAGTACCTTTTTTTCTATCAAATAGGTTTGATTCCACGAGCATATCCACTCCGCTGTAGTTTTAAAATACACAAAGCTAAAAAACCTAGTCTATGGTATTATACGTGGTTCCTGTACAGACACAAAATGTAATACGGAGGTGATCGTGATAGATAACATATATCTTATAGTATATTGATGTTATACATACAAATTAAGAGCAAGAAGACGAAGGCCCTTATAATTACCTGTCATCATAAACGAAGCCAGCGTCCAGAGTGTTGTAGTAGAGGAAAAAAGCCAGCAGGGCGCTCAACGCAGTCACCCACCGGTCCATGGCGGCCTGGCCTTACATCGGCGCTGGCCCTGCTTTGCTTCTGCAACAATAGCATGCATTACAATACTGTAGCTTTCCGCTAGAGTCATAAAAATAATCGAACGTTCGTTATTTCATATTTATTCAAGGAGTTTCAAAATGGCCACCGTAAAGACTACGATTTCCCGCGAAATTATGTCTGAAAATTAAATAATTGAAGAAAAATTAAAATCTAAATCTGGCAATATGGCCAAATAGAGCCTTAACAGTCCCGAAGGAAGAAAAATTTTACTACTACATATATAAATTCTAACGCTTCACTTGTACAACTACCATGAATTTACAATATGGAAGTGAAATTGTAGTGGTCACAAGAAAATATAAAATTTGCCACAAAAGTCTTCGCGATTATTACGCATTGGAAATGATTTTTTTTTTGGACTCTGTTTTTTTTTAAAAAAAAACAAACCAACGCTTCGGGCTCTTTATAGGTCGTGCTCACGGTTGACTGAGACGATAAAGTCATCATATTATCACACAAATATTCGTAGTTAAATTGAACTCATGGTTAAAACATTGATCATTAGATCTATAATTTCCGAAAGGTTTAACGATAAAGAACCGTGAGCTTTTTGACCGATAGATAGTTGATATTACAAGTATGTCTTCCACTCATAAGTAATCTGCTGTGAACTATTTTAAATATAAGCAACATGTCGATACCACATGCGGTCTAAACACAGCTGCGAGATACCGGTAGATATTCCCACAACGTAATAGCACGACGCGTTGATTTCATTTCGCAGCTGTGTTCCATAGAGCCGCAAGACGTGCCGGTTGATATCGTACTGGCATCATCGGGCAGTATTCCGGCCGCGCCGGTAATTGACACCTGTGTGGGAGAGCTTCATACAACCCATCACCAAATATTTTAATGAATTCAGTAAATAATGAATCCGTAATACGTGAAATGCCTACAATACATACTACAGTCATACTTTTCATATGTGTACAAGCTTAGAATTAAAAAATATTATACGAAACTTTTGAATACACAATAAAATATAATTATAATGAAAAGTACCTTATAAATATTCTATTCCCATAAATTTCACTTACATATTACATGCATCACTAATGTTAAAAGTTCGTGACAATCTCCAAATGGTAGCAAATCAACTACACCATTTATAAATTTAACATTTAACTTCTAACACGACTGATCAATAGAAAGCTATTTCCTTGATTTTTATCGATTATACCATTTGTATGGTGTAATTACTAAATTAAAAGCGGTGACTACACAAAACACAAATCAGGTTCCTATAAAGCTAGGCAACAATAAGCGTGAATTTACATTTGGAACATTTTTCATGTCGTCGTGTCGCCACATTAAACAGATTTACGTTCCGTTCCAACTTCATTACTTTAAAGCCTTTTTCAATTTTTAGATGCAGAGCTCGGACAATGGAAAATCGTCTAGTATGAAGAGGATCCAGTTTTCTTGAGATTAAGCGATGGTTTGCATTAAGAGATTACGAGTAGTAATAAATCATTCGTCATATTCTTATAAGGTTTAAATGTGATTAAACGAAAATTAGTTTATCGAACCAGTGTAACTGGATTTTGCTAATATGTTATTAAAATTTAATATATAGGTATTGTATTTATCACGTTGGTCGTTTTAATGTGACCTCAGACATACTGTGACAGAATAGTCACATAAAACCAAGATCATGCTTGACTTATTTCAATCCGGAATGTGTGTTGAATTCGGGATTACAAATTTATCTAACAAAATACTACCTTCTTAGACAATTATCGCATCATACTAGCGTAGAAGGTACGTGTAACAACACACCTTTAATGTGTTTTGTGAAATCCTTAAATATACACGTACTAAAGTATATTTGTGATGTGATAACAAACAACTTTAGCAAAACGAAACTTATGACTCGAGAAAAATATTCAGGTTCGAATACGAATATCCAATCAACTTTATACTAAAAAACTTGTATAATATCATTAATTAATAACTGGAGCATTGACTTTTTAATTACACCTCGTATCCCTTGCAAATGCTAAAAGCGTGATGTTGTATTAGAATGTTCTCTGCAAAAAACAAATAAGATCCAATCCACACTCGCACCTCTCACCAGTTCATTAATCTCTAAATATATGCAGAAATTTAAAAAAGATTACCGAGAACGATGTGCGGAACATTTCATTGAAAGTGGTTACCCGCGTCCAGTCTGTCGTATTCCTGTCTTGACGATCGTGCAAATAAAACTTTATCGCATTATTTTGTTCCACCTGATTTATCGTCCGGATGCAACGATAGCCGGTTCCGATCTACCTGTAATTAATTTTAAATGTACCCTCTTTTTTCCCTTGTAGATAACAAAAACGATATAGATCTATACTTGTCTTTTCCCCTGAAATAAGTGTACAATATTCTGTACTTTATTAATTAATACTGGTAGGTGTCAGATTCTCCTGAGAATAAAGACGTTTTTAGGCCGTGGTCGATCACACGGTAACGGTACGGGTAACGGGTAATTCTTAATCTGCTGTGAAATCTCAACATACTTTTCATATGTTTATTTCAATACAGATATATATAATACTAATTGACGGTACGAACAAGTCGTAGGCCTGGTGATAAGCGACACGCCTGTCCATAACAGTTGCAATCACCCTGAGACATTTGTTAATATGTCCCATGAGCCTGTAATTACACCAGCACCCTTACCCTTCAAAATCGGAACGCAATAATGCTCACAGTACGGCTTGACGACTAAAATAGATAAGGTGGCAGTACTTCCATGGACGAACTCTTTCATAAGAGGCTCTACAGCTACTTATATTTCACAATTACTGTGTTATTTCTGTTCTTAGTTTTAGGCATTTATAATCCAAAATCTATTTAAATTCATAGACAAGTATAAAAAATTATAGTATTACATATTAAATTATAATGTGTATGTACGTATAATTCCTTTTAAAAAACTGACCGAGCCTCATATAGACCGCTTTGAAACGCCCTCTCCTATGTCAAGTGCTTAATTACAGCACTAGAGGTGTTGAACGCACGGATAGCCCCATTTAAATGTTGATGACGTTAATAACATAAATAGGAAAACTAATTTCAATATAAGCATACTAAATATGCGCTTGCAAGAGCAAGTAATTTATAATTTATTAGAAACTAACTGCAAAACTCTTTCAAAAGTAAATATGCATATTCCTGGGTTCTTTTAAAAAGAATACAAAAAATTATAAGATAAGAATTTTTGTGAGTTGAAGACTAAAAACCGCATTAGGAGCCGTCCAATAAATTTATTTATTCAAAGAGTGCATCAAAGTAGTAGCTTTTATAAAGTCAAGTAAGCAAAAGTAAATAAACAAACCTCTTTAAGAGTGTTTAAGAAGTGAAGTAACGAAATAAAAATTCGAACATCCGTTGAATATAAACTTAATTTAAAAAAGTCAAGAAACAAACCTACATAACAGACGTAAGAAATAAGTGAAATTAAATGAATTACCCAAAAAAGGAATCGCCGAGTTCGCGAAGAAGTTAATCCGGGCAAGCGAGTAATAACTCTGTTTCATTTGTTATAGCGAAGTGAACCAATCGCGCAGAGCAAATAAACTGGGGTTTGTGGAGCGAAAATAGACAAAGGATCAGATACAGGTAAATAATCCCGCATGACTTGGGTGGGGAAGCGCTCTGCCACTATTATATCAAAGGCTGGCTCCGTGAAAGCGAATCCGACGAAAACACACATGTTTACGGAGAGTTATACTGAGCGTTAACAATGTATTAAAAATAATACCTCTACAGACTACCTCTACATTTTATGGTAGTTAATGTGATTATCACAAATAGCTTTAGAGGCTATTTCATAGGTTAAAATATAACGAAAATAGGTTCCACAAATAACAATCGTAACGTCATTTCTTTGTTGCTTAAAAAGGCACCAATATTTAAAAATTAGTTGCTATTGTTTTACGCTGTAAGTGTTGTTGTTGTTTGAAATAAGAACAACAAATATCAATACAAATTATACACACGCAGTCTGTAAGTTCCTAGCGCAGTACAGAACAGAAAATTGTTATATTATTTACAAAGAATGAAAACATAGTGTTCGTTTGCTATTAACATTTCCAACCAGCGTAAGTCATCCTATTGAACGTAACAGTATATTTCCTTATTTGCCCCCATTCGCGAGGGCTTCGCATCACGATCGCGCTCCAATATCTTCACACGAGTCTTTCACACAAGATTAACGCTCAATTCTAAAGGTAAATGCCGTTTCAAAAGCCATAAATTTCTCCATCGGCTCGTTACACCCGCGTGTACTCAGAAAATCGGAAATTAGTAAGAGAAACTCCGACGGAAATCTATAAATATACCAGTATATAGTATACAAAGGCTAGGAAACGTGAGCACTCGAAACGTAGCCAGAAGCCATAAAATGGGTATTATACCTAATATTGTAGTCATACTTAAATTCTACTTGATTGGACGTCGGATTAAGGAAGGAGTTTAAAATTGTAATATATTGGAAAATAGTGCTTATAGGTACTTTCAAAAACGACATTTCCGGCAAAATATGATTTCCTGTGTGGGACACACAGTTAAACGCAGTTGAAGTACGTGCCACAAAAAGCCCTCGATTATCATAAATTAAAAGAAAATAGAACGCAAATAAAAGTCCTCGGTACTTATATGAAGCTGACTGCGCATAGCTAATGACTCGCTATATAGTATAATAAAAAAAAAAGAAAAGAAAATAAATATTATAAAGCATCGCATGCAAAACATTTAGGTACTCTGATTGTTTCATCGAGTATAGAATGTGTTACTCTGTAACATATTATACATATAGGAAATGAAACTTTGGTTTTTTTGAAAAAACAAATATACGCGATTTAAATTCGGAAAAATAGTTTCATTTCCTATGTGTAACAATCGCGAAAACCTAAGAACTCGATATATTATACATATATGTATAAGGCGGACATGACGGTAATTTATCCCTGGTGGTATTGAAATCGTATCATTTCCGATCAGTTTCGTAATCCATGAATAGTCTAGTTCTTAAATCTGCCCAATAGTCTACCGACTATATATAGATAGAACTAGTCATATGATACGATGGATAGACCAAAAATTCCAAGCAATCCTTTAAAGCTACGACAGTCCAAGCGCCTTGTAAAAGAGTTTATCCAGGGAAGTACACCTCACCTATTTGCCGCCAAGCGGTCATGTGAGCATTATTGTGTTACGGTTTTGAAGGGTACACGTGCTGGTAAAATTACAGGCACATGGGATTTTTAAATTTGTGTCTCAGGGTGACCTTTGCGTTTTAAAGTTCTGAGCGTCACTGCAACTATTATAGACAGTTGTGTCGCTTACAACCAGGCGCACGAGTTTTTGTCCCGTCCCTTGATATCATAAAAAAATAGTACTTATTTTATAATATCAAGTGACGGGACGAACGTATCGTGCGCCTGGTGGTAAACGACACGGCTATCCATAACAGTTTCAGTGCCACTCACTGCTTAAATCGCAAAGATCTCAGGGGTACTGCCACTGCGCCCGTCACCTTGAGATATAAGTTGACAAGTCCCATGTGCCTGAACCGGAACGCAGTAATGTTCACATTGTTGCTTGGCGGCAGAAGGTAGGTAAGATGGCAGTAATTTACTTGACGAATTCGTTCACAAGGAGCTCTACTGCGACTAAAGTTACAGATTTCTTATCACGTCATGGTATGACTTGTTCATTCAATTTTTTATTCTTTTAATGTGGAAAGAAGTGTCGTTAATACTTATTAAGCAATTAACTACAAAAATCTCAAAACCAAAATAAAAGTGTTCTTTAAATGTACAGGGCTGATCAGAATTTAAATATATTATATTCTAAGAGAAATCTATTCAACGGGGTGGTTTTGTAACGTTCTTAAAACTTAATAATAAAACACTCATGCTTTTCGAGGACCATTATAGAACACTTTATTGAAACTTTATAAGCTGTTGGTTGTCTTTTGTAAGAGGGATGATATGAAAACTAATTTGTAATTCAAGACGAAGATAGCAAATTTCTATCCATCTCAACACTTCGACGTAGTAGAGCGTAATACTCGTATTAAGGCTTAACCGACTACTAAGAAACTTATCTGAAAGCGTCAAACATATAATGTTTTATTTTATTTATTTCTATTTAATGGGTACAATTACGGATATTGGACTAAACATAATATATTGTTATTCTTAAGCAGCCATATGAATCTGACCCAAATAAATCCCGAATTAAAATTTTAGCGTTCCAAAAAATACTGCAAAGTGAGTGAATAAAGTTTTAATACGTAAGAAGGAGACAAGAAGCAGTAGTTATTCTTCTAACTACGCCTTACTGGCTCTACATTTGAATGCCATGAATCTATGTTTCAGATGTGTGCTCAGAGTTAACCTATACTTTATATTTCTGTCTGAATTTCAGCCTAAGTTTCAACTGTTACGGAGCTGCACCGAAGGCACCGATTAGACATTACGTACACTTGATATTATATAATGAAGCCACAATGAATGCTTGTATGACTGAAGGTCATAAAAATAATACGAACTACATGAAACATACAAACAAATTATGAATAATTAGGTAATATTTAATTATTGAGAAACTCAATAATGATCTCCATCCTATTTCGACGTGGAGTAAATATTATGGCCTCAAACTTTTGATTGACATTGGGAGTTTTAGAATGGTATCCAAGATAGATTGGTTTCACTTGCTACAGGTTATTTTAGACGACACCTGCATTAAAATCAGTGGCCATGTGAAAAATCTGGGTATAATTGAACGATTAGGTATACCCAGATGGGCACCCCAATAAGCTGAAACCGGTCGCAAATTGTTTGCGGCTGCAGCATCTATTAAACGGTTACGTAATTTGTTGCCGATTGCCACGAAAATTGCGCTTGCGCAAACTCTTCTTCTTCCAATTCTTGATTATGCTGATGCCTGCTCTTCATGCATCGCCGTCTTTTTCCTGTGAGTTATAATTACTTTCATCCAAAGGTTGTCTTGCAGAAATCGATAAAACTTTAATTGTATTGTATTTGTCTCCATTTTGGTGTACAATAAAGAGTTCTTGTATTGTATTTTTGTATTACAAATATTAATACAAAAAATATTACAATACAAGTCACAATTTAAGCATAAAAAAGTCATCGAATAATTTCTTAGAATCTTTATCCCTTTCTCTAGAAAAGTTGTCATTTTGTCTGCAAAGACTACATCTGTTTGGTCTTATTATAGCAAGGGAGAGATATAAATGTATGTTATTAAAAACGACATTACAATATTCTTTCAGCCGATTTCGGCAAAGGCGACAACTTCAGTTCCAATGTCGGCCGCGTTCGAGGGCTCCCGTGTGGGTATTGTAGCCGATGTGTCTGAAGATTCTCGCGTACTGCGAGCATGTGAGCACAACTTTTTCAATATTATAATTCATTACAGCAGATGGTCAGGCTTTCAGTTCGTTACGCTTAAAATAAAACTCCGAGTGCCATTAATTCTCAAAACCACAGACTTTGATGTTGTCCAGAACCCTCCACTCCGTCCAAAAGCTCTATACTGCACGTCTTCATGCGACGCGTCTGTACATCTTAATATATATAATAAGGCTTAACTAAGGAACGGGAAGGCAGAGAACATTAAATGTATCAATGTACATTTTACATGTATATTTTATGCAGCTTCAATTGAAATAAGGATATATGAAATAAATTTCTAAGGTCTGAACCGACCTCAGAGCAACGCGGCGCATTTCTCTATGCGGCATTGAAAAGCACGCTAGAGGATACCGAGGCAGGAGACGCTGCCACGCTCCGAAATCCTCCGATATGCGCCAGGAACTTTCCGACTACGTGGTCTCCAGTGGAATCAAATCCGAGTGACCGTCGGCATGTCGCGCATGATCCCGCAGTATTCTAGCGGACTCTACGGAACGCTGGCGGACGCTCGCGGTATCGTAAGGGATAGAGATGGGCAGTGTTAAAACCTAAGGGCGCGTTCCCACTATGTCGTGACGACAGATTGTCATGCAGTTTACAGTGTCGTGGCTTGTATATTTAAATAAAGTTGTTCACATATAGCACGACACGATTAACTGTCGTTCACGATTTTTTCGTTACAACGACAAACTGTCGTCACAGTGGGAACAGCTAGAACGACAGTCGTCTGACGATAAAAAAACGTCACGATAAAAACGTGACGACAGATTATCGCAGCTCCTATTGTCGTCACGTTTTATTTATCGCCGTCCGTACGTATTCTGCTCCCTGCCCTCCCCTCTCGTACCCAGCGGCCTCTGCTCGCTTTGCAGTAGCGTCACGATCTAGTGGGAACAGCTAGTCACGACAGTCGTTCAACGATAAAAAATCGTCCACGACAGATAGTCGTGATATTGGAACAGACTAGACACGACACTCGTCCAAGGATAATAAAACGTGAAGACATAATGGGAACGCGCACTAACCAACCCGCTCGGTTTTTACCCGAAGCGACGGATTTTAATCCATTTCTGCCCAAAATCGTGGGCGGAAGCGGCGAATACGGAATTTGGTACTTATAATTCCATACTTATTACAAATTTCGATGTAAAAAATATTTTTTAAATTAAAAAGAGGCAACTCATATAATAGTCACCTTACAATCCTGTGGATTCTCACTAGTAAGGATGCACATTACGATTTGATTTTTATGAAAATCGATTCAAGTGCATGCGAACTAACGATTTTTTGTACCGATTTATGCGATTTTCAAGCGAATCGATTCAATAGAAAGGCATACAAAGGCATGCAAAATATGTAAATAAACCTCGATTTACAAACATTGAGTTGAAAATGGTTTATGCTCTCGATTTCTGGCGTTAATGGGTTTTAACCTGACCTTGACATAGCGCCGGGCTAAAACCCAGACGCTTGCCAATCTCTTTTTATCCCTCATCAGAGTGCGCTGGCGAGCATAATATCCTCTTCAATGGCCTGCTACTGGCACTACGGACAGGCGTGTCGCTTACCATCAGGTACACGACTTGTTCGTCCCGTCATTTGGTATCATAAAAAAGGCAAAATTGTGGCCAACTCTATTTTACGTAAACAAAAAACTTCTGATAAAAATAATTCATATTTATCTTTCTTTCCAATAAAACCAAAATTAAATTATGAAATGGCCACTCCATCTAAGAAACTACATGAAGAGTGTAAGAAACATTATTATAATAATTTTCGCATTATACGAGTATTATTACAAATATTTAAAATTAGTAAAGCTACTGCCTTTACATATAATTTTCTTTACAATATGGTTGAGTTAGATGTTTAGTTTTGTGATTTTAGTTATTTTTTTAATTTAGCTTGTTTTATAACTATTACTGTATTTTTATAGGGGGGCGAGACTTTAACTGCCTCCGTGTCGAAACGGTTGCAAAATTTGTATGGCCTACATCTATTAATCTTCAATTTAGTAATATGACTTTACAGTTATAGTACATTATTGCAGAGGCCGGGAAATAAAGGGTTGCTGGACGTGTATGAGTTACAAGGACGAGCTACAGCAAGGCCAAGACGAGTCACGCAATCCCCGTTCCCGCCGAGGCATGTATAGAATTTTTCTCAAACAATGTGAGGAAATAACGAAAGACTAAATAGAAGAAGATGTATAATAGAAAAAAATATATATTAATTAGTATGAAAAGTTGTATTTGACGTGTTAGGACAATTACCAAAAGAAAATGTTATTATTTTTCCAGGCACATTAATAATAGTAGTCGGCTGAACTTCTGATGATGCGTTTGAATGTGAACTATTACTATATTTTCGTTATCGCACTTCTCACTAGCACTCATTTTCGCGACCAAAATACAAAAAAGACGAAAAAGCAAAAGAATACCAAAACAATTTAAATATTACCGCCATTTTTTTTTTAAGTGAGCGGTACAGGTATGTATTTTTAATTCTCGCAATTATGAATACTGGGCAGTTGGCTGTATGCGTTTCTCTTTTGCCTGTTTACATAGTTCGTTATTAGTAAGTAGATTTAAACATTTAGAGAAGGGACAGTAATGGATTTCCATACATACTTTGTAGGCCTCGGCCGGGAAAAAGTCGCATGGTCCATAAATGGCAAACTTTCCGTAATCGTTTTTTGAAAGTACAACAAACATTTCCGAGCATGTTTGAGAAAGCACTTTTAATGTAAGTTATTTTTTTATTTGTGGTTGTCTATGTGTGTATCCATGGCACCCGCGACACAAGCATTTCCCTAGTATGGGGCTGTGTGTGCGTGTGTGTGTGTGTGTGTGTGTGTGTGTGTGTGTGTGTGTGTGTGTGTGTGTGTGTGTGTGTGTGGGTGTGTGTGTGTGTGTGTGTGTGTGTGTGTGTGTGTGTGTGTGTGTG